>NC_060141.1:156385568-156692921 GCF_021461385.2 Schistocerca piceifrons
CAACATTTGCAGAGAGTTGTCATTGCTAAAAGGCAAAGGCAGAAATCGATGTGGTACGTACGACGAACGTATCCATTATGACAGTGCGGCGAAATTTGGCGTTAATGGGCTACGGCGGCAGACGAGCAACGCGAGTGCCTTTGGTAATAGCATTGCATCGCGTGCAACTCCTCTCCTGGGCTCGTGACCATGACTGCATAACCGTGACCTGGTCAGAAGAGTTCCGATTTCAGTGGTTAAAGCTGATGGTAAGGTTCGAGTGTGGCGCAGGTCTCATGAAGCCAAGTTGTCAAGAAGACAATGTACAAGCTGGTGGTGGCTCCATAATGGTGTGGGCCGTGTTTACATGGAATGGACCGGGTTCTCTATTACGTTCGGCTTCTCGGAGACAATCTGCAGCGCCGGCCGCGGTGGTCTAGCGGTTCTAGGCGCGCAGTCCGGAACCGCGCGACTGCTACGGTCGCAGGTTCGAATCCTGCCTAGGGCATGGATGTGTGTGATGTCCTTAGGTTAGTTAGGTTTAAGTAGTTCTAAGTTCTAGGGGACTGATGACCACAGATGTTAAGTCCCATAGTGCTCAGAGCCATTTGAACCATTTGACAATCTGCAGCCATTTACGGACTTCATGTTCCCAAGCAACGATGGAGTTTTTATAGATGACTATGCGCCATGTCGCTGACACAGCTGTTCGTGACTGGTTTGAAGAACATTCTGAACAGTTTGATGATTTGGCTACCCAGATCGCCTGAAATGAATCCCCTCGAAAGTTTACGGGACGTAATCTAAAGGTCAGTTTTTGCACAAAATTCTGCACCGGCAACACTCTAGCAATTATGAACTGCTGTAGATGATGATGATGTTTGGTTTGTGGGTCACTCAACTGCGCGTTCATCAGCGCTCGTACAAATTCCCAATCCGTACACAGTCCAATCTAGACACTTTCACCAATGATGATGGAATGATGAGGACAACACAAACACCCATTCCCCAGGCAGAGAAAATGCCCGACCCGGCCGGGAATCGAACCCGGGAACCCGTGATCCAGAGGAAGCAACGATAGCCAGTAGACCACGAGCTGCGGACGACTGCTGTAGAGGCAGCATGGCTCAACATTTCTGAGGGGGCTTCCAACGAGTTGTTGAGTCCATTCCACGACGAGTTGCGACACCACGCCGGGCAAAGGCAGATCCGACACGTTACCGTCGTTGGATAAGCAGCTGCAGCAGCAAGTCGTATACTCCTAGCTCACTCATTTGCTACATAGTTTAATTCTTAATTTCTTTGCGTGTTTTTGGTACTTGCATTGTCTAATTCATAAATTTCTGGCGTATTATAGTATTTGAGAGTTGCAGCATCGCGTTTTAGTACCTGAATAGTGTAAAATCGCGTAGTCTCCTTCCGCCGCCGAGCAGTGTGTCAGCAGTGCGCAAGTAGCAGCATTACTGCATTTACTAGGCAATCTTGTATTTTAATAACCGTTTAAATTTTGTGTCGCTTTGTTTGCGCTCTCTGTAGATTAGTTCAGACGTTCTTTGCACAACAGTTTTTAGCATGGATATGGACTGCAACTGCTGTGTTCGGATGCAGGCTGAGTTGGCATCCCTTCGCTCCCAGCTTCAGGCAGTGTTGGCTTCGGTCACACAGCTTGAGGCTGTTGCCAATGGGCATCACTGTAGGGTTCCGGATGGGGGTTTGTCGGGGACGGCCAGCTCGTCCCACGCATCCCCCGATCGGATTACGACTGTGGTTGCCCGGGATACTGCCCGAATTGAGGCTGATCCCTCACCTGTGGTAGAGTGGGAGGTCGTCTCAAGGTGTGGCAGGGGGCGAAAGGTATTCCAGAGGGCTGAACGGAAGGCCTCTCCAGTTTGTCTGACGAACCGGTTTCAGGCTCTGTCTCAGGCTGATACTGATCTTCGGCCTGACATGGCTGCTTGTCCTGTTCCAGAGGTTGCCCCTCAGTCTGCAAGATCCGGGCGGTAGCAGAAGGTGGGCTTACTGGTAGTTGGGAGCTCCAACGTCAGGCGCGTAATGGGGCCCCTTAGGGATATGGCAGCAAGAGAGGGGAAGAAAACCAATGTGCACTCCGTGTGCATACCGGGGGGAGTCATTCCAGATGTGGAAAGGGTCCTTCCGGATGCCATGAAGGGTACAGGGTGCACCCATCTGCAGCTGGTCGCTCATGTCGGCACCAATGATGTGTGTCGCTATGGATCCGAGGAAATCCTCTCTGGCTTCCGGCGGCAATCAGATTTGGTGAAGACTGCCAGTCTCGCTAGCGGGATGAAAGCAGAGCTCACCATCTGCAGCATCATCGACAGGACTGACTGCGGACCTTTGGTACAGAGCCGAGTGGAGGGTCTGAATCAGAGGCTGAGACGGTTCTGCGACCGTGTGCGCTGCAGATTCCTCGACTTGCGCCATAGGGTGGTGGGGTTTCGGGTTCCGCTGGATAGATCAGGAGTCCACTACGCGCAACAAGCGGCTACACGGGTAGCAGGGGTTGTGTGGCGTGGGCTGGGCGGTTTTTTAGGTTAGATGGCCTTGGGCAAGTACAGATAGGGCAACAGCCTCAACGGGTGCAGGGCAAAGTCAGGACATGCGGGGACCAACCAGCAATCGGTATTGTAATTGTAAACTGTCGGAGCTGCGTTGGTAAAGTACCGGAACTTCAAGCGCTGATAGAAAGCACCGAAGCCGAAATCGTTATAGGTACAGAAAGCTGGTTGAAGCCAGAGATAAATTCTGCCGAAATTTTTACAAAGGTACAGACGGTGTTTAGAAAGGATAGATTGCATGCAACCGGTGGTGGAGTGTTCGTCGCTGTTAGTAGTAGTTTATCCTGTAGTGAAATAGAAGTGGATAGTTCCTGTGAATTACTATGGGTGGAGGTTACACTCAACAACCGAGCTAGGTTAATAATTGGCTCCTTATTCCGACCTCCCGACTCAACAGAATTAGTGGCAGAACAACTGAGAGAAAATTTGGAATACATTTCACATAAATTTTCTCAGCATGTTATAGTCTTAGGTGGAGATTTCAATTTACCAGATATAGACTGGGACACTCAGATGTTTAGGACGGGTGGTAGGGACAGAGCATCGAGTGACATTATACTGGGTGCACTATCCGAAAATTATCTCGAGCAATTAAACAGAGAACCGACTCGTGGAGATAACATCTTGGACCTACTGATAACAAACAGACCCGAACTTCTCGACTCTGTATGTACAGAACAGGGAATCAGTGGTCATAAGGCCGTTGCAGCATCCCTGAATATGGAAGTTAGTAGGAATATAAAAAAAGGGAGGAAGGTTTATCTGTTTAGCTAGAGTAATAGAAGGCAGATTTCAGACTACCTAACAGATCAAACCGAAAATTTCTGTTCCGACACTGACAATGTTGAGTGTTTATGGAAAAAGTTCAAGGCAATCGTAAAATGCGTTTTAGACAGGTACGTGCCGAGTAAAACTGTGAGGGACGGGAAAAACCCACCGTGGTACAACAACAAAGTTAGGAAACTACTGCGGAAGCAAAGAGAGCTTCACTCTAAGTTTAAACGCAGCCAAAACCTCTCAGACAAACAGAAGCTAAACGATGTCAAAGTTAGCGTAAGGAGGGCTATGCGTGAAGCGTTCAGTGAATTCGAAAGTAAAATTCTATGTACCGACTTGACAGAAAATCCTAGGAAGTTCTGGTCTTACGTTAAATCAGTAAGTGGCTCGAAACAGCATATCCAGACACTCCGGAATGATGATGGCATTGAAACAGAGGATGACACGCGTAAAGCTGAAATACTAAACACCTTTTTCCAAAGCTGTTTCACAGAGGAAGAGCGCACTGCAGTTCCTTCTCTAAATCCTCGCACAAATGAAAAAATGGCTGACATCGAAATAAGTGTCCAAGGAATAGAAAAGCAACTGGAATCACTCAACAGAGGAAAGTCCACTGGACCTGACGGGATACCAATTCGATTCTACACAGAGTACGCGAAAGAACTTGCCCCCCTTCTAACAGCCGTGTACCGCAAGTCTCTAGAGGAACGGAAGGTTCCAAATGAGTGGAAAAGAGCACAGGTAGTCCCAGTCTTCAAGAAGGGTCGTCGAGCAGATGCGCAAAACTATAGACCTATATCTCTGACGTCGATCTCTTGTAGAATTTTAGAACATGTTTTTTGCTCGAGTATCATGTCGTTTTTGGAAACCCAGAATCTACCATGTAGGAATCAACATGGATTCCGGAAACAGCGATCGTGTGAGACCCAACTCGCTTTATTTGTTCATGAGACCCATAAAATATTAGATACAGGCTCCCAGGTAGATGCTATTTTCCTTGACTTCCGGAAGGCGTTCGATACAGTTCCGCACTGTCGCCTGATAAACAAAGTAAGGGCCTACGGAATATCAGACCAGCTGTGTGGCTGGATTGAAGAGTTCTTAGCAAACAGAACACAGCATGTTGTTATCAATGGAGAGACGTCTACAGACGTTAAAGTAACCTCTGGCGTGCCACAGGGGAGTGTTATGGGACCATTGCTTTTCACAATATATATAAATGACCTAATAGATAGTGTCGAAAGTCCCATGCGGCTTTTCGCGGATGATGCTGTAGTATACAGAGAAGTTGCAGCATTAGAAAATTGTAGCGAAATGCAGGAAGATCTGCAGCGGATAGGCACTTGGTGCAGGGAGTGGCAACTGACCCTTAACATAGACAAATGTAATGTATTGCGAATACATAGAAAGAAGGATCCTTTATTGTATTATTATATGATAGCGGAACAGACACTGGTAGCAGTTACTTCTGTAAGATATCTGGGAGTATGCGTGCGGAACGATTTGAAGTGGAATGATCATATAAAATCAATTGTTGGTAAGGCGGGTACCAGGTTGAGATTCATTGGGAGAGTCCTTAGAAAATGTAGTCCATCAACAAAGGAGGTGGCTTACAAAACACTCGTTCGACCTATACTTGAGTATTGCTCATCAGTGTAGGATCCGTACCAGATCGGGTTGACGGAGGAGATAGAGAAGATCCAAAGAAGAGCGGCGGGTTTCGTCGCAGGGTTATTTGGTAACCGTGAGAGCGTTACGGAGATGTTTAACAAACTCAAGTGGCAGACTCTGCAAGAGAGGCGCTCTGCATCGCGGTGTAGCTTGCTCGCCAGGTTTCGAGAGGGTGCGTTTTTGGATGAGTTATCGAATATATTGCTTCCCCCTACTTATACCTCCCGAGGAGATCACGAATGTAAAATTAGAGAGATTAGAGCGCGCACGGAGGCTTTCAGACAGTCGTTCTTCCCGCGAACCATACGCGACTGGAACAGGAAAGGGAGGTAATGACAGTGGCACGTAAAGTGCCCTCCGCCACACACCGTTGGGTGGCTTGCGGAGTATAAATGTAAATGTAGATGTAGATGTTATTAGGAGGTATACTGTGACTTTTGGCACCACAGTATACACTGATGTTTGATGAATCGCCTCGGAAGGTGTGCTTCCTTGTGCCTGAGAACAGGTCACTACGAGAAGTATAAGCTTCCATCATAGGCATCATCTAATGAAGTGGAGGCTGCGGTTGTCGCAAAGGCACTGAAGTCCTCTTTAACTTAGAAAAGCATTCTCAGTACCAAAAATAGCAGGAACTCGTAAAAACACTAAAAACACGGTAGTAAAATTTTTATCAACATTGCGGGAAGCTCTCGAAGAAATAAATACACTGCCTGAAAAAAAAGTAATCCACCCCGGCGACATTGTTCATATATCAGTGTGACCTCGTACATGTGAGCTACATCGTTGGATATGTAAATGATTAGAGCTGCACTTCTCTGTAACAGGTAGAACTGCCACCACATTGCGTTAGTGTTGTTCGTGTTTAGCGTAGTTTCAAGTTCCGATAAGGTATATAATATAAGGAATGTGAACAACGTCAGATGTTGCGTAATCACTGTGAAGGACAGCATACTCGTGTGAGACAGCGTTATCAGTACCTGACAGAGTTTGAAAGGGGCTCCCATTCAGCCGATTGGTCCAATTATGTACTATCTAAATTTATGGGGCATTCAGATGTGATAGTGGCCCGACATTGGACTGCTTGGGAACGTGAGGGCACGCATACTCCGATCGTGGCGACTGCCTGGAAGGGGGGGGGGGGGAGATGGCAGAGAGTGAGGGCACATCCTTCCAATGTTTTGGGTGGGAAGCAGAGTCACGTCCACCTTACATAATGGTGTGGAGAGCCAACACATATGACTCCAGATCACGGTCGGTAATCATCGAGAAAACCCTGAAACCATAGCGGTATGTCGTGGACTATCTGCATCCGCCTGCGACAATATCGCGGTGCCGTTTTTCAACAGGACAGTTCTCGTCCATACATGGTACGTGTCTCTATGAACTGTCTACATGATCTTCAGTTGAAACTTCCGGGCTAAGAGGCCGTGGTCGATGTATAAAATTTCCACCTAACGTTTCGTCTCCATTTGCGGGAGACATCTTCTGAGGTCGTCCGGCTACTGCCACTGAGGCTCCAGGTACTCTCGCATTTATAGAGCGCATAGAGGGCACCACCATTTGTCACGTGATGCCGACGGTATGCCTATCTTTGGAAGGCGTCATCATTCCCGATAAAGAGTAATCGATAATCTGCTGGCGCAACGTCGACGACCATATTTTGTCCAACTTTAAAACTCCCTCTTTCTTATGAAAATTATTATTGTGTTTGTGAATATCTATTGCCTCTCTGTACATGCGCGCATGATAAAGGAATGTTCGTGCTAGAACGCTTGACTCATTAAATTTAATTTCGTGGTTCCCATCTCGAAAAACATGCTCAGCTACGGCCGATTTTTCGATGTGTCCTAAGCGACAGTTTCTTTGATGTTCGGCTAATTGGGTGTTTACACTTCTTTTCATTGTTCCAATATATACTTGTCCACAACTGCATGGAATTTTGTACACCCCATGTGTTTTGCTAGAGGGTGGAGGGTGTCTTTTGCAGTTCTTAAATATTCCTTAATCTTCTTGGTGGGTCTGAAGATTGTTTCGATCCCTTCCAAAGATAAGCATACCGTCGGCATCACGTGACTAATGGTGGCGCCCTCTATGCGCTCTGTAAATGCGAGAGTACCTGGAGCCTCAGTGGCAGTAGCCGAACGACCTCAGAAGATGTCTTCCGCAGATGGAGACGAAACGTTGGTGGAAATTTTATACATCGACCACGGCCTCTTAGCCCGGAAGTTTCAACTGAAGACAACACCGGCCGTGAAAGCCTTCATTGTATGATGTCTCCATGATGTTTAGTCACTCACATCCTCAGCAAAATCCTCAGATCTGTCGCCGACAGAACACTTGTGGGACCAGCTGAGACGTCGACTCTGTCTTAGCACCAGTATCAGTACGTCAGGAACCAGTGGCAACACTTGTGGGCTAAATGCCTCAGGAAAGTAGATAATGGTTTTATGACACCCTTCTAGATCCAATCAGTGCATGCATCCATGCCAGAGGGGGTGCAATGTCATACTGATAAGTGCGTGCAACTGCCAAGTTCTCTGTAAATTTACCTGATTTTATAATCACTAAAATACCGTGACATACCCCCTTAACCAGTGAAGTTTCATTTTGTTATTTCGTTTCCTCTTCCCCTTCTCGGTGCTTCACCTTTTTTGTCAGGCAGTGTATATTCATGTGTTCTGAATAAAATTTCACTTCTACGACGAACCAGTAAACCAGTTAACTACATCTACAGCATGCCTTGATACATGGGTACCTTTCACAGGCTTCTTACATCAAGTGAAACTGAAGCCAGTGAGAAGAGGAATGGGGAACATCAAACGCAAATAAAATACTGTGCTTTAGCTCAACCCCACATATTTCACTTTAGTTTAACAAGTCAGTACACCGTAAAGCTACTGTCTCTACAAACACTCGGATGAGATTCAGTAACCTCGCTTCTCATTTGCATCGTCTATAACTAAAATATGCAGCCGCTTGTGACTGCAATAATTCAGGCGTTCAATATTCACCTACTCCAAGCTCCAGCAGCATAAAGCGTAATTCATTGAGAAAGCTTAGCTACAAGCGTTACTGGCCTTTTACTATAGAACGATATGGTGGTTCTTATTGTTAGATTTACTGTAGGTGGACATTTTAAAAACTGACTACTGACCCATGGGAAAGGTGTAGTCACAATTTTACTGGTTACTTAAGAACTGTATCTCGTAGAGTAGTGACTACACAAATCTGTTTTTTGCAAAGGAATGTGTGACTATTACTTCCGTTTTAGAAATATTTGTTTTTGCGTGTAGTAAAGATATATGTTTATTTTAAAATGTTATGTTCTCTTACATTCATATGATTTTTGATGGCTAAATAGTGAAGGTTAAATAATGTTATTTTTGACGGGTAGCTCACATACTCGAGTTGAAGGTAAAAAAAAAGAGAAAAAGAAAAAGAAAATCGGCTTCTCTAAAAATTATTAAGAAATAGCGAGTAGTGGACTAGAGTAAACAATGTAGGGAACACAAAACAGAATCCCTCCCAACCTGTACAGAATTATCACAGCAGGAGTTAACGTGAAAATTCTACTTACAAGTGTTGGTGACATTGTTCAAAAAACTGCTGGCGCAGTACATAATGCTCATGTCTGGGATGGCCACTGTGCACAACAGTTCTCAAGCAACGAGATGAAGACGAATAATCAAATTTTATCTATTATTACTCGATCCCCGTTAGCGAGAAATATGTAATACAAGTGTGATTAGGTATATTTGTGTTTATTAAACCAACATTACTAACGCGTTTAGCAGCACATCTGCGTAGTATTACGAAATTCAGCACTTTTATTACGTTGCAAATAAAAACTCACGTTTCTTGAAATTTTCCCGGCGGGTCGAATGTTCCATTATTTTTCTGGAGTTTACTCTACAGTGCACAGTCTTTAGAAATCTCGCAAGCAGCTAACCTTGAGAACAGCTGAAAGGTTGTCAGGCGAAATATGGTACAAGAGTTAATAAGATCCCGGATGCACACCCGAAAAATAATGGAACGACACATATGTCTCATAGAAAGTCCGTGCACAATTAGGTCAGAACTGTAGCTGAAATAAAAATGTGCTTTAGCCTTGGCAGGCAAAAACGAGTTCCAGCATCGCTACCAGTTACTGAGATGCCTTACCACTCCGCCTATTCATCTCATTTGCAGTCCAAGTCTCCGCTATAAATCGGAGAGAATCATGGGTAAATGAGACTGCCCTCTAAGTAAGCACTTGTTAATTAGCACCAGCCAATCTCGCGTCACCCATCCTACTACACGCCTAATTTTAATATTTTCAGTTGTAAGTAGGCTGTTAAGGTTTTTATGTTGGTAACGCCACGTAGCGCTCTGTATGAAAATCACTGACTGTGTTGTGTGCAGTCTGTGGCTGGTTTGCATTGTTGGAATATATTCACTATTGTAGTTTTGGGCAGCTGAATGTGAACAGCGCGTAACGTGTGCAGTTGGAGGTGAGCCGCCAGCAGTGGTGGTTGTGGGGGGAGAGATGCCAGAGTTTTGAGAGCTGGACGTGTGTCCGTCAGAAAAATGAAATTTGTAAGACTGGATGTAATGAACTGATGTGAATTTTGAACACTATTAAGGTAAATACATTGTCTGTTCTCTATCAAAATCTTTCGTTTGCTAACTATGCCTATTAGTAGTTAGTGCCTTCAGTAGTTAGAATCTTTTATTTAGGTGGCAGTATTGGCGCTCGCTATTATATTGCAGTAGTTCGAGTATCGAAGATTTTTGTGGGGTAAGTGATTCATGAAAGGTATATGTTATTGTTAGTCAGGGCCATTCTTTTGTAGGGATTATTGAAAGTCAGATTGCGTCGCGCTAAAGATATTGTGTGTCAGTTTAGTGATGATATGAATAAGTAAAGAGAGAAATGTCTGAGTACGTTCAGTTTTACTCAGCTGTTTGAAAAACAAATAACGTAAGAGGTTTACCAGCAATGTCATTCTTAACTTTTCTAAGGGGATGTTTCACAGTATTTGCATGTTTAAAATTTCTGTTCCCTTCTGCCAGTTAGTCTTGCCCCGACCTGAGCGACTATTTCTCTCATAGGACTTGGAGGAGCAGTTAAAAGAAATGGGTAATGTCTTCAAAAGAAGGTATAAGCAGATGAATATCAAAAAAAGTAAAACAAAGGTAATGGAATTTACTACAGTTAAATCAGGCGACACTGGAAGAATTAGGGTGAGACCGAGTTTTGCTGTTTGTGCAGCGAAACAGCTAGGGAAGACCTAAGTAGAGAGGACATGTTAAATTCAAATTTTGAAAAGAAGCTTTTGAAATGTGATTTACAGGGTAATGCTGAATATTTAATGGGCACAGCGTGTAACTAATGTGCCTGCAGCTCGTGATCGTGCGGTAGCGTTCTCGCTTCTCACGCCCGGGTTCCCGGGTACGATTCCCGGCGGGGTCAGGGATTTTCTCTGCCTCGTGATGGCTGTGTGTTGTGTGATGTCCTTAGGTTAGTTAGGTTCTAGGGGACTGATGACCATAGATGTTAAGTCCCATAGTGCTCAGAGCCATTTGAACCATTTTTTTGTAACTAATGTAGAGATACTGAATCGAACTGAGGAAAAGCTAAGCTTGACTAAAAGTAACGATCGATTGATAGGATAGATCATGAGACGTGAAGGAATCGTCAATTCAGGTAACTGGTGGAAGTGAGAGATATTTAAAGGCTGTAGAGGAGATCAAGAGGGGTACCCATGGTTTAGGGGTAGCGTCTTTGATTCATAATCAAAACGTCTTCGTTCCCGGGTTCGATCCCCGCCACTGCCTGAATTTTGATAAATAATCAGCATTGGCGGCCGAAGACTTCCGGGATAAGAAGTCAGCCTCATTCTGCCAACGGCCTTGTCAAAGAGGGCGGTGGAGCGGATAGAGGTTCAGGGCACTCTCTTGTCCTAGGGGTGGGAAATTACCCCTAAAGGCGGAAGAATCAGCAATGATCAACGAAATGAGGATGCAGAAGGCAATGAAAACCACTGCATTAAAGACACGTAACGTGTATCCACAGGACATGTGGCCTGTAATTGAAGAAGTGTCATGATGATCTCTCCATTGCAAAAGATTCCGGAATAGTCTCCCATTCGGATCTCCGGGAGGGGACTGCCAAGGGGGAAGTTACCATGAGAAAAAGACTGAATAATCAACGAAAGAATAACGTTCAACGAGTCGGGGCGTGGAATGTCCGAAGCTTGAACGTGGTAGGGAAACTAGAAAATCTGAAAAGGGAAGTGCAAAGGCTCAATCTAGATATAGTAGGGGTCAGTGAAGTGAAGTGGAAGGAAGACAAGGATTTCTGGTCAGATGAGTATCGGGTAATATCAACAGCAGCAGAAAATCGTATAACAGGTGTAGGATTCGTTATGAATAGGAAGGTAGAGCAGAGGGTGTGTTACTGTGAACAGTTCAGTGTCTGGGTTGTTCTAATCAGAATCGACAGCAGACCAACACCGACAACGATAGTTCAGGTATACATGCCGACATCGCAAGCTGAAGATGAACAGATAGAGAAAGTGTATGAGGATATTGAAAGGGTAATGCAGTATGTAAAAGGTGACGAAAATATAATAGTCATGGGCGACTGGAATGCAGTTGTAGGGGAAGGAGTAGAAGAAAAGGTTACAGGAGAATATGGGCTTGGGACAAGGAATGAAAGAGGAGAAAGACTAATTGAGTTCTGTAACAAGTTTCAGCTATTAATAGCGAATACCCTGTTCAAGAATCACAAGAGGAGGAGGTA
This sequence comes from Schistocerca piceifrons, assembly GCF_021461385.2. Taxonomy (NCBI): domain Eukaryota; kingdom Metazoa; phylum Arthropoda; class Insecta; order Orthoptera; family Acrididae; genus Schistocerca; species Schistocerca piceifrons. Next base: position 156,397,362 of record NC_060141.1, read on the forward strand.
TACTCGGAAAAGGCCGAGAGATACGGGAAGATTTCAATTAGATTACATCATGGTCAGACAGAGATTCCGAAATCAGATACTGGACTGTAAGGCGTACCCAGGAGCAGATATAGACTCAGATCACAATATAGTAGTGATGAAGAGTAGGCTGAAGTTCAAGACATTAGTCAGGAAGAATCAATACGCAAAGAAGTGGGATACGGAAGTACTAAGGAATGACGAGATACGTTTGAAGTTCTCTAACGCTATAGATACAGCAATAAGGAATATCGCAGTAGGCAGTACAGTTGAAGAGGAATGGACATCTCTAAAAAGGGCCATCACAGAAGTTGGGAAGGAAAACATAGGTACAAAGAAGGTAGCTGCGAAGAAACCATGGGTAACAGAAGAAATACTTCAGTTGACAGTTGACTGATGAAAGAAGGAAGTACAAACATGTTCCGGGAAAATCAGAAATACAGAAATACAAGTCGCTGAGGAATGAAATAAATAGGAAGTGCAGGGAAGCTAAGACGAAATGGATGCAGGAAAAATGTGAAGACATCGAAAAAGATACGATTGTCGGAAGGACAGACTCAGCATACAGGAAAGTCAAAACAACCCTTGGTGACATTAAAAGCAACGGTGGTAACATTAAGAGTGCAACGGGAATTCCACTGTTAAATGCAGAGGAGAGAGCAGATAGGTGGAAAGAATACATTGAAAGCCTCTATGAGGGGTAAGATTTGTCTGATGTGATAGAAGAAGAAACAGGAGTCGATTTAGAAGAGGTAGTGGATCCAGTATTAGAATCGGAATTTAAAAGAGCATTGGAGGACTTACGGTTAAATAAGGCAGATGGGATAGATAACATTCCATCAGAATTTCTAAAATCATTGGGGGAAGTGGCAACAAAACGACTATTCACGTTGGTGTGTAGAATATATGAGTCTGGCGATATACCATCTGACTTTCGGAAAAGCATCATCCACACAATTCCGAAGACGGCAAGAGCTGACAAGTGCGAGAATTATCGCACAATCAGCTTAACAGCTCATGCATCGAAGCTGCTTACAAGAATAATATTCAGAAGAATGGAAAAGAAAATTGAGAATGCGCTAGGTGACGATCAGTTTGGCTTTAGGAAAAGTAAAGGGACAAGAGAGGCAATTCTGACGTTACGGCTTATAATGGAAGCAAGGCCAAAGAAAAATCAAGACACTTTCATAGGATTTGTCGACCTGGAAAAAGCGTTCGATAATAGAAAATGGTGCAAGCTGTTCGAGATTCTGAAAAAAGTACGGGTAAGCTATAGGGAGAGACGGGTCATATATAATATGTACAACAACCAAGAGGGAATAATAAGAGTGGACGATCAAGAACGAAGTGCTTGTATTAAGAAGGGTGTAAGACAAGGCTGTAGCCTTTCGCCCCTACTCTTCAATCTGTACATCGAGGAAGCAATGATGGAAATAAAAGAAAGGCTCAGGAGTGGAATTAAAATACAAGGTGAAAGGATATCAATGATACGATTCCCTGATGACATTGCTATCCTGAGTGAAAGTGAAGAAGAATTAAATGATCTGCTGAACGGAATGAACAGTCTAATGACTACACAGTATGGTTTGAGAGTAAATCGGAGAAAGACGAGGGTAATGAGAAGTAGTAGAAATGAGAACAGCGAGAAATTTAACATCAGGATTGATGGTCACGAAGTCAGTGAAGTTAAGGAATTCTGCTACCTAGGCAGTAAAATAACCAATGACGGACGGAGCAAGGAGGACATCAAAAGCAGACTCGCTATGGCAAAAAAGGCATTTCTGGCCAAGAGAAGTCTACTAATATCAAATACCGGCCTTAATTTGAGGAAGAAATTTCTGAGGATGTACGTCTGGAGTACAGCATTGTATGGTAGTGAAACATGGACTGTGGGAAAACCGGAACAGAAGAGAATCGAAGCATTTGAGATGTGGTGCTACAGACGAATGTTGAAAATTAGGTGGACTGATAAGGTAAGGAATGAGGAGGTTCTACGCAGAATCGGAGAGGAAAGGAATATGTGGAAAACACTGATAAGGAGACGGGACAGGATGATAGGACATCTGCTAAGACATGAGGGGATGACTTCCATGGTACTAGAGGGAGCTGTAGAGGGCAAAAACTGTAGAGGAAGACAGCGATTGGAATACGTCAAGCAAAAAAGAGGAGATCAAGGGATAAATACAATAAGCAGAAGAGGCTTGCACATGATAGAGTAAGATGAAGAGCTTCATCAAACCAGCCTTCGCACTGAAGACCACAACAACAGCAAACGTTAAATGTAATAGTTGGTGCATGACTATCTCCGTTTTGTGTTTTTCTGAGACATTATCCGGCGAGCATTCCGTGAACATGAACGACACTGTGAAGTATGACAAAGTTAAGGTCTCTTGAGTATTTAGCTTCCGAGAATCTGCCTCTGTCTTCGATCTGCAAGCGGTATCGCTCTCTCGAGGCACCCACACAGACCAGCACCCAGGGAATCAGTGACCCTACTATCTTTATTGTTAATAGCTGCATGAAGCAACGTAACATTGCACAAGACACACGTAAATGTCAATGAAACTTAGCAGACAAATACTGTGAATGATTTCAGCAGGAATATAAGCGCAAGAGTTGTGCATGAGGACATGCTTGTACAAACGTCACATCATCACCCCAGACAGTATCCGCAGTATCACAACACATGCCAGCACAACGTCCGGCTCGTCGGACATCTTTGAAACAGTGCTAAAAAGCTTCGACTCTGCACGAGAAGTTCTGGACCTCCCTGCGAGGTTAGGTCCAACGAAAGCTACAACGTCGAGCTGAATGTCAAATTCAGGACATCGAGGATGAAAAAGTACAGCAAAGACGCCAACAAATAGTCAACTGGCGCTCAGCATGCACTGAGAACTTACATATTGCCTAATTCATAGCACACAGCACATGGTGTTTCGAAGAGACTCATTCGATGTCATCTTCTAGCACACGGTGTTCCGGGAAAGCCTCATTCGATGTCATCTTCTGCATGAAATAAAGTAGATATTTACGGTGAATTTTGACTCACGCATCATTTTTATTTTCAAAAAATGGCTCTGAGCACTATGGGACTTAACTTCTGAGGTCATCAGTCCCCTAGAACATAGAACTACTTGAACTTAACTAACCTAAGGACAGCACACACATTCATGCCCGTGGCAGGATTCGAACCTGCGACCGTAGCGGTCGCGCGGTTCCAGACTGTAGCGCCTAGAACCGCTCGGCCATCCCGGCCGGCTTTTATTTTTAAAAGAGCCAACGCCTTTCACAAGGATACACCTTTTACAAGCATACTCATACAATCTTTGGATAAAATTAAGATCAGGATCAAACGTTTTGTGTACTTTTCACTAATATGCAATGTGTTCTGCACGGGACGAACGAGAAACATCCGAACGATAGTCAAATTCATGTGTCTGGAGTCCACCCGAAGTTCTTGGAAGGAGGGGCACAAATACGTATTTTTCACAAATACCAACAAAAAAGTACCGTTACATACATGTAACGTATTGTACGTATACCAACTAAGAGAACTACTACTGTTCCATTACGCTATTGACTATGAACTACTTCAAAGCCGGCTTGTGTAGCCAAGCGGTTCTAGTCGCTTCAGTCTAGAACCGCGCGACCGCTACGGTCGCAAGTTAGAATCCTGCTCGGGCATGGATGTGTGTGATGTCCTTAGGTTAGTTCGGTTTAAGTAGTTCTAAGTTCTAGGGGACTGATGACCTCAGATGTTAAGTCCCATAGTGCTCAGAGCCATCTGAACCATTGAATGGCTCCTATTTCTACTAGTGGAGTGGTGACACTTGGGCATACAGGCCGTCTCAGTAAGGTGGCGCAAGAGCGTCGCATCGAACCGAGATTACGTTGAAAAATATGGTTTTGTTGCCAAAAGAGTTGGGAATGATATGGCATATTGTAATCCGGATGAAAACCAATCAGCTTTCAGAAAATAGCGTTTTGCATTACTTATTCAAATCCCCTCGTGTCATTGTAAGTATCTGGACGGCGAGAGAGCATGGGGGTGGAGTGAACTTCCTCGTCACCAACTTCTGTGCCAAAGTCCTAGCTTAAATTCCGAATCCCTCTGCAAAAGGAAGATACATTTTTATGACTACATACATTACCCCGTAAGGGTAATCATTGATATATTCACAATTAATAGAGGACATTTATGTGTCATAGGAGTATATGCACCAAAAGAAGGAAAACACGAAGATTCTGGAGTATTTTATGATGAGCTGCAAAAACAAGTAAATAAATATAATAAAACTAATCATTTGTTAATATTAGGGGACTTCAACGGAGGTTAGTTGGTTGGTTTGTGGGAAGGGTCCAGCGAAGTTCAAATGGTTCAAATGGCTCTGAGCACTATGGGACTTAACTTCTGAGGTCATCAGTCCCCTAGAACTTATAACTACTTAAACCTAACTAACCTAAGGACATCACACACATCCCTACCCGAGGCAGGACTCGAACCTGCGACCGTAGCGGTTGCGCGGTTCCAGGTTGTAGCGCCTAGAACCGCTCGGCCACCCCGCCGGCAAACAGCGAAGTCATCGTTCCCATCGGATTAGAGGAGGATGGGATAGGAAGTCGGCCGTGCCCTTTCAAAGGATCTATCCGAGCATTTACCTGAAGAGATTTGGGGAAATCACGCAAAACCTAAATCAGGATGGCCGTACGCGGGTTTGAATCGTCGTCCTTCCTAATGCGAGTCCAGTGTGCTAACCACTGGGCCACTTCGCTCGGTGTTAAATGCAGGAATTTGAAAGTAGACACAGTAGGCACAATTGATGAAATAACTTTGAACGAAAATGACAAGATTATGAGCTAAAAATTACAAATACCTTCTTCTGAACGAGGGACGTAAATAAATACACCTGAATCGTAAGATAAGACTCACACAGGAATTGTAAATAGTTGACACTACAGACATATTGAATAAGAATGGGAAAGATTAAAGTAAGCAATGTTGAAAGTAACTAATTAGTTACTAGGGAAAAGTAAAGTATCAAACCGGGAAAGAAATCTGGAAATGTGGAATACAGAAATAGCTACGATATTAAAGAAAAACAAAATGATTATAACACCTATTTACAAACACGAACAAACGAAGCCTGGGAGGTATATAAACAGAAAAGAAATAAAAAAAGAGCTTAAGAAAAAGATTCCATAATGAATCGCGGGAAAGATTCATCGGTAATGGTGAACATGACGGTCACGGAAGACACAATACAGCTTTTAAACTAATGAAGCAAATGAATAAAATGGAGGAAGATATTGCGAACAATAATATACTAACAGAAAATCAGTGGATGCACGACTACAGAAATTTGTGGTATGATGAGGGTGGTGAAGAAAGTTATTGCATAAAAATTCATAATAATTCTGTTGATCAGATAGACATGAAAGAATTAAATGCCACCTTAAATGCAATAAAAAATAGAAACATCACTGTCCTAAATGGCTTTAAAGCTGAATTAATCAAATGTGGAGGAAACTCTTTATTACTTTGCTTCCTCCGTTTTTTAAAATATGTGTTAGAAGAACTGTTCTGTACCTGAATAATGGAACACAGCTAAACTATTTCTGTACTTAAAAAAGGCAATAGGAAAGACATAGTAAATTATAGAGAAATAAGTTTTTTAAATGCAGGATACAAAATTTATGGGAAAATTTTTACTCAAAGTCTAAAAAACTATCGCCGATTCAGTAATCTCAGAAGAACAATCACGCTCCCGAAAGGGACGTTCGTGTAATGATAATGTATAGTTATAATAAGATAGATAATTGAAAAACGTCGGGAATATGGCTTAGAAACGCATTTAGCATTTATTGATTTTGAGACAGTATTGAATAAGGTAAAAGGACCCGTTTTGTGGAAAATATTGGAAGCAAAATGTTTTCTAAAACTTCTTATTAATACTAGAAAGAGTCTGTAAGTAAACATAATAACAGTTACAAGTTCAGGTTTGAAAATGTCACATGAAATTTTAATAAATCAAGGTGTTCGACAGCGGTGCAGTCTATCGTCCAGTTTATTTGATTTATATACTGACGACCTATTTATGAAGTGAAAAGATGAAACGCACTTACAAATTAAAATAAGATATAACATAGCATTAACTACTCTGTTATATGCTGATGACCGTACAGTTATACAGGACACATAATTTAATTTACAAAGAACGGTACATACGTTGAGCCAGAATGCAATACACGACAACGTAACTGTACCAGCAAATAAGACCAAGATAATGGCTTTCAAAGGAAACAATCCAGTCAGACCGACAACTGAAAAAATTTTAGAAAACGTATCCCACTTAAGTTATCTATGACATGATGTTAGTCTTAACTACGAAAAAGACAATGAGAAGAAGGTTTACTAAATACGAAGCTATGTGCGGAACAGTTGTAAGAACTTTGGGAAGAAACACAAGAAAATAAACACACTTAAAAATCTACACTCCTGGAAATGGAAAAAAGAACACATTGACACCGGTGTGTCAGACCCACCGTACTTGCTCCGGACACCGCGAGAGGGCTGTACAAGCAATGATCACACGCACGGCACAGCGGACATACCAGGAACCGCGGTGTTGGCCGTCGAATGGCGCTAGCTGCGCAGCATTTGTGCACCGCCGCCGTCAGTGTCAGCCAGTTTGCCGTGGCATACGGAGCTCCATCGCAGTCTTTAACACTGGTAGCATGCCGCGACAGCGTGGACGTGAACCGTATGTGCAGCTGACGGACTTTGAGCGAGGGCGTGTAGTGGGCATGCGGGAGGCCGGGTGGACGTACCGCCGAATTGCTCAACACGTGGGGCGTGAGGTCTCCACAGTACATCGATGTTGTCGCCAGTGGTCGGCGGAAGGTGCACGTGCCCGTCGACCTGGGACCGGACCGCAGCGACGCACGGATGCACGCCAAGACCGTAGGATCCTACGCAGTGCCGTAGGGGACCGCACCGCCACTTCCCAGCAAATTAGGGACACTGTTGCTCCTGGGGTATCGGCGAGGACCATTCGCAACCGTCTCCATGAAGCTGGGCTACGGTCCCGCACACCGTTAGGCCGTCTTCCGCTCACGCCCCAACATCGTGCAGCCCGCCTCCAGTGGTGTCGCGACAGGCGTGAATGGAGGGACGAATGGAGACGTGTCGTCTTCAGCGATGAGAGTCGCTTCTGCCTTGGTGCCAATGATGGTCGTATGCGTGTTTGGTGCCGTGCAGGTGAGCGCCACAATCAGGACTGCATACGACCGAGGCACACAGGGCCAACACCTGGCATCATGGTGTGGGGAGCGATCTCCTACACTGGCCGTACACCACTGGTGATCGTCGAGGGGACACTGAATAGTGCACGGTACATCCAAACCGTCATCGAACCCATCGTTCTACCATTCCTAGACCGGCAAGGGAACTTGCTGTTCCAACAGGACAATGCACGTCCGCATGTATCCCGTGCCACCCAACGTGCTCTAGAAGGTGTAAGTCAACTACCCTGGCCAGCAAGATCTCCGGATCTGTCCCCCATTGAGCATGTTTGGGACTGGATGAAGCGTCGTCTCACGCGTTCTGCGCGTCCAGCACGAACGCTGGTCCAACTGAGGCGCCAGGTGGAAATGGCATGGCAAGCCGTTCCACGGGACTACATCCAACATCTCTACGATCGTCTCCATGGGAGAATAGCAGCCTGCATTGCTGCGAAAGGTGGATATACACTGTACTAGTGCCGACATTGTGGATGCTCTGTTGCCTGTGTCTATGTGCCTGTGGTTCTGTCAGTGTGATCATGTGATGTATCTGACCCCAGGAATGTGTCAATAAAGTTTCCCCTTCCTGGGACAATGAATTCACGGTGTTCTAATTTCAATTTCCAGGAGTGTATAAAGTTATGGTTGTTTCTTCTCTTGTATATGGTTTCGCATCAGGGACTGTAAGAAAGAGAAATCACTTATACAAGCAGTAGAAATGAAGTTCATATAATATCTTAGAGGCTGGAATAAAATGGATAAAATAAGGAATGAAACAATAAGATCAGATTTTAAAAATTTTCAGTTAGTGACAAGATAGAAGAGAATAAAATGAAATGGAAGAATCATGGTGGTAGAATGACAGAAAATAGATTGCCAAAAAAGATAATGAATTATCGGGCGAGCGCAAAAAGAGAACTAGGTAGACCTCATAAGAGGATGGATGATAACACTGCGAGTGATCTGGCAACGCTGTGTTGTTCTGCTTGAGTAGACCGTTGTGCTCATCCCTTCCAAATGCTTCGTCCGAGTTTCGGCTCCTTACAGCCATCACGTGACTTCTGAGAACGCCATCAATGAAGTTGTGATGTGTGTTACGAAAATGAAGCAGCGGAATTTAGAGCAACGTTATGCCATCACTTTTGTGTTAAACTTGGGTAATCCACGAGTGTGATCTTCGAAAAGTTGACTCTGGTCTATTGGGAACACTCCTTATCAAGACTACAAGTTTTTCGCTGACGCCGACCATTTTTGGAAGGTAGAAAACACGTTGAAGAACACTTCGCTCAGGGAGACCTTCAAGTTCAAAAATCGAAGAAATTGTTGAACGTGTGCGTGCTCTTGTCAGATCATACCGACGACCAACAACAAGGATGAAGAGTGACCTGTTCAGCTTAAACACTTTCACTGTACATCAAATTTAGACCGAAATTTTTCACACGCGACAGGTTTGTGCCAAACTGGTACCGAGAAACCATACAAGTGGGCGAAGGACAACCGAAGAAACGTTTACGTTGATCTTCTCGAGAGGACTGCCAATTTCCACGAAAAGCTCAATCATGTGATCACAGATGATGAGTCTTGGATTCTGGAGTAGGAACCTGTGACAAACAGGCACTGTGAAGAGTGGCACACTACGGCGTCTTATAGACCGAGAAAAAGCTGGAACGAGTAAATCGAAGATCAAAACAATGCCGATTTGCTTTTTTGACTGTAGGGGTATCGTGCATGAACAATTTGTCCCCCCAAGACAAGCCGTCAACCAAGTGTTTTATGAAGATATCCTTCAGAGGCTCGGAAAAATGGTGATTCGAGTGGAACTGGGCATTGCAGACATGTGGATGCTGCATCATTACAACGCCCCGTGTCACACAGCCACTTTCATCACGGTTTTTTGGCCTCATAAAACGTTCCAGTTGTTCCGCAGCTCCTCTGTTCACCAGAGTTCTTGTGATTTTTTCATTTCCCGAAATTGACAAATGTATAAAAAGGACGTAATTTTGAGACCCTGGAGACCATTCAAGAGTATGTGACCGGTATGCTAATTTCCTACCAGTCGTAGCCTTTCAGCTCTGCTAGCAAGAATGGGAATAACGACTCGGCCGGTGTATAGCTGCCCCAAACGGAACTACTTTGAAGGGGACCATATTATCGTTTGGAATAAAAAAATTAAAAAAAAAGTTAGATGAAAACTCAGTCCCACTACGTTTTTCACACACATTGTACAGTTCCTTTCGCAATGGTCGCTGGGAACCTGGCTGTCATGGCCCTGCCTTCACCAAAAGTAGCAGTTCCTCTTGGATTTGAAACTGTCATAAGCTTAGCGTGACAAAATCTCTATTGGTTAAAAATGGATCAAATGGCTCTGAGCACTATGGGACTTAACTTCCAAGGTCATGAGTCCCCTAGAACTTAGAACTACTTAAACCTAACTAACCTAAGGACATCACACACATCCATGCCCGAGGCAGGATTCTAACCTGCAACCGTAGATGTCACGCGGTTCCAGACTGAAGCACCGAGAACCGATCGGCCACACCGGCCGGCTTGGTTTTATTGGCGCACGTACGATTGCCTCCCGTTTGACGACTGAATGACAACTTCGAAAGAATGCGAGAAGTCTCCGCTCAACGGCGCAAGTTCATCACTTGGGCAAATCTGGTACTTTTGATCCAGAAACATCATCATTCCATACTGTTCACAAACGATAACCTGTGAACGTAGAAGTAATTCACTTGAGAAGGGGCTGTTCTTAAACGAGAAAAATATTTTACTGCATTATCTCCTTCGACGGGTACACATTTCAACTGTTTCGAGAACTAAGTTTTGACAAAGCTTGTCAGTGGTACCTGACACAATCATCGCATGTCCTTTCACTGACCCAAATATTTTGCAATAGGGATGAATAAGAACAACGCGTAGAAGTAATTCGGATCTCAATTTACGTATTTTGACTCTTGTGACGTTATTGTGTTAGCTGGAGCGTTTTGTACCAGTTCTGACCTTTTCATCGAAATGATTCATAATATTTGTACCATCCAATAATGAAACCCTACAACGCCAATTTAATTCCGTTGATTCTACTCTGGGAATTTCAAAGAGCACATGCCTTTCGAACCGACAAAAGCGTCGTTGCTTTCTTTGACTCACTCACAGGCATTTGTAGACAGGTTGAACGCAGCTCGGCCTGCGAATCTACGCAAAAATGCCGTGCACAGCAACAAAATATTTGCAGATTTTGCGTTGCCATCCGTTGCATCGTTTTTCGGTCAAAGGTCAGCAGCTGCAGCACCCGACTATAAAGGGCTTTATCATGTCCAGTGTTTGTTGTCATTCTCTGAAAAAGATCGTTAAGCTCTCGTTCATTTTATTTGCCTACAATGCCAATTATGCCACGCACATTCATTTTCCGATCTCCCTTTAATATGTAATGACCTGGCGTGATGACTTCAAATTTCTGGTCGGCACCCTCCGTACTGCTGCGTTACATTTAAACTTAACGTATGTCAAGATGGAACTATACAGGGTGCTACAAAAAGGTACGGCCGAACTTTCAGGAAACATTCCCCACACACAAAGAAAGAAGATATGTTATGTGGACATGTGTCCGGAAACACTTACTTTCCACGTTAGAGCTCATTTTATTACTTCTCTTCAAATCACATTAATCATGGAATGGAAATACACAGCAACAGAACGTACCAGCGTGACTTCCAACACTTTGTTACAGGAAGTGTTCAAAATGTCCTCCGTTAGCGAGGATACATGCATCCACCCTCCGTCGCATGGAATCCCTGATGCGTTGATGCACCCATGGAGAATGGCGTATTGTATCACAGCCGTCCACAATACGAGCACGAAGAGTCTCTACATTTGGTACCGGGGTTGCGTAGACAAGAGCTTTCAAATGTCCCCATAAATGAAAGTCAAGAGGGTTGAGGTCAGGAGAGCGTGGAGGCCATGGAATTGGTCCGCCTCTACCAACCCATCGGTCACCGAATCTGTTGTTGAGAAGCGTACGAACACTTCGACTGAAATGTGCAGGAGCTCCATCGTGCATGAACAACATGTTGTGTCTTACTTGTAAAGGCACATGTTCTAGCAGCACAGGTAGAGTATCCCGTATGAAATCATGATAATGTGCTCCATTGAGCGTAGGTGGAAGAACATGGGGCCCAATCAAGACATCACCAACAATGCCTGCCCAAACGTTCACAGAAAATCTGTGTTGATGACGTGATTGCACAATTGCGTGCGGATTCTCGTCAGCCCACACATGTTGACTGTGGAAATTTACAATTTGATCACGTTGGAATGAAGCCTCATCCGTAAAGAGAACATTTGCACTGAAATGAGTATTGACACATTGTTGGATGAACCATTCGCAGAAGTGTACCCGTGGAGGCCAATCAGCTGCTGATAGTGCCCGCACACGCTGTACATGGTACGGAAACAACTGGTTCTCCCGTAGCACTCTCCATACAGTGACGTGGTCAACGATTCCTTGTACAGCAGCAACTTCTCTGACGCTGACATTAGGGTTATCGTCAACTGCACGAAGAGTTGCCTCGTCCATTGCAGGTGTCCTCGTCGTTCTAGGTCGCGAGTCATAGGCTTGAATGTTCCGTGCTCCCTAAGACGCCGATAAATTGCTTCGAACGTCTTCCTGTCGGGACACCTTCGTTCTGGAAATCTGTCTCGATACAAACGTACCGCGCCACGGCCATTTCCCCGTGCTAATTCATACATCAAAAGGGCATCTGCCAACTCCACATTTGTAAACATTGCACTGACTGCAAAACCACGTTCGTAATTAACACTAACCTGTTGATGCTACGTACTGATGTGCTTGATGCTAGTACTGTAGAGCAATGAGTCGCATGTCAACACAAGCACCGAAGTCAACATTACCTTCCTTCAATTGGGCCAACTGGCGGTGAATCGAGGAAGTACAGTACATACTGACGAAACTAAAATGAGCTCTTACATGGAAATTAAGCGTTTCCGGACACATGTCCACATAACATCTTTTCTTTATTTGTGTGTGAGTAAGGTTTCCTGAAAGTTTGGCCGTACCTTTTTGTAACACCCTGTATTTAAAGTGAAGTACAGAAACCACATGAATTTAATCGAATTGGATTCTGACTTTGGTACATATCGAACAATTCGAATTAAAATGTTCAGTAACAGTATGAAAGCAGTTTTTCTCCTTATATGTAACAATAGCCATTACATATGGTTTCATATTGGCAAATACCCGTTAGAAACAGTAAACAAAGATCTTCAAGTGTTATTATTACAAGAAATTTTGGAGTATGAATGTTTTGGTTTAAACGTCAAACATTAAAGAGACATAGCAAAGATAGTGACTTGTAATTTCTGTCTTGAGTTACACGACGTCCTGTGCCAGGATTGATTACGACTCTACTCATAGTACCCAGTAGCGAGCGTGTTTGGTCAAGGGCTGAGCGGTGCGTTTCGGCCGGCGTTCGCGCGCCATCGTCAGCACAGCCATCTCGTCCGCGCGTTGCCGGCAGTCCGCACGCCGTGACTGCAGCCTGCTGACTGCCGCCCCGCCCACCGCTGGATTACTGCCGCCTGTAATTACATTAGCCGGCGATACACGGGACGCGCCTCGCCTGCTGAGACGAGAGAAACCATTATCAAGGCCGGCAGACGCATCGCAGCTTTTTAATTGCGCCATTCGAATCCCCAGGAGGGTTAGCTTCTAATGCTAAGTGAGGTGAAGCACCCAACTGGGAAACGTTATTTTTAATTCTGCCAGAATACAAATAGTTAATTGATTGTAGATAAGCAAACCGACAACGTCTGGTCATTAATAATGCAACAGCAGTGAAGAATAGTACATAACGGAATTTTCTTTATTGTGAGTGTACACTACAGCAGGAAAAATACACTAAATATGAAAGTGATTTAGGGGTACACAGGGCGAGAAATTTAGTACACAGAGGTCTGGCAACAACCTCGCCATCGAGCCGAACTGAGCTTGCATGACAGGTTTGGGTAAGTCACTCCATATTTTTGCAGCTCTGTGCCTGAGTTCGTCAGTTGTAGTTGCCAGAGAGTACTGTCGTGCCAGTCTCACGGAAAGCTTCACTACATGTTCCAGTGGGAGACAGACCTGCAGAAGGTGCTGATCGTGGTAACAGTCGAAGACATTCTTTATCGAAGTTGGTTAGGACGGCGTAGGAGACGCACGGTCTCGTTCTTCCAGTCGTGTCAAGTGGTTTAAGCTTTCACGCGAGTACTGCATTTTCTGATGGCGGGGTCCCAATCTGTGCTTAGCTGCAGACCATTGTCTTCACTGAGAGCGTTGACTCGATTTTTTTTTTATTTCGGTTTATGACGTTATCCCAAAAACTGTTAGTCCATGTGAAAATAGAGGTCTCGTCGAATGCAATACAAAGTCTGTTTTCTAGGGTACTCTCTGTTACCGCTGATTTCTCATGGTATCGAAGGTGGAAACATCTCTCGTGTTCTACACAGCACTGTTCAATGGTAATCACAACTTGTCCGACTTAAAACTGTCCACTCCTATACGGTATTTTATGTACTTCTGGCATTCTGAGACCTACATCGTCTTTCACAGCCCTCGTGGGTTTCCGAAATTTTTCTGGAAACCTGAAGACCTAATCAATGTTATGTTTCATTAGAGGCCAGCTAATCTTTTCTGTTACTGAGCCACAGAACGGTGAAAACAGAAGCTTCTTCGTGTCCAACTCGGGGGGCCTTGTGCTTACGTGCCTTCGGAAAGATGGCTTGCGAAATGTGGTGGTTGCTGTATCCATTTTCCTTGAATACTTTCCGTAAGTTACTCAGTTTCTTCGGTAGGTTTTCAGTGTCTGAGACGGCTTCCGCTGGTTGCACCGAGGTCCTTAAAAAACAACGTTCCCGCGAACGGTTATCAGTAGTTGTTAGCTTGCTGATTCGGCCTGTGTGGGTAGTTTCCGATAAACACTGTGGTGAGACACCAGTTTGCTTTACGGCGGACGAGGACATCAAGGAACGCAAGGCATAATCTGTCTCTAACTCCACCATGAAGTTCATGTTGTCGTGGATATTGTCGTTATGGTCCAAGAATTCCTCCAGATTTTCCAGTCCGTGAGACCAGACGACAAAGATGTCAACGACGTAATGATAAAAGCAATAGTATACACCGCCTCAAAACGATGCATTTGCGGAATACGATCTCGTTGAAAAATAAAATCACGGAGACGTCGAGGCCACCGGCCTTATCATGTCAGAAATGTAACGACTGTTGTCCATATTACGGCCTATGCGATCCAGAGCTGATTCTGTCGTGGAACCAATGACCTCCCGTACCATAACGCCAAGTACTGAGCCGAAGACGAATTCATTACAGAAATTTTCATTGTCTTCGTTGCCTCCGTAGTTGGTAGGTCCATCATGATATTAGAGACAGAACCAGGTATCGTCTGAAAATACGTGGCGTCACCTTTGTATCTATTGTTGTCGTTGGTAGCACAGCTGTCGGCTATAATGTCAAGGGAAACCGGAACAATAATCACTTTGCTGACAGTCCGTGGTGGTCCAGACGTCGCCGCGTTGATCGTGTGGACACCTGTCTTGCTGCAAATTACGTAACGTGCCTTTACGAAGCTGCACGGGCAAACGAACGATAAACCAAAGTCTTTTCTCTCTGGCGTTAGTCACGTGGGACCGCTGAGATTCTGCATGACACAGATTGCCCGAACTCTTACGGGAATCGTCAACTTAAGTGGGCGCGAGTAACGAGTGGATGGGCAAAGTATCTATTAGGAACATTACGTATGTAGATTGTGGACAGTTAGGAATGTGGGTCTCACGGGAAGCTTCCAAGGGACAAGTCCCTGCAGTCGCGCTATTCATCTGTGTTCTCGGTGGCTCAGCTGGATAGAGCGTCCGCCATGTAAGCAGGAGATCCCGGGTTCGAATCCCGATCAGGGCACACATTTTCAGCTGCCCCCATCAAAGTATGTCAACAACACCTGTCGGCAGCTGAGGGTTTCAATTAATTATCATTTATTTGTAGAAATATTTTGACAATGTTGACTGCAATATTCTCTTTGAAATTCTGAAGACAGTAAGAGTGAAATACAGGGAGCCATTGGCTATTTACATGTTGGGCAGAAACCAGATGGCATTTGTAAGAGTCGAGGGGCCGGAAAGAGAAGAAGTGGTTGAGAAGGGAGTGAAACCGAGTTAAAACCTACCCCCAATGTTATTCAATCTGTACATTTAGCAAGCAGTAAAGGAAACCAAAGTAAAATTTGCGTAGGACTTAAGGTTCAAGGAGAAGAAATAAAAACTTTAAGGTTTGCCAGTAACATTGTAATTCTGTCAGAACAGCGAAGGACCTGGAAGAGCAGTTGGACGGAATGGACAGTGTCTTAAAAGGAGAATATAAGATGAAAATCAACAAAAGCAAAACAAGGATAATGGAATGTACTCGAAGTAAATCAGGTGATACTGAAAGAATTTGTTTAGGAAACGAGACACTTACAGTAGTAGATGAGTTTTGCTATTTGAGCAGCAAAATAACTGGTGATGACCGAAGTAGAGAGTACATAAAATGTAGACTGCTAATGGCAAGAAAAGGGTTTCTGAAGATGAGAAATTTTTTAACATCGAACATAAACTTAAAATTTAGGAAATCTTTTCTGACGGTATTTGTCTGGAATGGAGCCATATATAGAAGCAAAACACGGTCAATAAACGGTTTAGACGAGAAGAGAATAACTTTTGAAATGTGATGCTGCTATAGAAAAATGTTGAAGATTAGATGGGTGCATGACGTAACTAACGAGAAGGTAGGGAACAGAACTAGGGAAATTTGTGGCGCAGCTTGATTAAAAGAAGGGACATGTTGATGGGACACATTCTGAGACGTTAGGAGATCACCAAAGGGAAGAGCTGGGAGAAAAATCGTAGAGAGGGACCAAGAGATGAGTACAGCAAGCAGATTCATGAGGATGTAAGTTTGAGTAGCTATCCGGAGATGAAGAAGCTTTCGCAGGATAGAGCCTAGCATAGCAGAGAAAAAATTCCGTCGATATCGACATCATGTGTCTGTCACCACGTTTCCACCTTGTCGTAACAAGACAGAGCTGGTGAGGTGATGGCGGTGTTGGCGGCAGCGAGCCGTCGGCCGGTAATTACGTCGTAGCTCGGCGCCGGCCGTGGCGCTCGGCAACAAGTTGGCCGCCCTGGCAGCTCGTCAGCGCGACGCCCGCCGTCCGGCTCCAGCTCCAGCTCCAGGCGGGGCTACTCCAGAGGAGACGGCGCCGACCCGCCTCATTAACCAGTCGCTGGCTGCGAGCCGTCACGGACAGCTGCTCGCCTCGCCTAGCGCCGAGCACATTTCGCTGTCACTGCCTCCACAGATGCGAGCAGCTCAATCTCACTCGCTCTGTCACCATTTATGGCGTGCGAAGAGCGGCCGGAACTACAGTTGTGCTATCAGCGCCGTGCTCTTCTTCGAGGTTGTTTGGAGTCCTGGTATTTGACCACCATCGAAACTCGAGCAGTTGTTCTTTCAATAGACAAACTTAAGAGCTAAAGGAAACTTCCCCGACCAGGTGAAGTACACTGCAATGCATTTACAGCACTGTTGTCCATATTAAGGACCGAAAGTAACAGTTGTGAAGATAAACGTTTTAATTACTTTAGAATTTTATTCCTCCCAATAAATGACATCTCATTCTCTCAGATAAGGTCTAATATCGTGGGTACGGTTGAGGAAATGTCCGAAAGAACAGACACCATTGATGGCCTACAGCCGTCTAGAACGAAATTAAAATTATATTAATACCTTCAGCTGCTGACAGGCGTTGATATATATCTACGGGGACAGGTGAAAATGTGTGCCCCGACCAGGACTCGAACCTGGGATCTCCTGCTAACATGGCAGACGCTCTATCCAGCTGAGCCACAGAGGGCACAGAGGATATCTCAACTGTAGGGACTATCTCGCGCACGCCTCCAGCGAGACCCACATTCTCACCATATATGTCCACACACTACATTCGTAGTGTCCCCCCAACACACTCATTACTCGTGGAAGATATTCTTACCAAGTCCAGTAAGAGTTCGGGGAATATGTGTGCATCCGCACAGAAGAAGAAGGTCATGCCTGGTATTAGCATAACTACAGGGTGTTTCAAAAATGACCGGTATATTTGAAACGGCAATAAAAACTAAACGAGCAGCGATAGAAATACACCGTTTGTTGCAATATGCTTGGGACAACAGTACATTTTCAGGCGGACAAACTTTCGAAATTACAGTAGTTACAATTTTCAACAACAGATGGCGCTGCAAGTGATGTGAAAGATATAGAAGACAACGCAGTCTGTGGGTGCGCCAGTCTGTACGTCGTCTTTCTGCTGTAAGCGTGTGCTGTTCACAACGTGCAAGTGTGCTGTAGACAACATGGTTTATTCCTTAGAACAGAGGATTTTTCTGGTGCTGGAATTCCACCGCCTAGAACACAGTGTTGTTGCAACAAGACGAAGTTTTCAACGGAGGTTTAATGTAACCAAAGGACCGAAAAGCGATACAATAAAGGATCTGTTTGAAAAATTTCAACGGACTGGGAACGTGACGGATGAACGTGCTGGAAAGGTAGGGCGACCGCGTACGGCAACCACAGAGGGCAACGCACAGCTAGTGCAGCAGGTGATCCAACAGCGGCCTCGGGTTTCCGTTCGCTGTGTTGCAGCTGCGGTCCAAATGACGCCAACGTCCACGTATCGTCTCATGCGCCAGAGTTTACACCTCTATCCGTACAAAATTCAAATGCGGCAACCCCTCAGCGCCGCTACCATTGCTGAACGAGAGACATTCGCTAACGATATAGTGCACAGGATTGATGACGGCGATATGCATGTGGGCAGCATTTGGTTTACTGACGAAGCTTATTTTTACCTGGACGGCTTCGTCAATAAACAGAACTGGCGCATATGGGGAACCGAAAAGCCCCATGTTGCATTCCCATCGTCCCTGCATCCTCAAAAAGTACTGGTCTGGGCCGCCATTTCTTCCAAAAGAATCATTGGCCCATTTTTCAGATCCGAAACGATTACTGCATCACGCTATCTGGACATTCTTCGTGAATTTGTGGCGGTACAAACTGCCTTAGAGGACACTGCGAACACCTCGTGGTTTATGCAAGATGGTGCCCGGCCACATCGCACGGCTGACGTCTTTTAATTTCCTGAATGAATACTTCGATGATCGTGTGATTGCTTTGGGCTATCCGAAACATACAGAAGGCGGCTTGGATTGGCCACCCTATTCGCCAGACATGAACCCCTGTGACTTCTTTCTGTGGGGACACTTGAAAGACCAGGTGTACCGCCAGAATCCAGAAACAATTGAACAGCTGAAGCAGTACATCTCATCTGCATGTGAAGCCATTCCGCCTGACACGTTGTCAAACGTTTCGGGTAATTTCATTCAGAGACTACGCCATATTATTGCTACGCATGGTGGATATGTGGAAAATATCGTACTATAGAGTTTCCCAGACCGCAGCGCCAACTGTTGTTGAAAATTGTAACTACTGTAATTTCGAAAGTTTGTCTGCCTGAAAATGTACTGTTGTCCCAAGCATATTGCAACAAACGGTGTATTTCTATCGCTGCTCGTTTAGTTTTTATTGCCGTTTCAAATATACCGGTCATTTTTGAAACACCCTGTATATACTTACATGGATATAGTTGGAGATTGATATATACCAACGCCCGTCGGCAGCTGAAGGTGTTAATATAATTCTAATTTCGATTCAGCATTTGGTGCACCTGTGTTGTTCCCTGTAGTGATGTGATGTCCGCAGCGAAGGGCAAGCGTTGCTACGATACATAACATGTGGTTCCTGCACGCCAGTTCCTTCGTGACATTCAAGTGTGCACCTCGCTAGTGCGGCTCCACGAGTGGAGATATCAATAGAAAAAAGTGCTGCAATTGCAGCATTAGCCAAGTAGGTCTATCTATTCGCCAAATTGCGAAACAGTGTAGTGTGTCTATAGGGGGACTGCAATATACCCTTCACCGCCACAAGACAACAGGTAGCAATAAGGACGACCTCGCAAAACAACTAAAAGTGATGATAAATCTATAAGAATTACCAGTAAGAGAAATAGATTCATAACAGCACCCTAAATTCGCGCCAAATTGGTAGGAATGAACACAACAACATTTGTTGCAACATTAAATAGGAGACTGAGTGAAGCTGGCTTGAAAGGATGTGTCACAGCAAGAAAACCCCTTCTAACGCCCATAAATAAAGAGAAGAGACTTGAATGGGCTAGGAAACATCGTAACTGGACTTGGGAAGAGTGGACGAAGGTGTTATCCACCGACGAATCGAAGTTCGGGATTTTTGGAACCAGGAGAAGAATATTTATTCGCCGATTTGTAGGGAAAAGGTTAGCCCAGCAGTGTGTTCTACCTCCAGGTAAACACGTTGGAGGTTCTACACTCCTGGAAATGGAAAAAAGAACACATTGACCCCGGTGCGTCAGACCCACCATACTTGCTCCGGGCACTGCGAGAGGGCTGTACAAGAATGATCACACGCACGGCACAGCGGACACACCAGGAACCGCGGTGTTGGCCGTCGAATGGCGCTAGCTGCGCAGCATTTGTGCACCGCCGCTGTCAGTGTCAGCCAGTTTGCCGTGGCATACGGAGCTCCATCGCAGTCTTTAACACTGGTAGCATGCCGCGACAGCGTGGACGTGAACCGTATGTGCAGTTGACGGACTTTGAGCGAGGGCGTATAGTGGGCATGCGGGAGGCCGGGTGGACGTACCGCCGAATTGCTCAACACGTGGGGCGTGAGGTCTCCACAGTACATCGATGATGTCGCAGTGGTCGGCGGAAGGTGCACGTGCCCGTCGACCTGGGACCGGACCGCAGCGACGCACGGATGCACGCCAAGACCGTAGGATCCTACGCAGTGCCGTAGGGGACCGCACCGCCACTTCCCAGCAAATTAGGGACACTGTTGCTCCTGGGGTATCGGCGAGGACCATTCGCAACCGTCTCCATGAAGCTGGGCTACGGTCCCGCACACCGTTAGGCCGTCTTCCGCTCACGCCCCAACATCGTGCAGCCCGCCTCCAGTGGTGTCGCGACAGGCGTGAATGGAGGGACGAATGGAGATGTGTCGTCTTCAGCGATGAGAGTCGCTTCTGCCTTGGTGCCAATGATGGTCGTATGCGTGTTTGGCGCCGTGCAGGTGAGCGCCACAATCAGGACTGCATACGACCGAGGCACACAGGGCCAACACCCGGCATCATGATGTGGGGAGCGATCTCCTACACTGGCCGTACACCACTGGTGATTGTCGAGGGGACACTGAATAGTGCACGGTACATCCAAACAGTCATCGAACCCATCGTTCTACCATTCCTAGACCGGCAAGGGAACTTGCTGTTCCAACAGGACAATGCACGTCCGCATGTATCCCGTGCCAACCAACGTGCTCTAGAAGGTGTAAGTCAACTACCCTGGCCAGCAAGATCTCCGGATCTGTCCCCCATTGAGCATGTTTGGGACTGGATGAAGCGTCGTCTCACGCGGTCTGCACGTCCAGCACGAACGCTGCTCCAACTGAGGCGCCAGGTGGAAATGGCATGGCAAGCCGTTCCACAGGACTACATCCAGCATCTCTACGATCGTCTCCATGGGAGAATAGCAGCCTGCATTGCTGCGAAAGGTGGATATACACTGTACTAGTGCCGACATTGTGCATGCTCTGTTGCCTGTGTCTATGTGCCTGTGGTTCTGTCAGTGTGATCATGTGATGTATCTGACCCCAGGAATGTGTCAATAAAGTTTCCCCTTCCTGGGACAATGAATTCACGGTGTTCTTATTTCAATTTCCAGGAGTGTATTATGGTTTGGGGATGTTTTGCCGGAGTTAGAGTTGGCGACATTGTGAAACTAGAAGTATGTATGGATCAGAAGCACTACCACCGCATACTTTAGTGTCATGCAATACGAAGTGGATTGCGCTTAATAGGTAAAGGGTTCACCTTACAAAAGGGTAATGACCCAAAACATCGGTCGGCATACTGTACGAGCTACACTGCATCAAAGGAAAAAACAGAAAGTACTGAATGATATGGTATGGCCATCCCAAAGCATCACCTCTATCGTCCATTTGTACATTTGGTACATTATCAAACCTAACCCAATTAATTATTATTTCAAGTTCTTCAAATAGGTCAAACTTACTTCCTTTCTTCTCTACGTGCATCACTTCTAAATCGTTTTCTAAGCCTTTAGGGGTGACCAGACTCATATTTGTTTGGCAACGTCTACCATAACTGCCCAGAATTAGTGTCTACGTGCACCCTGTGTCTTCTCGAAATTTTTCTCCCCTTCTGTCCTACATATTCCACAGCAGACGGTAAACACTTTATTTTATGAACAACTCCATTTTCAAATTTACTTATCTGTCCCCAAAAAAATCATCATTTAAACTGTATTTGGTTAAGATATTTTTCTGTGAATGTCTACCGGACGATGTATGCCCTAAAAATGTCCGCCAATTTCTGTAAATTTATCGCTATTTCCTCTTTTCATTTCTTTTTTCCATTGTTCCTCTTCAGTTTATTGGATTTTGGTCCTTGCCCATTCAGCTGTCTCAACAATGAAATTTTATGACGATAGGAGTGTAAGGAAAACACCCAGCCCCCGAGCCGAGAACATTTCCGACCAGGCTGGTAATCGAACCCGGGCCTCTTCATTTAGCAATTCGACAAGCTCACCGCGCAGCTACAGAGGCGGACTCCATTTCTTCTTGTCCCTACGCATACCACGATTCATCATTCTTACATCGTACCTGTTATTTATGGCTACCTGTTTAATAATATTAAACGCATTTAACCTATCTGGTGCTCTCATTGTTTCTTTAATGGCTCTATTCATTAAGCTTGTCCGCAGCTCGTGGTCTCGCGGTAGCGTTCTCGCTTCCCGAGCACGGGGTCCCGGGTTCGAATCCCGAAGGGTTCAGGGATTTTCACCTGCCTTGAGATGACTGAGTGTTGTTGTGTCGTCTTCATCATCATTTATCCCCATTACGGTCGGAGGAAGGCAATGGCAAACCACACCCACTAGGACTTTGCCCAGTAAGGCGGTGCGGGTCTTCCGCATCTTCCCCTACGCTCTGTCAAGGAGTATGGGACTTCATCATCATCATTAAGCTTCTAAATGACTCTTCTTTATAAATTTGTGAGTGGAAGGACTGGTTAGGAACCATAACATCCGTTGCCCTTCGCTCTCTTAGGACCTTGAAGGCATACGCGATTTGTCTTGCCTCTTTACCTCGAGGTCAAAAAACCATTATTTTCGAGCTATGCAGTTTAAACAGTTTTCTCATTAGATGTATCAAACATTTTACCAATGTTCTCCTCAGTTCCATTTATGAGCAACAACATGTCGTCGACATAGCGTTTGTAACATATTACCTCTTCCATTAAAGGATGATCTGAAATGGTTTGTCGCCGCTTCATGTCCCTTCCAACATCTTTGGAATGCTATGGAGTAGCAGATGGTTCGGCGCACTCTATTGGAACCTTATAAATGTTTACTGAACTAGGGAGTGCACAGAGAAGCAGCTGATGAGCGTTGCAGCTGATGTTTACTATTGTAGAAAAACATTGGAAATTTATGGTAAGTTATAAGGGACCAAACTGCTGAGGTCATCGGTTCATGGGCTTACACACAACTTAATCTAACTGAAACTAACTTACAGACCCATGCCCAAGGGAGGACTCGAACCTCCGACGGAAGGAGCCGCGCGAACCGTGGCCAGGCGCCCTAGAACTCATAGCTACCCCGCGCGGCACTGTTGTACGAAAAGAACGGTTTGGTAAATGTGCGGTAATATTGATAACTGGAGCAGAGAGTCTGATTTTGCCGTTTTCAAAATAGACGAGGACTTCATATCCGAATAACTTTATTTGTTTTTTATTTTTCTGCCTTGTGTGATTTTTAAGTGCAAGATTATGTAGGGTTAACACCAACAAGCAGATCATGGGAGCTTGACTCTCGAAAAGCGTTGCTGAGGACTATGTTAATAACATTAGTGGCTGTATGCTAAAGTTATCGACTTCATTACACAACCTTACAAAAAGTAAGTTAACTGTGCTGTGTCGTTCCAAAAATAAAAATAATTGTAGCTCTATGTTTACGGTCGTCACCAGTTGCGTTACCGTACGTTATTAATTTATATACTATTGCTGCTATATGAGCAATGCTACGGAGTCAGATTTTCATCCATTAGGTGGTGCGTCTCTTATTTAACAGTTCATCTTTATGATCGTGCGATTACTATTGTCGAACGAAAATTTTAAGTGCGTGACAACACACCACTTGAAGGTATACCATAACGCATGCTATCACAATGTGTTAACTCGACGATTTCTCGACGTGACAGACTGTTCAGCTGCCCCCGGTCAGTTATACACAGTTACCTAAATTAAAATTTAATTTGACGAATTTATGAAAGTGTCGTTCTAGTACGGTCACACTCAAGGAGTTGGTAGCCATGAAGTTCGAAATATGAGTGTCACATTGTAATTTTCTATTTTTAATTTGCTATTTTTATAGTTCTAATATTTCGCATACAAGTCGTCGCAGGCATGCTGCAAAGATGTTGTAGCTCTGTACTTAGTGCTGATTGTGCATGTGTTAGTCATGTTAGTCATGTTACTCTGTGAGGCAACCAGGAAGTGTTCTTTGAGTTCTGGCTGTGTCGGCCAATCAACTAACAGCCTACTTCGCTGGGAACGCTGGAGCATGAGTTTGAAGAAAGTGCTCACGTGTTCTGGGTGCTGCAGATAGGTCGTGTTTTAGATTCCAAAATGGTGCCAGTGTTGTTATGCGGTGAGATGGTGATACGAAGCTTTGCTGCTTTCTAGCTGAACTCATTTTCAATATGATCGGAGACCCGGTCTTTGTGGTGGGAATATGTTTCGAGGCTCGGCCACTCTGTTTGGTATTAATTCATTCGGATGGTAACGTGGTCCGTTTCATCGCACTGTCTATCAATCAACCTTTTCCAGTGAGTTGCGATCTGTACAGACTATATTTTGTTTGATTTTTGTAAGTATTGGAACTCTATGTTCCACGTATATTCTGAACCCTTGTGTCACACGCACTAATGTGACTGAGTTACATTCTGGGTATCAGTTATATGGGTTTATATTCAAATACTCTTGAAAATTAATTTATCACGCTACTCACGTTCCTATCTATAAGAATTATTCCGACTTGCACTCAGCAACTCAATTACGATAACGTGATATGACACTGTGCGATTGGTAAGATCTTTGTGAATCCCTCGCTGCAGTTGGCTCCCGCAAGAACAGTACTCATTACGAATATATTTCTCATTTATTTACACATATTTCTGCAAAAAAAAGTGCGAGTGCTGTCGCACATGGGAGAGACGCAGTACGCTATTCTACACATAATGTGCGTATTTAATTCGTTGTCTCTGTGAGTGATTACAGCAAATCGGGTTCACATGCCCACTGCACTGCAGCTGTCTATAGTTCACGTTGCTTTACATATCTTCATAAATGGTGAGTTAATTGGTGCGATTGCTTATGTTCATCTAATTTCAGTTTCCTTTTTCTATGGCCACTGTAAATCGTTGAACTATGAAAAAATAAGTATTTACTGTTTATGTAATTTTCGTGCAGTCACAGCGTGTTATTTATTTATTTGATATACATGGGTATATAAATTGTACTGTGTGATGCACTTTTATTAATTCAGGGCTTATCCGGACTTACCTTCTTAAGTAGTCCGCATCTAAAACTTAGTAGGAATCTTACAATACCTCCACAACTATTTTTAGTAACATTATCCACTCAGTGGCACAAGCATTCTTCCAAGATGATAATGGCAGGCCCACACTGCCGGAGGAGTCCAAGGTAAGTCTGGAGAACTTGAGGATAAAATTATACGTCTATTATCTCCGCAGGAGCCTCCAGATTTGAGTGTTATCATTATGTTGAAGTACGTATGAGAAAGGTCTTTCCCTAGCACAAAGGGATTTTTTTTTCGAGGAACAATAGAATATATGTTAAGCACCGTACTGATAAATATATTATGATTTCCAGGAGGATATTCGGTGTATGTGTGGCAAAGGTCGCCTTGCACTATATTTGTGATAGAGCAATTGGATTTTTTTCAGTCATACGCGAATGACTGAGCTCATTTTATGTCTGTGCATTAACTACTCATTCAAATGCTGCTTTCGAAAGTGTGTATTATGTTGGATAATGTATCTGAGATTTATTCTTACAGGATGCCTCAAACCCTTAGGATCAAATCTGTACAGGCTATCCAGTTCCTCAAGTGAATTTTCTGAGATAAGGAACCAATGATCAGCAATAAATATTTCAAGGGGTATGAGGCCTTCAAAGAGCATTGTGTATGAAGCCACTGTATGAAAAAGGCTTAGGTTCCGTAACAGACTGGTGTCTGCGGCGACGACGTTGGTAACGCTACCTTGAGCAACGATCTCTGATGTTTCCATGATGTCGTTTCTCAGTGTTTGCAGTTCAAAACTACTTGTCGAAGTTAAAGCATCGCACTTAACAATAACTTGCAGAGATCCATTTTATGTGTGGTGCTGTAGAATTTCTGAGCCAGAAAGTTGAACGAATGTGTAGACAAAGTTTTAGAAAGGGGTCATTTCAATTGGAAGAAATTTACAGTGAAATGAATGACCCTAGCTGCATACAGGCGTTGATATAAGTCAACGAGGACAGTTGAAAAGTGCCCCGACGGGGACTCGAACCCGGGATCTCGTGCTTACATGGCAGACGCTCTATCCATCTGGGCCACCGAGAACACAGATGATAGTGCGACTGCAGGGACTTAACTCTGGCACGCCTCCCGTGAGACCCACATTCCCAAGCTGTTGTCACGCACTATATTCACAGTGCCCCTGAGCATAATACTCATTACTCGCGGATTTTTGTCGATTCCCGTAAGAGTTCGGGCACTGTTTGTGCACCGCACAGGAGATGGTCAAATGACCGGTGAGCCTTAACGATATATACTATTACAACGCCATCTATCAGAAAGCGAAAAAAGTGGTCCAACTAAAACATTCATATTTCTTTACGTGATACACGAATATGTAATAAAAAATGGGGGTTCCTATTTTTAAAAAACGCAGCGCCTTCTAGCGGGCCAACCATAGCGCCATCTGGTTTCCCCTTTCAAGCTAGACAAGTTTCGTTCTTTGTAGTTTTTTCGTTTGACGCTTATTTCGTGAGATATTTGGCCCGGTCACGATCAATGGACCACACTGTACGTTAAGAGGGTATCTGTTCTTTCGTACATGTACGAATATGTCCGAAAGAACAGATACTATCTTCGTATATGGAAGAAATTTATCACAATGAAGAGAACGTTACGAGAACATCGTCGCTCAAACTACGAGTTGCTTTCGAAGGTTCTCTGCAAGGAGTTATTGGTACATTAGAATTAGAGAAGATTGTTTTGGGTGGTTTGGCAGAAGATTCAGCAACAAGCACCCGTCGGTTTTCCCGTAAGAGGGTACTATGATGAGTAAAATGTGAAGAGTACTGATGGAACAACAGTAATTACAGCGGTGCGTAAAACTGAAAAGACGCACATAAGGAATGAGTAAATTGTCACCTTAACGTGGTCAGTACGCCCATTTAGTGCTGTACGTGCAAGCACAAAACATCTGGACAACCATAAGGATCATATTATGGTACTGTGGTGAGAGGTGGCATAATGTTGCATGGACCTACTGATCTCCAAATCTTTGAACACGTTACAACGATATTGTGTGTCCGGCTCTGACTTCATCTCTATGGCTGACGATGCGCCGCACCGAACGGCGCAGGCGAAGGAGCTCTTGGAACGAGAGAATGTTCGGCGAATGGACTGGGACTTGCACTTAAATCCCATTGAACATGTAAGGGATGCTTTGAGGAGACTTGCTGCAGTTTGTCCACATGCACCAACGACCATCCAGTCGTTGTTAGCCGATATGGTGGAGGGACGGAATGCCCTACTACAAGTACTCTTTCTCAACCTTGTGGCCACCATGGAAGCACTTTTGCAGTGCATGCATTGCCGTCCGTGGTGATCGAATACGCCGTTAAGTTTTGCATACCAATGTGCATCCCTATCACAAACAAATTGTGCAAGCGAAGTTCCCTCATGGTTTTGAACTCTAAGCTCAGTTCCGTTTACAGATTATCCGCTTCAGCACTGAACTTCCTCGAGGTTGTATCGTTTACGGATCGTGCCTCTTTCAACCGTGACTATGTCTTCAACGCCCAAGAAGGCATATCCTGTGTGTCGAAGACGTTAAGAAAGAATTTGTTTGTTTTACCGATCCCCAGAATCAGATGACACAGTTGCTGAACAGTTCACAGAAAAGTTGAGTCTCATTCCAAATAGGTATTCCACTCACACAGTTATAGTTGGCGGTGACTTACATCTACCCTCGATATGTGGGTCAAAATACATGTTCAAAATCGTTGGTAGGCATAAACGTCGTCCGAATTCGTACTGAATGCTTTCTCAGAATATTAAATAGTAGCGAGAACATACTTGACTTCGTAGCAACATATAATGTGAGCAAAAAGGGAGCACCACGACGGATACTGAGATAAGTGACCATAAGGTCGTTGTAACGAGACTAAATGCCGTAGCGTCCAAACCCACCAAAAATAAACACAAAATACATCTGTTTAAAAAATCTGATAAAAATTCGCTTGACGCCTTCCTAAGAGACAACCTCCACTCCTTCCAGTCCGAATGCGGAGGGGAAAACCAGATGTGGCTTAAATTCAAAGAAACAGTATTGATGGTAGTTGAAAGATATATTCCAAATAAATTAATAGGATATGGTACTGATCTCCCGTGGTACAAAAACAGGTCAGAACACTGTCGCAGAAATAATGAAAAAAGCATAGCAAATTTAGAAGACGGCAAAATACCCAAGCTTGGCGAAATTTCGCAGAAGCTCGAAATTTAGCTAGAAGTTCTACGCGAGATGCCTTAAATACGTTCTAAAACGAAACTTTGCCTGGGAGAAATCCCAAAGAGATTGTGGTCATATACATGGGGCAAGACGCAATCAGTACATTCACTGCGCAGTAACAGTGGCGATGTTACTGGTGACAGTGCAATTAAAAAAGAGTTAATAAACACGGTATTCCGAAATTCCTTCACCAGGGAAAATGAAGTAAATATTCCTGAACTCGACCCAAGGCAACTACCAACATGAGTAACTTAGAAGCAGGTATCCTCGTTCTAGTGAAGCAGCTTAAATCATTTAGTAATGACAAGGCCTCTAGTCTAGTCTGTATACCAGTCAGGTTCCTTTTAGAGTATGCTGATACAATAGCTCCGTACTTAGTAATCATATACAACGGCTCGCTCGTCGGGAGACCCACACCTAAAGACTGGAAAGTTGCGAAATTCATACCAATAAAGTCGTACCAATACCGAAGAATGGAAAAAGGAGTAACCCGCTGAATTACAGACCCACATCACTAACGTCAATTTGCAGTAGGATTTTGAATCATATACTGTGTTCAAACATTATGAATTACCTCAAAGAAAACGATTTATTCGCAGACAACCTACACGGATTCAGAAAATATCGTTGTTGTGAAGCACTACCAGGCCTTTTTCCTCACTGAGTAATGAGTATTATCATTAGGGGACGTCAAATTGATTCCACGTGTGTAGATTCCAAAAGGCTTTTAACACCGTACGTCAGAAGAAACTTTTAATTAAACTGCGTGCCTATGGTCTATCGTCTCAGTTGTCCGACTGGATTCGTGACTTTCTGTCAGTAATGTTACAGTTCGTAGCAACTGACAGAAAGTCATCGAGTAAACCAGAAATAATATCTGACGTTCCCGAAGGAAATGCTACAGACCCTCTGCTGTTCCTGTTCTACATAAACGATTTAGGTGAGAAGTTAGGTGACAATATGAGCAGCCCTCTCAAACTGTTAGCAGATGATGCCGTCATTTACCGTTTTGCAAAGTCGTCAGATGATCAAAACCAATTGAAAAACGATTTAGACAATATATCTGTATGGTGCTAAAAGTGGCAATTGATTCTAAATAACTAAAAGTGTGAAGTCATTCACATGAGTAATAAAAGGAATCCGCTAAATTTCGGTTACACGACTTCTAATAGCTGCAAATTCAACTAAATACTTAGGGGTTACAGTTACGAATAACTTAAATGGAAACGATCACATAGATAATGTTGTGGGGAATGCAGACCAAAGACCAGAGATTTATTGGCAGAAAGAGACAGCTTACACAAGAGGAAATGAAAAAGTTCAAAGAAGGTCAACTCGTTATGTATCATCGTGAAATAGGGGAGTGAGTTCCACGGATACCATACGCAGACTAGGGTGGCCATCACCAAAACAAAAGCGTTTTTCGTTGTGGCAGGGACTTTTAATAAAATTTCACTCACAAAATTTGTCATCGGCGTGTGCTGGTGACTTACATCTAAACTAGATATATGGGCCAAAATACATGTTTAAAATCGTCGGTAGGCATAAACGTCGTCTGAATTCGTACTGAATGCTTTCTCAGAAAATTAAATGGTTGCAAGAACATACTTGACCTCTTAGCAACATATAACATGGGCAAAAAGGGAGCATCACAAAGGATGCTGGGATTTGTGACTATAAGGTTGTTGTAGCAAGACTAAATACCGTAGCCTCCAAACCCCTCCAAAAATAAACACAAAATATATCTATAAGAATCGAGGGACATGAAAGGAAGCAGTGGTTGGGGAGGGAGTGAGACGGGGTTGTAGCTTCTCCCTGATGTTATTCAATCTGTACATTGAGCAAGCAGTAAAGGAAACAAAAGAAAAACTCGGAGCAGGTATTAAAATCCATGGAGAAGAAATAAAATCTTTGAGGTTCGCCGATGACATTGTAATTCTGTCAGAGACAGCAAAGCACTCGGAAGAGCAGTTAAACGGAATGGACAGTGTCTTGAAAGGAGGATATAAGATGAACATCAACAAAAGCAAAACGAGGATAATGGAATGTAGTCGAATTAAGTCGGGTGATGCTGAGGGAATTAAATTACGAAATGAGACACTTAAAGTAGTAAAGGAGTTTTGCTATTTGTGGAGCAAAATAACTGATGATGGTCGAAGTAGAGAGGATATAAAATGTAGTCTGGAAATGGCAAGGAAAGCGTTTCTGAAGAAGAGAAATTTGTTAACATCGAGTATACATTTAAGTGTCAGGAAGTCGTTTCTGAAAGTATTTTTACGGAGTGTAGCCATGTGTGGAAGTGAAACGTGGAGGATAAATAGTTTAGACAAGAAGAGAATAGAAGCTTTCGAAATGTGAAGTTACAGAAGAATGCTGAAGATTAGATAGGTAGATCAAACAACTAACGAGGAGGTATTGAGTAGAATTGGGGAGGAGTTTGTGGCACAACTTGACTAGAAGAAGGGATCAGTTGGTAGGAGATGTTCTGAGGCATCAAGGGATCACCAGCTTAGTACTGGAGGGCAGCGTGGAGGGTAAAAATCAATCGTAGAGGGAGACCAAGAAATGAATACACTAAGCAGATTGAGAAGGATGTAGGTTGCAGTAGGTACTGCGAGATGAAGAAGCTTTCACAGGATAGAGTAGCATGGAGAGCTGCATCAAACCAGTCTCAAGACTGAAGACCACAACAACAACAACAACAACATATCTGTTTCAAAAAGTGGATAAAAATTTGTTGGCGCCCACCTGCATAGGGATGAATGGTCATCGTCATAAAATAAGAGAAATCAGAGCTCGCACGGAAAGCTTTAAATGTTCGTTTTTCCTGCAAGCTGTTCGAGAGTGGAACGGCAGAGCAATTGTAATTGCAGAGCAACCGCGCAGATGTAGATGTAGAACAGTTGTCCACCACTTAAGCGCATGGGGGTAGAGTGAGGAAATGTGAGTACTGGATGCTCATAATTATTGTATTCATATCTACGTATTTTTTGTTAGTGCTAATTTATTTTATTTATGGAATTTAACTGATATCGTTAATACTCTGTGTATGGATATATATATATATATATATATATATATATATATATATATATATATATATATATATATATATACACGATCTTCAGTAAGTACAGCCGTACCATAAATGCGCCGAACTATGAGGTAGCTTTTTCGAAAAGCATCCGCGTGATACCTTTCTGTATTTCTGTCTCTTTTTTTCAACTTCACGAATTCAAACACAAACAGGGTGTCTCTAAAACAATTCCGTTACTAAAAACTTTACTTTTATCTACTGAAAGATGTGATAAGGGATTTAGATGGTAAGACAATAGTTTTTCGTCACTGCAGCCTTAGTTACAGAGCCTGTTGTGTGCTCAGGAAACCGAACATGCTCACTAAATATCCGAAATGCTCTGTGTTTAGTTTAGAATTAAGAGAAACGGTCGCCAACACAGGACAGGTAGTTTCTGAAAACGGATGGAAAATTCTCGTCCCATATCAGGCGCCAACTGGTGCTCTGAGAAACAAAGTACACATACAGGGCCAGTCACAGCTCCATCAAAATCTGTTCGACTCTGAGCTACAACAAAAGAGTGGAACTGGTGAGGTCATTTGTAACCTACCTTCCCCTCTTGTTATTTCTCTTGCTTCATTACAACACTTTAATTTACAGTGATCAGGTATTGGTTAGGGATGATTATCAGAGAGAACAGGAGTCAATGCGAAATCTGGCGATGTTGCATAGCCAAATACTTGTCTCCTTACTGGACGAAGTCGTAGACGGAAAAATATTGCTTTGAAAGGTCAACAGTAAATAGAGAAGAGTGTTGTTAATGTACCTACGAATACATGGTGTTTTCCGGTCGCTGTGTCAGTCTAGTGCTGATTTTAGAAGTACATGTATGACCGCACAGTAGACCACCACAAGCAGTTTCCGGCATTTTCTACTGTTTTAGCTGCTGTGACACACGATGCTGTGTTCTAGGCACCGTTTGTAGATACGTGTTCTACATATGTAAGTGCTGAAAAATATATTTAAATTGTTTTGAGAAGAATGTTACAGTATTTTATCGCATAAGCTCCCCCCTCAGACATTCCCCTCCTCTACAGTTTTTCATCATTAAAAAATTATTTTATTAATATAGGGCATAAATCCCTCTCCTGGTTCGTTCTTACTGGAGCGGCCTTCAAATGGCTAGACAAAAGACAACAATGAGCACAGCGGTACTTGTCACAAAACTATTTTCATTGTCGCAAAGTACAGTAAATTTGAAAAGTGAAGTTGCAGACTTTTTTCTAGGTCAGTTGGTTACAAATCGTCATAGTGTTGAAATATTCAAACTACACGGCGAAATTTAAATTAAATGTGATACCTTACGCCGATACAAACTGAGCGAAAGCTGAAGGATTTTTCCGTTGATCCTAATTCAATACGGTATTGACGGAGACGAAAAGATAAACTCATGGCTACAAAGGCAAGCTTCAAATCTTTCCGTTTGGGAAACATCCCGAATTTGAAAAATGGTGTAATTGCTTATGTCAATGAGCTTCGGAACGATGGTTGTGCTGTCTGTTACGAAATGACTCAGAACAAAGCTCGCGAGATAGCTGCCACGCTCAACATTGACAGAAAGGATTTTAGCAAGCATTGATTGGATGATTCGTTTTATGAGACGTCTCTTATCTTCGAAGGAGAACATTTTTGTGCCAGTGGTTACCTCGAGACCACACAGTTAAAATAATCGAGTTCCGTCGTTACGTAATGCAAGCAATAAGACAGCAATGTGACTATGCAATGATACAGCAATATGACTATTTGCTCACTTAGGTTGCTAACGCTGGCCAGGCGCTAATGTTTTTCGATATGCTGCATAACACCACTGTTGCTCCAAATGGCTCAAAAAGTGTCCTTGTAAAGACGACTGGAGCGGAGAAACTAAGATGCACAGTTATGTTGTGCATTACGAGATGGCAATAAACTTAAAAGGAAGCCATTGCCAGAGAACACTGCCCCAAATGGAATTGAACTACGAGTTCACCAAAAGGGCTGGACGACAGCCGATTTGATGGTTTGTTGGTTGCAGAAAGTCTGGGGAAGATGGCCAGAAGAAGTCCCTTCTTGTAGACAGTTTCCGGGGTCACCTTGTGGAAGCTGTAAAGGAGAAAAGGATGAAGTCTCATCCTGTCATCATCCCTGGAGTTTAAAGTCCATTCTGCAACCTTTACATGTCAACGTCAACAAGTCTTTGAAAGAACATCTTCGACGCCTGTATACAGAATGGATGGCGGCGGGATCTCATCGGCTGACTATAGGAGACAAGATAATCCGTGCATTGGAAAAAATTAGTGTCGATATTGTTAAGACGAGGTTTAAAAAAGTGTAATTTCTTGTGGCAATGACGGTTACAAGGACGATATGTTGTGGTATAGCGAAAATGAAGAAGATAATGTGTTATCTGAACCTGAAAATAGTGATGATAGTGACAACACGAGGCCACAGAATATTGCGAGAAAGGAACAATGAAACAGTGCATTGCTGCTCTTCATTGTAGGCATAATGAAACCGTGGTGTGAATCCGGTTCTTTTGTGTTAACTGAAAATAAATACCTATAGGTGCCACGTTTTTCGCAAATTACTGTGAATATAACTTTTACCTACCTAACACATCGTTTCCTCTCCTTTCTGAATTTCTACAAGCACCACTCTACTACTTGCATAATTCCGTCTGTAATGTTTTCAAGAAAATTTTTCGAGAAAAAATGGTGGAACCACGCTATAGAATTCGGTAATTCTTCAGTTACAGAGGTTTGTGGTAAAATTCTGTATATTTTTAAAACTTTCTAAATTTCGTGTACACAGTTAAGCCATACTCCGTTAGTCGTGTACTATCTTCTACCTTGGAACAGCAGGTCTTTTTAGTACGGAACACGTAATACTGGCAAATGAAGTGAGTTTCCTTAAAGCCTCAACAATTTTCCATGTTTTGAAAATAGAAATTGGTGTTAGCTACCAATAATTGCTGTTTCAAAATCTTTTTAAGTTGTAATTGGTTTTTGACAGTACTTCTTTATTCCACTTCATTTACTTGTTGTTGGTGTCTAGTAGATTAAGAAGGTAATACATTGCCTATTCAATACCCTACTGACAAGATTCTATCGATTGCTACGCTTTTAAATTCGAATAGAATATTTGTTTCTGTTACATGACCATGTTGTACTTTGGGACAGCCACAGATGGAAAAACCTTACTTTTCCAGAGTAATTTCCGTAATTACAGAAAAAGACTAGTATAGATACAGTTAACCATATCGTCCCCGAACTGAATAAGAAAACATATTAAACTTCTGTTAAAAGACTATCTAGAGGCGAAAGTTTGGAAGAGTTCTGTGGTACAACACTTTGTCTGTTGATTTCGTAAGTAACCCATTTTCTAATAATGCCCAGACCCAACCATGCTTTTAAGACACTGTTAAATTTACTCCACTTTCACACTTAAGTTTACCATTGCTGTATTTATTTTCCAAATTAATCCTTCACGCTATGATAGTCCACGATAACCTTTATAACTGTTCAAAAAATAGTATGTTTCGCCAACGAATGCTACTGACTAAGAATGACAATACTCTTCGGGAGGACAACGGTTCAAACCCGCGTCCGGCATCCTGATCTAGGTTGTCCGTGATTTCCCTAAACAGCTTCAGGCAAATGCCGGGATGGTTCGTTTGAAAGGGCACGCCCGACTTCCTTCCCTTATCCGACGGGACCGATGATCTCGCTGTTTGGTCGCCTCCCCCAAATCAACCAACCAACCAACTGATTTGTCCACTCATTTTATGTTTAATTAAGTCCATCCTCTGTGAATAAATCGAATAATTATTCACTGTTGCCCAACCATTCGACTAAGAACTTTCAGGTTTATATATCGTCTCATTTGCAACCTGTTCAGATACTTTTGTTTCGACTCAACTCTACGAGACGGCGGATGACGAATCCCATCTCGCATTCTGACACGTGACCGGTAGCGCTTGGGCATGTTGAACATAAAAGACAATGCCCCTGGCGGGAAAGATGGGCTCAAGACCGATAGTACCAAAGAATCAGCAATGCTTAAGAGATAGGATTTACTACTCCGTACCGCAATCTATTGTATTACAGTACTTCCTAACCCTTAACTCAAGAGCTGTGGTCTCTCAGACCGCGCGGAAATGTTCGAACTCGCTCTCCAAGGACAGTTGTGGAGGAATGCTTCTATACTCCCCCTATCTTCCTTAATTTGCCAAGCCTGCGATGTTTTGTTGTCGGTTGCGATATCGCCTTCTGTTTTTATTGCTGACACATGTTAGTGATGAGTGTTGGAGTCTCCTAGACCGCGCCTCGGCTTCCCCGAGTTCGATGAAATTGTTAGTCGGTCTGTGGAGGAAGGTGTCAGTGATATAGGCCAAGAAATAAACGAAAAAGACTACGGTTTTACATTAGGCAGTTATCACATTTCTGCTATCGAACAAGAGTATCATTCCGAGGAAGAACTTCAGGAAAGTTGTTGTGGTAATCTGTCTATTTCTTCACTGAAATAATTGAAGTGTCTGTTAAAATCGAATGTGTTCTGAGTGGTGATAAAAATGTAGTTCCCAGCAATGAATGTCAATTTGACAGACTTTCTTTTCGTACCTATCGGGTGGAATTGCTATGCGCAAATTTAAACCCTGGAATTTAGTTTTATTTTGAAATTTATTTGCTACAGATATTGTATAATTTTTCAAAATGTAAAATTCAATGCTCTAACAGTATATTTTTGTGTGCTGTTTAAAATAGCCACACAAAATTATGTGCTTTTGTGTGGTAAATAGTGAAATGCTGCAGGCTTTGTTTAGTGCAATAAAATAAACTAGAAGCATTTAAACAACACTTAAATAATTGAAAAAATAAATGTTGTATAGCATAAGTTAAAAATTTCAGATTATTTTTGCCTTAAATCTTGGTTTAAACATAGGGGTCCCAGAGACCCCACCCCATGGTATACGTTACAGGCAACTCACATCGCGAGTTAAGGGTTAAAAGTATTGTGAGCAAAATTCCAAAGGGTAATGTGATTCACAGGCATATAATGTACTTCAGTGGTTGTTGCTCAGTGAGAGGACGCTTCCGTGTCATTTTTCAGTCAAAATTGAGCGCATTGAGTACATAGTTTTTTTCCAAATGACCTGGTTTCCCTATGATGCGATTGGTATGTCTGTGGTGCAGTGAACGGGACTAGTCAGTTCGGTGGAACCTCCTGACATAGTACGTGCCCATCTGCTGCGCACATTTCCATTACAAGATTGTGAGATAATCATTTCTCAACTACTTTCTCTCCACCATCGGAACGGTTATACGATAGCTTGCCTTCCGCACTCTTCTAACTGCATCAGATTTGTGCCTAGGAGCGAATCTCTAAAAGCGTTTTTAAAGAAGATACTGCAGTTAAATTTGTGCTGCTTTTGTCATGTAAATGTGTACTGAGCCGTTTAAATGATTCTAGAAAGGCATTCCTATCGCGCTCATTGTCGAAGAAGTAGGTCTTGTATTGTGGTGTTATATGCCACCAGTGTTTCAATACGATGCATGTTCGGTGAAAGTTTGATATTTGAGAATGTATGTTTCTCCAGAAATAACGTATCTTTAGAAAAAACACATACAGTGCAATTTCTTCAATCACATTTAAAGACAACGCACTTAAGGGTGCTGTAGATGTCCCGATGGAACGTTATTTTATTATTATTACTGAAGTTGTTTGTTTGAAGTCTGAACGACGACATAGCTTACGTAATATTGTAAATACAGTGAGAAAATTATCCTCGGAACCGAATGCGATATGAATTAGGTAATCGATAATGCGTTACGGCAAAGTTGTTACGTGAACTTTAACGAGGATGTTTCGGCTGTTTTATGTAATGTTAAACGAATAAAACATCCCCATGCTTCATAACTGGATATTCCAGGGTGAATATTAGATTTTGTTAGATTTTAAGCGTGTCTCAATTTTCAGGTAGAATTCCGTATAAAAAGTGTCCAACATTGAGATATATCTTTTGCTTTTGGTTTGTTACTCCGCATTGTGCTATTTAGAGTGTTAGGTACAGTGATTTTCTTTTTTATTGGGCTGGGACTCGTGATTTTATAATCTTCAATCACACAGCGCAGTTGAATCCTTTTATGTTACACTTCCAGCCCGGTGACTGTAAACAAGGTTCTCTGGACATAGATTCTTATAGTGTTACAAAATGACGAAAGACGATTAATGTCCGGCGAGACATGGCGTGGAATTTTCTGGGAGATTAACTTTATTATTAGCATAGTTACCAAACTTTCAGGTGACACAGTAAATGTAGATACAATTCATGAACTGAATGTTCCACAAGCTGTTTGCTTCAGAGGATCTAGATCATGAAGATTTCCCAGGAATGCAACAAGTAATTGTGGCAATCATCGTGTGACTACTACAGACAGAGATTTAAGGGGATCTTTACATTGGAAGGATAATGCTGTATCAAATGTTCCGGCAATCATGCCGCACACCTTGGCTTGCATTTTCATCTAGAAATGGCGGAACATAGCTCGTACGAAAATAAGGACTAAAATATTCATTCGTTTGTGAAGTGTGCCTTCATGTTGGCCTTCCGACAGATTTAATCCAAAAAGAATAATTGGCATTTTTTCAGTGACCGTTAATGTGACAATTTTAACTATCAGAGAATATTATCTTTCCCTTTCATGCGGTTATAAGGAATCAGTAGATATTTTTTAGAACACTTTCGACGAATAGGACCTGTAATTTTCTAAAATTGTAATCCTTCAAGTGTTGCAATCTTAATTAAACAGCAATGCGGGAAACTTACATTTTCATATTTCTTAAATCCTAACAGTGCGGCTTTCTGAAATTATCGGACTGGAGATAAACTGAAAAAAACGAGTGTTTTGTCCGCTTTTAATATCCAGATCCAAAAACTCAGGAAGCTGTGCCCACACTTTAACGGTAGTATGACGTAGAATTTAAACATATAAGGAAGTCCAAGAAGAAATCACATATAAAAACAGAGGCCAACGATGTGAAATCAAGTAATTGAATATGTCGCGTTTACTACGAAGGTACAAAAATCTAGATGCCTGAAACTGAAGTCTCTACATCAGTTTTGGATTGCTTTTTTGTTATTAAATCTGATTCGTAAATGTAATTTTGAGGTCAGGTTTTAAAAATGTGACGTGTTAGCCAGGCACATACAAGCATTACAGAAAATTAAAATCGACCAACGTTTGACACAAACACCACTACTCAAAATCAGTTGGTGAAAAGATCAAGCGGAAAATGAAAATGTAA
The DNA here is from genome assembly GCF_021461385.2 of Schistocerca piceifrons. Taxonomy (NCBI): domain Eukaryota; kingdom Metazoa; phylum Arthropoda; class Insecta; order Orthoptera; family Acrididae; genus Schistocerca; species Schistocerca piceifrons. The sequence goes on from NC_060141.1 coordinate 156,436,097, forward strand.
CACACCATTAGGAATGTGGTCTAATTCCAGTCGTTAACTGAACTTGTAACAACTTTCATAAAACATTACTTCTGGACCGAGTTTTGTGTCAAAATGTGTCTTGACTTGATCATTTTGCCTCTCGAATTTTATAATTAATACCTCTTAAGACACAAGGCCTCATGAGAGTTTTAGCAACTGGCGGAGGTTTCATTTTATTTCTTTTCACATTATGATTTGAATTAAACTTGAATGTTCTTTTGTGATTTGCAATTTTCGAAATGTCTGTACACATGTCAGACTTCTAATCTGGTGTAGTGACTCAGAATCAATTCAAATGGCAAATTAAGCATTACATTTCAAAAGCTGTTGGGAAGTGGAGAGAATGGAGCGGAAGGACAGATGCTTGGGTCGTGGGTAACGAGTCGGACTGAAATTGGAATGTTCAGTGTCGGAGTGTCTTGGTCTTTTTCTGGCAGTCGTTTTTCATACCTGGTTAGGCTTTGTACTCTTGAAGGTCGTAAATTTCAGTCATGATTTACAGGAAATGTCAAAGTGTCGATTCCCATACAAGCGGACGGAGGAATCGTTTGAAGAGGGAGTATCCGAATTACACCTTGCCTAGCAAATATCTGTTGTTCAAACTAACTTTCAGATTAAATATCTCTTTTCTCTCTTGGGTATTATTAGGGGTAAGGGACACGTAGTAATCACATTCATATTGTAGGATAGATCTGGCGTAAATACCTGAGAATTTTGTTCCAAATGCACTAGGGATGGCGGTATCGCTGAATCAGCTGATTTTCGGTTACACCGTTTTTCTTTCAATGCCATTTTAACCTGTGTATCAAAACCGCTCGAAACATCCGGTTTCTGAAATAACATATTTTCGGTTTTTTAGTCCAGTTACTTCCTGTAAAACAAACAGAAATCGAGAAAAGATTGAAATACTTTGACTCCCTGAGTTTCAACATACACAAAATCATACTAAATTAAACAGGCAAATAAAGAAAACATAGTCTGTCCGCAAGTGGTTGAATACTACAAAAAAATCGCTACTATTTCCCTACTGTTTCTAGTTTTTTGAAACTCTTCTCAAAAACCATTGTCTAATCGAGGAATTAGACACAGATAATTCTGAAGAGTGAAAATTGTAGTTGAAGAACTATTTTTCGTGTTAATTTGTCCCTTTTCAAGGGATACAAGCAGATAACGGCATATTACGTAGACATAGGCAACACATTAGCAATTTTCAGTTTTTATTGTAAACTATGAATGAACTGTTAAGTTATAAGTTTTCTCGTTATGTTATGTCCAAGTTTGCTGTGGCTCCTACCGTTTTTAATTATCTAAAGGAAACGGAAAATTGTACTTCATTGGTGCCGCACTTCGTAAAATATTTACAGACTATGGACGTTGCCATTCTGAAGTACAACCAAAGGCGGGTGACGACAGCATCGAACTATCATATAGACCAGATGAGGTAAGTCTCCCACACTGCTTGTACATGCATACCATCCAACACCGTGCTACATGGTAACAGGTTCATTATTGTTTCAGCAATGCTGTACCATTTCTTAAACCACGTGCTTGTTACGCGTTTCTGTCGGCATTGTTATTAAAATATCAGTGATCGCTTTTCCCATTTTCTATGATAACACAATACTTAAAAGCAATGCAAATTTTACAAATAAAAGTTACTCGGTTTTTTAAAAAAAAGTTTATTTAAAAACTAAAAATTTTAGCACTGCTGATACTACGTTGTTAATAGAAAATAAAAACACCTGTTATAAACGAAGCACCTGTAGTACAACCAAAGGCGGGCGGCGACAGCATCGAACTATCATATAGATCAGATGAGGTAAGTCTCCTACACTGCTTGTACATGCATACCATCCAACACCGTGCCACATGGTAATAGGTTATTCCGATTAAAATGCCGGTATCGGTTTTAATCAGTCGATTTTCGCATACCGAAACTGCACAATCAGTCTGCGCTGTAAGTTCTGCTCACATCGCGGAAAAGTTTCATCAGAAGTTAGCTGGAGAACCAGCCTCTCAGCTCGTGCTGTATTTTCTACTTTCTTATTTATTTTGGCCCAGTAGATAGAATGACAAGTATAGTAACATTATTAAAAATTGTATTTGTTCGGCTGCTTTGATTTCACAATTAGTTTGAGGTCTTTTTGTGGTAGATGTATGTGAAATAAGTGTGTAAAGCCAAGTAAGGGCTCTGAAATTCGTTTTCTTATTTTTTAGCGAGGGAAGAACGTCGTGTAAGTAAAGCGAATTTTCTGTTTGAAACGATCATTTTTTTATGGGGGTAACGTTCGTACAGAGTACAGTGCTGACAGCGAAGGTATAAGTAGCTATTTAAGTTCATACACTTCCTGCAAATCCAAAGTACTAACATAGGTATAAGTGAAACAGCTACGAAACTAATTAACATGCGTCTGCTATAAATATTTGCCAATTTTCGTTAAATTAGTGTCTAAAAGCTGGTACATTGCAGAAATATATCGGCGAAACCATGAAAGGAGAAAGCTGGCAAATTTTCAGACTAATTACGTAACGCATATCATCAGATTATCCTCATGATGAGCGTACAGTACTAATCCACATAGATGCTAGATTGTCTAAAGATATTCCAAATAGTATTTTTTTAGCCCCTATTAAATAATCATTCTTTCCTAAGTATCAAGTTGATTTCTGCTTTATGGAAAGAGACTGTTACAGTTATTTCGTCGATTGCGTAATATTTTCAACACATCCGCTTTTTATTTCGTACTAGTCTTCTCGTCCTTGCGTAACGAATGTAACCAAACTCCGTAATAATCCGTGTTGCGTATTACAGTCTTTGTCTGTCACTCTAAATTTTCCATTTGGCTACTTTTTCTAGGGACAAGTTTGTTCCTGGCTGCTATAGCAGATATCTCACTGAAATGCCTTACTGTAAAAGGTCTCCATAGACCTCTTTTCATGTCTGTTTTTTTTTCTTTTTTTGGCACGTATTAGTTTCGTACCTTATCTTAACAATCTTCAATAACGCAAAACTTTCTTATTCTGCAGTATTACGATGGTTCACGTTGTACTGCAGTATATAAAATAATGATGTAACTTTCAAAATTTATATGTTGCAGTTTGGAAGTTGATTGAATACATAGACAGACATAAAAAAAGATCTTTCCTTTTTGAACGCGGAAAGATGTCATGAGAAGCAAAATCTGTCCCATTCACTTTAAGGAATTACAGGATACATTAAGAAAGCTTTCTAAAATAAGTCATCACTTTTACTTTGTCTTCATTTATCAAAAGAATATGTTAAAGTAAACAATGTTTGGTTCTTTATGGCTCATTTATCAAACACCATTTGAGAAAAGCTGTGCGGTTTAAAGAGAACAGCTTTCTCGAATAAAACATTCGAAGCCTGCCTAGTTTGAGAAAACGCGGACGAAAAAGATCATTTCACGTGTTGATCAAGAGGAGACCCCCCTCCGCTTTCACTATCCAGGAAAATATATTAACCTTACAAACTGAACTTTCAACTTTCATACTGCCACTACAAAGGCAGAACCATGTACGAAGAAAGCAGCAAAAGTCCAGTCAGCTATATGACGGTTTTCCCTTTGCAATCGATGGTGCCAGATGGCTCTGGGCTCTAAAAGCCAACAGTAGCAGTTTTATACTGAACTCGTTTGTTTCTCGTGTTACCTGCTTTTCTTTTCAAGTTACCAGCAAATGTCAAAAGCAACTAAAGCGTGGAACTTTAAGTTACTCGCATGTTACTGCACGCTACCTGTATGACAGCAAGAAATATATGTAAAAGTTTAATACAAACTATGGCCTCTAAGAACATTATAGGTAACAGGTAGTAGGTATTATACCCTGCAGTATTACAATGTTTTGTGATAAATAAACCGAGTTTTTCTGTAGCTTCGTGTTTTATTTGCTTTTGTGAAGAAATCCTGTCAGTGCACTGTACTGTTGACGAAGCATAAAGTATCGGCGTAACTAAGCGACTTAACTTACAATAAGTTTTGTGAACAGACGTTTCCTGCTTCCACATTAATACGATTTGTTACAAATGAAAAAACAAACACCGTAACTACAGTAGTCATCTTTTTTCCGAATTCCGTTAACTCGTAAGTCTTCACAGCGCCCATTGCTGAGCGATGTTGCTGCGCTGGAATATGTGGTGCCATCTCTTGATTCGTTTCGGAACTAGCAGAGCAGACCGCCAGCCGCAGCGGCCAGGTTTACGGCCGCAGTATTTTTCCTTACGATCAGATAATTTAATAGTCGTCTGCAATTCGTATCAACAATATAACACAGCTCTTGAAGTATACTGTATTTTTATAGTTTTAAAAACGATCGTGAATAGTTACGTTAGAGTAAAATTCACAGTTATCCTAGCTTTGTACTCTGCAGCGAATGAAAGTTGCTGAATGTTTCGCCAAACAGTTACTGCACAGGAAGCATAACGTTATTAACAGATAATTGACATGACCTGCCTAATACAAGCGGGACAGAGGGCGTTACTAGCCTCTATTTCTTTGTTTGACAGTTAGTACTTCTTATTAATTTCATCCTAGACAGTCGCAACACACAAACATTGTACAGTTAAGATAAAACGGGCTGCTGAATTCTAGCTGTTGCATGACAGCACTATCTGAAGGTTAGCAAAAACTAAAATGACAAAGTGAAGGCTGCATTTCAAAACAGGTGTCAGTTATACGTATCTACAACATCAACATCAGAGTGAAAGCAATACCGTAACAACAAAAAGGGAAGTGAATTGTGATATAAGAAGCACGTTATTTGTGAAACACATGTGTGGAGCTATTAATGTTGAGAGTTTAATATATGGCTGAAAATGGTTAAATGATTCTAAGGTAAGCGTGTCTCACTTTCATCTCTTTTATGCGGTGTAGTAGTTACATCTACCGCAATTTTTCTTGTCACAGTGCTTGTGTAACTGGTTTGTTGATCATTAGTATATCATATCAAAACCAAAAGCAAGTAGGATTAATATGTTGACGAAATATTGATCATAGGTTTCATCTGAAAAGCATTTTGCCTCAGTTCTTCTCAAAGCAGTACAATTCTTTGCCATTGGACCTGATGGCTGGGAATAATTATACAGACAATTTTCTTCACGGGATGAATTTTCCGCACAAAGACATAATGTACAGTCGCTAATAACGTAACGGATGACACCACCATCCATAAAAGAGCTCATATAAAGTTACTTGAAACAATAACTTCTTCCACTACAATCGAAACTGTGCGTCATAAAACATCACTTTTGATGAACATCATTAGGTATAGACTGTTTTTACTCCCACGTTTGATGGCGTGTGATACGGAATGTATGTGTTGTGACAGGGTAGGATAAAAATAATAATTATCAAACGAAGAATAACACCCTTTCTCCCGTACTGATAAATTAGAAAAACATACATTGTATTCTTGTATTCGTTAATAACATAACAGTTTACATGATCATTCCAAAAATGACTGATACAACAGTATGTGAAACATAATCGTTTCTCTACATTCATAACGCTTTCATGAGTATCGTTTCTGATACACTCATTATGACTAGACGATTTTATGGTTTAAGGACTTGAGTATAAACTGTTGTGAATATACGCCACTTCGCAGCTGAAATTGTTGGTATTCCGTCCCCATGTGTGATGTAGGCTATTTTATGCTGTGCAGAAATGAAATTATCTGTAAGTAATTTACTTTCTTTTCTTAATAACGATTTTAGTTGCCAAAATGCGATGTACGTTTATTTTATTACAATGTACCATTAGAGAGTTAATTGTTCGAAACTTTCTTAAAATAATGATTTGAAAACGGTTGTGAAATAGGCTTGCCGTTTAAATGTAAACGGCACGGAAAGAAATAAAAGTCGCTTTCTTTAAAAAAAAAAACGCGTTAGAACTTCCTACAATTATGACGATGATACCTGTAGTTGTAAAACTAAAAAAAAAAAAAAAAACGGTAACCTGCATGTTACAGCACTGAGACGAATTTACTACATTTGGATAACAGTTGGTAACTGTTTGTTACATGGCTGAAAATATATTTTTAATACATAAATTAAAAAAGATATGCGTCTATGTATTCGCTAACAGTGACGTAATGCCCAAAAATTCGTCTTCGCAATGACATATGAGACGAAATTCATTAAAATACTTCACCATCATTCGCTATAAAAGTTTACAGGGCCGATCGAAGTGGGAGCTGCGGATTGTAAGTCTCCGTACAGCGAATAACAACATAGGAAATCGCTCTCTGCTTCTTACCAACTTCTGACCGCAAATTCGTTTAACGATTCCGTGTCACGTTTTCCTTTCAAAATCGTTAAATCACCATTTCTTGTGACAATTTCTTATCTCGTAGTTTATAGCCGCTACGGAACTTGGCGCTCGTAGTCGGAGCAGTTACTTACCCGCCGATCGAGGCCGCTCGACTCTTTCTCGGCGTTCTTTTTCCGCCGGTTCTCCGGTGTTTACGTCTGTCCCAATCCCTGGACTCGGCAGCCGTGGCGACACACATACACACCACACCACTTAATTCTCAGCTTTGTTGCCGAGGTCCGCATCGATTCGGCTTCACCGGCCGTAAATTCATGGCTGCCAATGCTTCTTGTTTACAACGAAGTTATGGTCCCCTTTAAAAATTATAGCAGCCATAAATTGACGTCGATACAAAATACAGAAATATTTCCCAGAATACGAGAGTTCTGAGCGTGCTGAAGTCCTGAATGAAAATGTAGCACGTCGGAACGGTCGCTTTACGAGCCTGAGTGAAGATTTTCGGACGAATAGTGCGGCGAATTTCTGAAGCAGTTAATGCATCGCCCGATAATCTGTAAACTGCAAACAAGCGTCTGTGTCTGAATACATTCACTCTATGGCTATCTTGGTGCTACGTCAGCTATTACTCAGCCATACCAAAATCGTTAGTGAACTTCTAAGCTGGTTACTCATAGCGAGAATGAGTCACTGTGCTGCAGTTGCTTCGAACATGACCATAACGCATTCGTGTTGTCAACAGGCTGGCAGAGAACACGAGTTGTCACTACCGAAAGCCATACAATTAATAATAGGTATTCGAAGAATAGTCTTATTGTTGTTATTGTTGTTGGTTTTATGCAACTCTTCAGCAATGTCGCATTTCTGCTGCATCTTACATTATCAAAGATCTTACGCTTCTGATTATTTCCATCCTTCATGACCTCAAGCCAGTTTACATAAACGATGCAAGTCTTAAAATGTGCACCAGCATTCGACCTCTTCGTTTCACTATGTTATTTGTTAGACATAATTTTTCGTTGTATTGTTACACGGACGTCATTCCTAACTCCATCAATCCATTTCACTTTTAATCTTTTCCTGGATAAACACATTTCGAAGTATTATGGTCGTTTCCCTTCATTCTTCCCTATTGTCCATGTTATGAACTCATACAGAGCTGTGCTCCGAACGTATCTTTCCATGAAGATTTTTTGGTCTATATGTATATTAGCAGGCCGGCCGGTGTGGCCGTGCGGTTAAAGGCGCTTCAGTCTGGAACCGCGTGACCGCTACGGTCGCAGGTTCGAATCCTGCCTCGGTCATGGATGTGTGTGATGTCCTTAGGTTAGTTAGGTTTAATTAGTTCTAAGTTCTAGGCGACTGATGACCTCAGCAGTTGAGTCGCATAGTGCTCAGAGCCATTTGAACCATTTGTATATTAGCAGCTGTTGTCCTAGGGATACCTACTTTTACGTCTGCCTTCTCTATAGCAAAATTCATTTACGTTATCGAGCGTATACGGACAAACATAAACATCACCCAAAAATGATTTTTTTTCGTAACGTTTTTACTTATCTTTATTTCAGCATCATAGGTATCACAGTATTAAGAAGCGCTGCAGGTTCATCGCCACTGTTGTACAGCACGTTCGCCAAAAAAGGAAAGAAAATTTCGGGGCTGAAATTAAAGTACGGGAGGAAATGATTGCCGTGACTACGATTTGTGGTGCTTCACAACTGTCGCCTTCACAGAAACACTTGGAACAGCTGTCGAGTGGAACAGACAGCCTTCTTGACAGAAAACTCAGGTTAAGTGTAAACAAGGCAAAAATTACGGTAATAATGGGTGATGGAAAACATAAGTGACTTTTTAAGACAAATCTGGGGTGCACAGGAAAAGGAAAAGTAAACTGGGTCTATCTAGGACGCTGGACAACACAAGATAGTCGATTAAAAGAGGACCTCAAAAAGTGGCGTAGGTGAAAATGCGTTATTCTACGAAGCAACTCGTCTCGTACCTTATACTGACATGTAAATGAGAAAAAATTCCGGAAAGTAAAACGAGTTTAGCTCAGTATGATTTGGAAATAAAGCATTGACAATGAGAGCATTGCAGAAATCGCCCGCAGCTCGTGGTCGTGCGGTAGCGTTCTCGCTTCCCACGCCCGGGTTCCCGGGTTCGATTCCCGGCGGGGTCAGGGATTTTCTCTGCCTCGTGATGGCTGGGTGTTGTGTGATGTCCTTAGATTGGTTAGGTTTAAGTAGCTCTAAGTTCTAGGGGACTGATGACCATAGATGTTAAGTCCCATAGTGCTCAGAGCCATTGCAGAAATAGAAAATGGAAATATTTTATGCTAAACAAGAGTGAAAGACAAGAAATGAACTCGTACTGTAAAAAATAGAGCAAGAAAAATGTTGAGATTAATCGTAAGAAATCAAATGGGGTAACATCTGCGTATCATGACCCTTCATCGACCCTAAAGCAGTGTTGATTTTTTCTCCATTTTTCTTTTTTTGTGAATTTTAGCAGTTCATCAAATTGTTCTGTTAGTAATTTTCACCTGGAAATTAAATAGACCACAGAACAGAACCACAAGGAGAAGCGTTGTTAATTTTTTTCTCCATTTTCCTTTTCTTTTATGATTCATAAAGTTGTTTAGTTAGAAATTTTCATCTGGAAAGTAAATAGACCATAGGAACAGAGGCACAAGGGGAAATTGGCGAACTGATAAGCGCACTGCTGTAGACAGAATAATTACTGTATTATTGGCTAATCGCAGTATTTTCGTCAAATCACAGCAGTTGATGTTTTAATACATTCTGTTGCGATTCTTTCACTGTACATTCTAATCATTCACGTAAGCAGACAACATAATAACACATTTTTTAAATAACTGTGTTGTTATATATCAGCTGAAACGGACAAGATATATGAAATAAGTAACTAAGTGGATGCCGTTTGTATGGATAGCTCCGTGTATTTGCTGCTCATCTTCTTTCTTTCTTAAAGACTTTCACAACACATCAAACGTTTCTTTATTTTGTTTGTCTGTCGTCAACAACCTACAGACACAAATACATCGGTTATCTAATTCACACAACGCACTGTGTGCTATCATTATCAACAGGTTTTCTTTCGAGTGACGATGTCGTGACCTTGGAAACGTGTTACGGATATAGAGTGATGGGCAACAAACTTACCTTTCAACAATCTATAGCAGTGATCCCTGTTCTTTCTGGGATCTTCTTCCCTGACCTGAGTGTAATCAGATTATGGCTCGGAAGACCTCCTCCCTCTTTCCGCCATCATCAACATAAACACCAAACTAAAGCTTAGACTGAAAATATTTTTCTTTGGACTTATTTATCTTTGAAACGAAGGAAGACAAATAATATTTATAGGTGTTTTACTACACAGCCAACTACTAAATAAATGAGACAGTTGGTATTGCTTATTTCTAACAGAATCGAGAAGCAGCTCTCAGTGCTTCACGAGTGCTCCCCTACAACTTTCCCTCAGAAAGGAAAACTAACTACCCACATTAAAGGTAGACACTTGTTAACAAAACATGGTTCCTCGTAAGCGACATTCTGTCCAGCGATACCCTGCACTCTCACATAAAATCAATTTAAAATGTGAGCATTTCATCAAACGCTTTTAATCACTTGATTCGTGGACTCCTTCCTTGTGAACTGACTGTGATAAGAGGACTTCAAGCTGCTAATGTTTTGCGTCTGACCACTGATATTAATAATAATAACAACAATAATAATACTGTTTAGGCGCTATAGTAGTGTAATAGGTATCACATAATTATTGTTATGCTGTCACTTAGTTCGTTTACCTGTTGCGAAGTGAATAATGAAGCAGTTTCTGCTGCACTGTGGGAACTACCTACAACTCGAAGAAGGCTCTATCATTAGTTACTTAAGCGGAAGTAACATATATGCGTCAGTTTTACTATCGAACGTGCGTGGTACAAAATAGTAAATATGTAACTAGTGGCTGGAGTATGTGATGATGATGATGATGATGATGATGACGGGGCGCTCAGTTGTGATGATGTTGATGTTTGGTTTGTGGGACGCTCAACTGTGCGGTCATCAGTGTCCGTACGAAGTCCCAATTTTTTTTCACATTCCGATTTTTCACATAGTCCAATTTAGCCACTGTCACGAATGATGATGATGATCATGATGAAACGATGAGGACAACACAAACACCCAGCCCCCGGGCAGAGGAAATCCCGAACCCGGCCGGGAATCGAACCCGGGACCCCGGGATCTAGCGACAGCAACGTTATCCACTAGACCACTAGCTGCGGACTGGAGTGTGTGAGGAAGATGCTGTTCGCACATTCATTTCGCAAGCTGTAATCTCCACACTGCCATGCGTTAACGCAGTATTTGAAAAAAAAATTTTTATTGGTAACTTAAGCAATCAGTATTAAAGTCTTATGAAATAGTTATAACAGTTACGACATTTTGAAAAAGGTTTTATGACCGAAACGAAATCGAACTCTTTTATTTTTACCCCTCAGAAAATTTTATTTTGCCCATGAAGAAGTAATTACCCCAAGATTGGGATTCACTGATCTAGAGCGTTTCCACTTTTTTCCATTAATTTGTGTACTTTTCTTGCTGGAATTTTGTGTTTTTCATGCTTGTTTTGGTTCAGAAGGAGTCCGCTGTGTGCCCTATTTTGTTGACGGATTCCAGCGTTACCCATTGGAGACATTTCTCTCAGTATTGTCTTTACACAATCGAACTATAGAACATTACTAAAAGAGTGAAGGTACTTAAAAATATTCGAAGACGCTGGACATAATGCGAGAATGTTAACGTTGCGAATCCACAGCAACTGATCAGAACGAAATGGAAGGAACCGACACACATTAGCATTCATGATGCGGATACTGACTCTGCGTAGTGATGTTTTAAATGCCCATTCACATATCTCAAACCAGCCTTTTTTGTGGTCTAACCTCTGTCACGGTGGATGAACGACAGAGCAATTTTCGTATCTAACGGTATCGACGACAACGTGAAATCAATGCTTTCTTCTTTTTCTTATGCGGTAGAACAGAGATCCGTTTTCATGTCACCGTCTGACATATTCTTCGTATTTCATAAACTTCTCGTTAAGAGTACTCGAAATAAAAAATTTAACGTATGCCCGAAAAATTTCTACACAACCCCGTTTTTAGCTGTGCTCAGTGTCCTTCAGGTATCCTCATCCAAAATATTTCCAGGCGCCTAATGCATAATGCTTAATAACGATTCTACGATAACATTCACTATTTCATTTCCTGCCACTCTCTAAACAATTTGTATATACATCCGAAGCTCCATCACCCGATTATTTCCATATCCGTTTAAAATCTGCGGATTATGTACTATGAAGTCTCGTAGAATTTCATATGCAGAAGTTTAAACAAAAACATTCATGATATCTGCCGTCGTAACGCCAGAGACCTAATCGCGATGGGCATGAAATGAGCTGTTGAACGTACGGAGACAAACAAAATCATATCTGCTTTTTATGTAGTGCAAACTGATTTCTCTGATAATAAAAAGATTTCTCATCAGTTGAATATATTTCTTAATCAACAGAGTCCCTGGCTTACAATTTCAAAGGTTCAGAACGACTAGTCGATGTTCTACGTGATCTTTACTGTTAGCTTTGAAAATTATTTCGTAGATGGCTGACCAATATTTTCTGTGATGTTTTAGAAAACTTCTCTAAAGTTATTAGCGACATATGTTTTGGCTTATAGCATGCAATGTTCCTTGAAATAGAGATCAACAAATACTCAATGTTAATGGAATGCCATTTGTTTTCTCTTAAATGTTTGTTTTCTACAGTTATTCGCTATACGAGATACGAAGAAAACTGGTATAAAATTTGGGAATGGAATGTTTCTTGGTGAATACGGCCAATTTCTTCAATTTACGAGCCAAGTTACATCGTCACCATGACGCTACGTTTCCATGAGTTTCTAAATTCTCTCTCTCTTCTCTCTCTCTGTCTTCCCGCAGCACACACACACACACACACACACACACACACACACACACACCTCTGTTCTCGCACAAAGAAACAGGAATTGTAATCACCATTCATACAAATCGCTATCAGCAGTATATTGGGTTTGGAAACAAAGGAAGATGCCACACCTGCAACGTTATGTGCGAGTGGGTATTCAACAGTTGAGTGTGGTTTTTGCCACAACTTACTTCAGACCACAATTAGTGCCCTGAAAGTCGAATGCGGAATTCCTATACTGGATAGAATAACGAGACGGGTTTCTCTGCAGGAGAACGTCATAACGAGAACGGAGATTCGGTTACTTAGGTTGCGGTATTTCGTGATATTCGTCGACAACACATGGGTTTTTATTCCTATACTGCCATATCTTCATGTTACAAAGACTGAAGGAGAGAAAAAGATTAGGGTGTAAGGACCCCTGATGATGGGTCAGAATAGATCGAGTCCAAGCCCGGATGGGGGAAGAAAATCGACCGTGTCCTTCCAAAGGAATCATCCTGACATTCACTTTTAGTGACTTGGGAAAAATCACGGAAATCCTATATCTAGTTGGCCAGATGCGCGTGTAAACCCTGTCCTTCCGAATACGCCTTCCAGTGTCTTACCACTGCGCCATCTAGTCTCGATACTAAGATATAGAAACTTACAAGCAACCGTCCCACGAATTACCCACTACTTCATGGTATTGTCGACAGAGTAACATTTTTTCCTCAAGACTGAATAAAAATTTCGTATTTATTTATATTTGTGTGTAGGCATGTTCCCCCGAACAACAACTTCTGTTTTACACTTCCGTAACTACTTGATATCCTGTAATAGTAATAAGCTAAAGTGGTGCCGAGGACAGATATGTAGGTACCATGGTAAGAAAATTTTTCCCTTGCCCTTTCTCTTCCAAATCACACACTAACATCAACAGTCCAGAGCCAGAGATATAGAAGATGTTCACAAATATTTTAAAATTCACCGTCTGCTGTCGTGTGTCTATTTGCGGTCACGTGTACACAGCCACATTTTCGTCAGTCACTGACACCCAAATACCAATTTCATCATAATGTACATATTTTTTCCTCACCCGGTTGCGAAGATATTTTGTTGACGCCGACCGACGTAGGGAGAAATGATCGACGTAGAAAAATACGAGAATTCAGAAAGATTTCTCCCGCACGCTGTTTTCGAGAGTGGAACTCCAGAGAAATAATGTGCAAGTTGTATGATGAACACTGTCGGGCACTGAAGTGTGGAATGCAGAGTAGTCATGTAGATGTAGATGTAATGCAAATTTTTAAGCAGAGTGACGTCGGAAAGTTGGTGTAGCGCTAAGAAAAAAAGAAAGAGAAGGAAAGAAAGTAAAGCTGTACTCCAGGAGGTTGTGCGAACTCAGTACTCTACTAGGCGTCATTCTATTGGAGCTGATATTCTGTTTCCTTCCTCAGATCTTTGAACTGATTTACCGAATCATAGTGACCAACAGTTTGATATGCAGTCAGAACTACGGTGAAACTTCTCACTTTCAATGTACAAATCACTCCCAGAAGTGACGGAAGCGGTAAGTGAAGACATCGCCGCTTTATATAAAATCTGACACATGTGAATAAATGCAATCTGAATGATTTTGTTTTGAAGTTTCGTAATGGTAAGAACTTTTGCGAAACGTAACGGAATAATTAAAGTAGGATTTACAAGAGTTAAACCAAGATAAAACTGAAACTGTAATCTTTATAACAAACCTGATGCAGATACTTGCAACACAAGTGTAAATAATGCACCTTATAATTGTAATTCGTGCCATGCAAATGTCTATGCTCTCTATATCCTACAACACCTAGTAAACTAAAAAAAACCTGAGCTAGTGTAACAGCAAAAATTTATCTCGAAGTTTTCTTCCCCGCAAACAACATATCTTGAAGTCGAACAGAAACACAAATTTACCTGCAAAACTGAAAATTTTATTTAAAAAATATGCCCGCTGCTGAAGGCAGCTTATTCCTTTCGGCTTTAAAGTGAACGTAATACATTCGCGAACGCAGTTTTTAAGTGAACACATGCGGAATAATCGAACACTTGTAGAGTTAACTTGAACAAACATCAAGGGGAGTGAAAATAAATTAGTGAGAGTCCCAAATGTTGTTCACATTTAATATATTGTACAGTAACTGAATACAAAAAATCTCAGGTTGCATATACAAATACTTGTCATTACATGGCCATGCGTATACAATAGACAATGAAAATCACCTCATATTCACAGTAACGCCGACATTTGTATTTGGTGATTGAAAGAGCAATGAGATAAGCAGCCTGAATGCTTGGATGACTGAATAAATGTTGGATACGTGTTCTAAAGGAGTTATGAGCGCGAACAAAGACCTAACATTTTCCAAGTTAAACGCGACGTCAAGGCAGCTCACGGAAACAAAATTAATGACCCATAATCTGAAAAATCACGTAACATACAAGCAAGTAAATACGGCGAACTGTGCAAGCCAGCAACCATCTCACAATAATCCAGAATATTGTTGCTTCATTGCACACAATTATTTATCCGAGACAAAGCGTCTATACGGAACAAATCAGAACATGGCCACGACAGCAGGCGGAAGAAGAGTTTGTCCATTATTCCGTCAACGCGGCCTCGCGAACTAATTCTGTTGTCTGACACTATTCAAAGCTCAGAGGACTCGCAAAAGGCGTAACTCACAGCATCCAGCCAAAGATGTACTACCTCAGGAGACAGAGAAGTGATTACAGATTATTTGCGGCAGACAATTGTCTATCGACGAGTGCATACGCGTTATGAAATGTGTAACAGATGCCTCTCAATACTGTTAAACAAAATATCCTATAAACTGATACAAATTGTCACTATTTATGCAATCAACAGGTATCACATCGCGTTATACTGCTAAGAGATCAAATCTTTCTTTCTTCAACTGGCGGTGTAACGTACTAGCAGAGTTGAGATAAGGTTTGCTAAAGCACATGTAAGACGATGATTCGTTCCCTATGATGAACATTCAACTGTTTCTCTCGAAAACGGAACATTTTCCTGTCTTCTAGTGTATCCAGACAGCTTCTGTTTCACAGCTTCTGTTCCACAATCTCCCAATGGGACCTTAAACACTGCAACGTAGATGGCATTTTAATATGCCAACAGTGGTCTCTAAAAAATACTTCGTGATTATTTGTACGATAGCAAATTACTCACAGTAATGTGGTGTGTGTGACAAAACTCTCAACTCCACTTTTACTTTGGGTATTTAAGAACACACCGTCATTAAAGTAGTTCGAGTCTTGACTGCGATACGCAGCTGGCTTCGTTTCCTTGGTAGAATTAATAGAGAAGATTCGTTCAGCCAGCACGACAGAATATGGTGGCAGCCGCTGCAAAGTTGTTTCGTGCTGCACTGAGAAGCTTTCTGTTATATTTCCGACAGCGGACGGTCCAAGAAGAATTAAATAATTTATTGATTACTCCTGCATGTACCGGGTGATCAAAAAGTCAGTATTAATTTTAAAACTTAATAAACCACGGAATAATGTAGATTTCGAAGTTCGAAGCCACGGGTTGTTTTGACGAAAGACCCCGTAGTGGCCGAAATGGAGACTGTAGTGGGTTCGTCTATGCACGGGGACGTCAGCGCTCGTGCAGTCGCACGTCGCACCGGCATTCCATACACTACTGTTTGGTTGGCACTTAGTCGTACCCTCCGATGCTATCCGTACAAAATCCATTGGCATCATGAACTGTTACCTGGCGATTTAGTGAAGCGGGGGGGCATTTGCGATGTGGGCGTTTCAAAAAATGGCGGAAGATGATTGGTTGAGTAACGTTTTGTGGACCGACGTAGCTCATTTCACGCTCCGAGGGTCTGTCAACGCCCACAATTGCAGAATTTGGGCTACCGAAAATCATAGAACTGTCGTGAAAACTCCATTGCACGACGAGAAAGTCACGGTATGGGTTGGATTTACCACATCTACCGTTATCGGGCCTTTTTTCTTCGAGGAAATGCGTGATTCTGGCTTTGGTATCGTGACGGGTGAGAAGTATGCCGATATGTTACAGAATCGCATCATCCCCAGCCTGGCTGATAAACACCTGCAGGAACGTACGATGTTTATGCGGGATGGCGCTCCACCCAATATTGCTAGACGCGTGAAAGATCTCTTGTGCGCCTCGTTTGGTGATGATCGTGTGCTCAGCCGCCACTTTCGTCATTCTTGGCCTCCCAGGTCCCCAGACCTCAGTCCGTGTGATTATTGGCTTTGGGGTTACCTGAAGTCGCAAGTGTATCGAAATCGACCGACATCCCTAGGGATGCTAAAAGACAACATCCGACGCCAATGCCTCACCATAACTCCGGACATGCTTTACAGTGCTGTTCACAACATTATTCCTCAACTACAGCTATTGTTGAGGAATGATGGTGGACATATTGAGCATTTCCTGTAAAGAACATCATCTTTGCTTTGTCTTGCTTTGTTATGCTAATTATTGCTATTTTCCCGGCGGGGTCAGGGATTTTCTCTGCCTCGTGATGGCTGGGTGTTGTGTGATGTCCTTAGGTTAGTTAGGTTTAAGTAGTTCTAAGTTCTAGGGGACTGATGACCATAGATGTTAAGTCCCATAGTGCTCCGAGCCATTTGAACCATTTTGAATTATTGCTATTCTGATCAGATGAAGCGCCATCCGTCGGACATTTTTTGGTTCCAATAAAACCCCATGTCATTCCAAGTGAAGTGTTGGCAGAAGAGCCAACACTGTGTTGCTAGAGGAGGCCGAAATGCACGCGTTTAATTACACGCAGACTGGCGTGAGGTCTGGAACAGTTAAGGGAATGTATAGCAGCAAATAAAGTACGTAGTGGATGTAATACTTAACTTTAATCCACAATTGTAGAACATCTCTCGTTACTGTACATGCTTCACAATATTAATTATCAAATGCTATGGCGCCTTGCTAGGTCGTAGCAAATGACGTAGCTGAAGGCTATGCTAACTATTGTCTCGGGAAATGAGAGCGTAATTGTCAGTGAACCATTGGTATGAACGTCGGCTGTACAACTGGGGCGAGTGCTAGTAAGTCTCTCTAGACCTGCCGTGTGGTGGCGCTCGGTCTGCAATCACTGACAGTGGCGACACGCGGGTCCGACGTATACTAATGGACCGCGGCCGATTTAAAGGCTACCACCTAGCAAGTGTGGTGTCTGGCGGTGACACCACACCAAGCATGTGTGTCAATTTGTACCTTTGTATCTACATTATTCCGTGATTTATTCGGTTTTCAAATTTATACTGACTTTTTGATCACCTGGTGTATCACGAAATAATCGCCTCAGTAAGATCAGTGTTTATACCGAGTGTTACACTCATGTGTTCTTTCCGTATACCATTTGCAAATAGAAGAGGAGTGTGAGGAGGAGAATGGTTTATAGTGATGAACGATATAGTTTGTGAGACGACTTAGGGGGTATAAACAGAGAAGTTGATGCAAACTCTCGGAAGGAAAGTGGGGAGGAGCCACTTGAGTACGCGTGACCAAAGGTACGCTCGGACTACGCAGGTGGATGAGGGGTGTGATGTAGAAGCGGCGGGGGAGAAAGAGAAGCGCCCTCGTGTGCATTTTGAGAAATGGACTCCGTTTTAAAAGGCTGGGCCGAGCCGACACGCCGTACCCCGGCCACCCATGCTCTCCTGCGCTAGGATATTGTCAATTAGCATGTAAATGGGACTAGCTCTGCACATAAATTATGTATGGAGACTACGGAGCGCTTTTTGCGTCGTCCCCATTCATCTCATGTACGACGACTCGTCCAAGCAGCGACCTGGCGACCGAAAAACCAGCATCCACGCGGCCACCTGCATATGTATGTAATATGGATATGTATAGGAAGGTATTTGGATGAGGGGGGCAGGGGAGGGCTGCGGGGATGGGAGTGGGAATGGATTTTCTGACGGTGCGATGTGAGCCTCGGCGTAATCGAAAGTGTATATCGCGTGGTTTGCTCTGAAACTATAAAGGGAAAATTGATGTATTATCGTTCCTCTTTTTTTTCTGTGAATTTTTCTTCATCTTAATTTGTACTCTACAAGTCACCGTAGGGTGAATGGCGGAGGGCACGTAGTGTATATGGCAGAACTATTCCCCCTTTCTCATTCGGTTACACTCATTCTAATGTCTTTTTCGGGGTACGTTCACCATCAGTCCGAAAAGTTCTGAGACTGATCTTATTACTTGCGTACAAGCGCAGTAACTGCCATGGCAGCTTGAAATAAGAACTATAAACACCAAAATGGTTCAAATGGCTCTGAGCACTGTGGGACTTAACATCTGAGGTCATCAGTCTCCCAGAACTTAGAACTACTTAAACCTAACAAACCTAAGGACATCACACACATCCATGCCCGAGGCAGGATTCGAACCTGCGACCGTAGCGGACGCGCGGCTCCAGACTGGAGCGCCTGGAACCGCTCGGCCACACCGGCCGGCAACTATAAACTACAGATCGGCATTCGACCACTCAGTTGTAAGGAGGCAGTAGTTAACAACATATCTAAATCAAGAGTTCAAGACATTCTCCAGAATGTTCTGAAGAAAAGTGTGTGCAAACTTTGTGCCGGACGTCTCGACTCCCGAACAAAAACGACGATACAAAACGCAGACAATTTTTTTCTGAAAAAAAAAAAAAACAATACTGTGACAGGACCTTGTATTATCAATACGAAAACCTATCACAAAATTTTCATTCAGAGTCGACGCTGTGAACAGACATTCAAGTCAATGTGACGACGAGTTGAAGAATATCCCAAAGAAGGATTTCTGACAGTTTAACGTCATTGTATGAACGTTCTGTGTTTCGCACTCAAATTGGAGGGACTATGTAGAACACCTAGAGCACTGAAATCACCATCCTAACTCTTCTCTAATTTTTATGAAGCCAATCTCGAAACTTTTTGGCTCGACAGGTTATGAAGATGTAGATTTGCGGAAGGTTCCTCGGAAAGACAAACAGTCAGTAACCTCCTGTATGAGCCTGAATTTTCTAATTTTTGCAACATATCATTAAGCTCAAATGGCTCTAAGCACTATGGGACTTAACATCTGAGGTCATCAGTCCCCTAGACTTAGAGCTACTTGAACCTCACTAACCTATGGACATCACAAACATCCATGCCCGAGGCAGGATTCGAACCTGCGACCGTAGCAGCAGCGCGGTTCCGGATTGAAGCGCCTAGAACCGCTCGGCCACAGCGGCCGGCTGTCATTAAGCTTCTTGAAGGAAGTAGTATAAGGGACAGTCAAATGTCCTCCAAGAGGACCATGCCTAGTTTGGCACCGTGAATGTCAATTAACTTTTGGATTGAAAACACGTATATTTTATGTAAGCGTAGGCTTCCGCGGCCGTTGTCTTCTTCAATAAAATTCTTCAGGGTATCAGACCGCATCGTCATAATTTAAAATGCGCATTTTAAATTATGACGATGCGGTCTGATACCCTGAAGAATTTTATTACGTATATTTTAATGAAAAATAATAAATGAGATTAAATTTACGATTTTGTCCTTTGCTTCTGGTTCAGAATTACCTACAGATACAGATATAACTGAAGAGGTCGGCGGAAGAAAATGATAACCCACGTGAGCATAAGTTGGAGTCATTGCGTATTGCATGTTCGTTGAACTAGAGAAGAACACAGACGCAAGAAAACAAACCAATTTATAGAGTAGTCAGTTCTTCCTGGTGGTACAAACGGAAATGCTCTTTACCAGCACTTGGTGTATTCTAAAGCACAACAGTTGTCGTTATCAGACTAGTCCCTGGTAAATTGTGGGATAGCACATTCGTCTGCCGACCGCTTCAGTTCACTGATATTCCTGAACGTTTTATATTTTGATGATATACTTGTACTTTGAATTGTACATGGAGCCCAGTGTACGCTGCGAACTTTGTATAACATGTAATGAAATAGAAAAGCGTTCTTAAGACCACAAATATGACCCTAAAATAATGTTTCAAACTTTTATGCAATGTATTTTTTGGTTTTGCTGTTTCGATGACCAACTATGAGGCTGACTGACATAATTCTTCATTCCTGTCGCTCACTCGACGCCCCGTTCATTTCAGCACAAATGCAACGTCCTACATCTTGTAAGTCTTTCCTTCCATAATCCCTTCAATGGCTCGTACCGTAATGTGTAGTTAATCAGCCTCTCTCTTCGATTCGCTACACTCTTTAGCAGGCAATTTTGTTCCGGGGACTCATTGCAGGACAGCTTCATTCCTTACTCCATTAATCGATCTGACCTTCAACAGTCTTCTATAATATTACACTTCAGGCCTTTTAATCGTTTCATTTCTGCCATCCTCCTTTCGTACAACCACGGAACCCTTCTCCAAATGCAAGTTTTCGTCAATTTTTTTGTATCATAAATATATGACGCCGGAGCCTATTTATTTTTATAGAGATTAAATTTTTGTTGTTCTGTAGTTGCTACAACATTTTTATTGCATCTTTCTTTCCCACGTATTCTTATTAATCTCACTCTTTAATTTATGATTTAGCCATCCAGAATTTCCTTATTTTGCGAGAATGATTACGTATGTTATATTTTTGTCGGCGAATTGTTAGACCAGTGCGAGGTACGCAATATTGTCTTGCCGTACAATGTGCCTTGACTCCTCTGAACTTGTTTGGCATTTTATAGGCTCTTACATTACAGCCTTGACATTTTGCTGTTACAAGTGTCGGGTACTGGCATATTTCACCAGTTCTGTGGAGGAACCGATTACGAAAAAATATTTGGTGTGATCCTTAATGTGAAATATAATCGGTGTCGCCTGTAATGCAGTTGCTGCACTTCGCAGCTCAACAAAGAATAACGTAGAGCAGCCTTTAAAATGAAAAGTACGGAACATAAATGCACTGGACAAAATGTTAAAAGGGCACGCTTGCCGTTATAGAGGGCTGCAGAACTAATACCAGGCTCCCCATGTCTGACGTAAGTCAAGGTAATGGAGTGATATCTGTGTGACTGTCGGTTGTGTGGAATCGGCGCAGTGAGATGGGTTGAAGTGAGATGGAGCAAAATGGCAAAAAGGAGTTATCTTGTTCAAGTGTGCCAGAGACCACACCGTGAATCAGCATGCCCAATTAGTATCAAGAATGGCGGTCCGAAGTGTCTACAAATAACGGTACACCTCTCACAGCCTTGTAGCACCGCATGTAACCGACAGGAAGAAGAGACAAACGTCACGCATTTAGTGACATTATGTTTCAGGCCCGATGGAAACAGGACTTCTCAGAGAACTCATGTTCATCTCCACCAGTTCTCAAGCGAAAACTGCGAAAGGAACTGCATGCAACACATATTCAGATTCGAGTACATCGCAAAAGGCTCACGAAGTCATTTGAACCTGCAGTTTTCTGCAGGTGGAGCAACACAGAAAGCTGACAGTACCTCACTCGAGGTCAGCCCGACGAGTCACGACTCTGTCTCTCTTCAAGTGAAGCAACGCGTCTAGGCACAGAAGGCTCAATAAGGGATTTAACATCTACATCTCCCAGCCGCTGTGGCCGAGCGGTTCTAGGCGTTTCAGTTCGGAACCGCGCTGCTGCAACGGTCGCAGGTTCGAATCCTGCCTCGGGCATGGATGTGTGTGATGTTCTTAGGTTAGTTAGGTTTAAGTAGTTCTAAGTCTAGGGGACTGATGGCCTCAGATGTTAAGTCCCATATTTTATTGTGATAATCATTTCACCCTATGTTGGTGGGCGCCAACAAAATATTGTCACACTGCGAGGGGAAGGTTACTGATTGAAATTTCATAAGGAAAACCTGCCGCAACGGAAAACGCCTTTGTTTTAATGATTGCCAATACAATTCGTGTATCATATCAGTGGCACTCTCTCCTCTATTTTGCGATAATACAAAAGAGCTGCCCTCCTTTGAACTTTTCGGTTGACTCTGATAGTACTGTTTGATGTATATCCCACACCGCACAGCAACACTCCAGAAGAGGGCGTACTAGCGTAGTGCAAGCAGTCTCTTTAGTACGCCTGTTACATTTTCTAAGTGGCCTGACAATAAATCGCAGTCTTTGGTTTGTTTTCACTACAAAATTATCTATGTAATAGTTCCAGTGTAAGTTATTCTAAATTATAATCCCGTAATTACTTGAATTCACACCTTTAGATTTGTGTCGTTTATCATGTAACCAAAATTTAGCGGATTCTTCTTGGTACTCACGTGGATGACTTGACAGCTTTCACAGTTTAGAGTCAATTGCCACTTTTCGCGCCATATCGAGATTTTGTCCAAATCGTTATGCCATTGAGTTGGATCATCTGAAGACTTTACAAGACAACAAATGACAGTAACATCTGCAAATAATCTTCGGGGGCTGCTCAGATTGTCTCATAAAAGATTTATATAGATGAGGAACAACATTTCCTTGGGGAACGCCAGATATTACTTCTGTTTTACTCGTTAACATTCCGTCAGGTACTACGAACTGTGATCTTTCTGCCAGCAAATCACGAATCCAGTGGCACAATTGAGACGATAATCCGTAGGCATGCAATTTCATTAGAACTCGTTTGTGAGGAACGGTGTCAAAAGCCTCCTGGAAATCAAAAAATGTGGAATAAATTCAACATCCCCTGTAGATAGCACTCATTACTTCGTGAAAGTAAAAAGCTAGATTTGCTTCATATGGATGATAATTTTTTAATCTGTGTTGACTGTTTCTCGATAAAAGTTTTTTTAGACAATTCGTAATGTTCGAACACAGTATACGTTCCAAAACCTCACTGGAAATCGACGTTAGTGATATGGGTCTGGGTACTGGTGTGACCTGTGCAAATTTTCAGTCTTTAGGTACGGACCTTCCGATGAGCGAGCGGGTGTATTTGATCGCTAAGTATGCAGCCATCAACATACTCTGAAAGGAACTTGAGTGGTATACACTCTGAATTGGAGGCCTTGCCTTATTAAGTGATTCAAACTCTTTCGCTACCCCAAGATTAGCTACTTGTAAGTTACTCATGTTGCTTTTAATTCGAATACTGGAATATTTACTTCTTCTTTGGTGAAGGAATTTCGGAAAATCCGCATTTAGTCACTGTGCTTTAAAGGTACAGTCATCAGTAACATTACCATTGCTACCGCGCAGTAACGGTATTGACTGTGTCGTGGAGTTGGTGTACTTTACATCCGACCGGAGCTCTTTGGGCTTTCAGGCAGATTCTGGGACAGACTTTCTTGTTGTGGAGACTATCAAAAGCATCTCGCATTGAAATCGCGCTTAATTTTGAATTTCTGTAAAACTGTGCTATTCTCTGGGTTTTGCGTTCTTTTAAACGTGACACCTGCGATGTGTGGAGAAAGTAGTTTTGGCGGAAGTGGCTTTTTTCCCTTTGTTTTCTTTTTCTTCGTGACTTGGGTCCTCTGATTCAGATTATCGTGAATATAGCTTCGATATGTTGTCGTTCCATTTTCGTCTTTAGAATATGCTGTGGACGTTTTCATTTTTCAAGATCGTAAATGCGCACATTCCTATCGCAACTCGACTGCTCTGCTCAATCACTCGCTCTTTATCCTATAGAAAACGTCTGGGACTACTTGGAAAAGAGCTGCAAAGATATCAGCGAACATTTACCCAGCTTGTTAGTTTTTTTTTCCATCAGTCTACTTCTGTCTACTGACTGGTTTGATGCGGCCCGCCACGAATTCCTTTAGTGTGCTAAACTCTTCATCTCAGAGTAGCACTTGCAACCTACATCCTCAATTATTTGCTTGACGTATTCCAATCTCTGTCTTCCTCTACAGTTTTTGCCCTCTACAGCTCCCTCTAGTACCATGGAAGTCATTCCCTCATGTCTTAGCAGATGTCCTATCATCCTGTCCCTTCTCCTTATCAGTGTTTTCCACATATTCCTTTCCTCTCCGATTCTGCGTAGAACCTCCTCATTCGTCTATAGCACCACATCTCAAATGCTTCGATTCTCTTCTGTTCCGGTTTTCCCACAGTCCATGTTTCACTACCATATAATGCTGTACTCCAGACGTACATCCTCAGAAATTTCTTCCTCAAATTAAGGCCGGTATTTGATATTAGTAGTCTACTCTTGGCCAGAAATGCCATTTTTGCCCTAGCGAGTCTGCTTTTGATGTCCTCCTTGCTCCGTCCGTCATTGGTTATTTTACTGCCTAGGTAGCGGAATGCCTTAACTTCATTGACTTCGTGACCATCAATCCTGATGTTAAGTTTCTCGCTGTTCTCATTTCTACTACTTCTCATTACCTTCGTCTTTCTCCGATTTACTCTCAAACCATACTGTGTACTCATTAGACTGTTCATTCCGTTCAGCAGAACATTTAATTCTTCTTCACTTTCACTCAGGATAGCAATGTCATCAGCGAATCGTATCATTGATATCCTTTCACCTTGTATTTTAATTCCACTCCTGTACCTTTCTTTTATTTCCATCATTGCTTCCTCGATGTACAGATTGAAGAGTAGGGGCGAAAGGCTACAGCTTTGTCTTACACCCTTCTTAGTACGAGCACTTCGTTTTTGATCGTCCACTCTTATTATTCCCTCTTGGTTGTTGTACATATTGTATATGACCCGTCTCTCCCTATAGCTTACCCCTACTTTTTTCAGAATCTCGAACAGCTTGCACCATTTTATATTGTCGAACGCTTTTTCCAGGTCGACAAATCCTATGAAAGTGTTGATTTTTCTTTAGCCTTGCTTCCATTATTAGCCGTAACGTCAGAATTGCCTCTCTCGTCCCTTTACTTTTCCTAAAGCCAAACTGATCGTCACCTAGCGCATTCTCAATTTTCTTTTCCGTTCTTCTGTATATTATTGTTGTAAGCAGCTTCGATGCATGAGCTGTTAAGCTGATTGTGCGATAATTTTCGCACTTGTCAGCTCTTGCCGTTTTCGGAATTGTGTGGATGATGCATTTCTGAAAGTCAGATGGTATATCGCCAGACTATGATAGCTCATAGTGATCTAAATCACCAATGAGTAGCTTCATCTGGATATGGCATATCTGGAGAAATTTTTCCATTCTCTTCCTCGCCGAGATGGCTAACTAGAGGCGGTGTTACATAGTATTAGCGTGACGTCTCCTCGGGGTGACTGACGTCTTTTCGCTATTCTTATCAACGAATATCGGATGAGGTGAAGACCATTGTCTTGACTAACAGAGACTCATTGTGTTTCTCTGGATGAAAGTGCCGATTCTCTGTGGTAACCACACGCCACTACTACTACACAAGTGTGCACACACTTCAGAGGAGGCGACTCTGCGCCGACTGCTGAATCACGGGGCATCAGCTGCTGACGTAACCGTGACTTGACCTTTGCTAAGGCGGCCTTCCCGCCGAACTCCTCTCGGTGCGGCTCAGTCTCCAGCCCTTACGACGACTCCATTTCCACAGTCCATAATGGAAATAACGTGACTTCGCCACCCCATTTACGACCCGTGTGATATCTTTGAAAGAACCTGTGCTGTTGTACGTTTGTATCAGCACTCGTCACCTCTAAGTTCGTATAAAAATGTATACAACTGATAATCTTCGGAGGTATTGTGTAGGGATCTGTTTCTGCATCACGAGCAGCAAAATTACCAAGTGTGTATGTATTGTCTGGTACGTAAAAGTGCTTGATAAAAACACAGCTGAGGTTCCTTGATTGCCGTCTATCATGTGATATCCAGTAGCTACATTTTCGTAAAATAGAGACCAAGCAATGGAGTCGAAAAGAACGCCTATAACATTCGTTAATATCTCAGATGTGGCTCAAATGGCTCTGAGCACTGTGGGACTTAACATCTATGGTCATCAGTCCCCTAGAACTTAGAACTGCTTAAACCTAAGGGCAGAACACAACACCCAGTCATCACGAGGCAGAGAAAATCCCTGACCCCGCCGGGAATCGAATCCGAGAACCCGGGCGCGGGAAGCGAAAACGCTACCGCACGACCACGAGCTGCGGACTATCTCGGATGTAATCCACCCCGTATGAGTATTCAGCACCTTACGTAAGCCCCTGTCTAACCACCTTGGAATTGTTATCCTGAAACCATAGAATTTGTCTCATGACGTTGATGATAATATGCAGATGCTTAATGTAAGCCACTACATTGGCTTGTGAACACAAATCGGAGAAATTGGGGAACGGCCGTTTAATTAGTGCATGATATTCTGTGGCTTCCATTTTCAATAAACTAAACCTGTACCTGGTTAGACTTGTAATTCCAAGAGAAGTGGACGTAGATGAAGGCGAGAGGGGAGATATGATACTGCGAGAAGAATTTGACAAAGCTCTGAAAGATCGAAGTCGAAACAAGACGATGTTCCATCAGATCTACTGATAGCCCTGGGAGAGCCAGCCATGACAAAATTCTCCCCTCTGGCGTTCAAGATGTACGAGATAGGCCAAATACCCTCACACTACAAGAACAGTGAAGTAATTCCAATTCCAAAGAAAGCGGCTGCTGACAGGTGTGAAAATTGCAGAACTATCAGTTTAATAAGTCGTGACTGCAAAATACTAACACGACTTCCTTACAAATGAATGGCAAAACTAATAGAAGCAGATCTTGGGGAAGATCAGTTTTGATTCCGGATGAATGTAGGAACACGTGAGGCAATACTGATCATACCACTTATTTTAGAAAATAGGTTAAGGAAAGGTAAATCTACATTTGTAGCATTTGTAGACTTAGAGAAATCTTTTGACAATCTCAACTAAAACACTCTCTTCCAAATTCTGAAGGCGACGGGGGTCAAATACAGGGAGTGAATGCCTGTTTACAATTTGTACAGAAACCAGATGTCAGTTATAAGAGTCAAGGGGCATGAAAGGGAAGCAGTGGATGAAGAGAGGGTGAGGCGGATTTGTAGCCTATCCCAGATGTCGTTCAATGTGTACATTGAACAAGCAGTAAAAGAAAGCAAAGAAAAATTTGGATTAGGAATTAAAGTTCAGGGAGAATAAATAAAAACTCTGATGTTTTCTGATGACATTGTGCTTCTGTCAGAGACAGTAAAAAATTTGAAAGAGCAGTTGAACGGGATGGGCAGTGTCTTGAAAGGAGGATATAAGATGAACATTAACAAAGGCAAAACAAAGATAGTGAAATGAGGTCGAATTAAATAAGGTGATGCTAAGGGACTCAGATTAGGAAACGAGACACTTAAAGCAGTAGATGAGTTTTGCTGTTTGGTCAGCAAAATAACTGATGATGGCCGAAGTAGAGAGGATATAAAATGTAGACTGGCAATGGAAAGAAAAGCATTTCTGAAGAAGAGAAATTTGTTAACACTGAATATAGATTGAAGTGTTATGGAGTCTTTACTGAAGGTATTTGTCTGGAGTGTAGTCATATATGGAAATGAACAAAAGCTTTCGAAACGTGGTGCTGCAGAAAAATGCTGAAGATGAGATTGGTCCATGGTGTAACTAAGGAGGAAGTACTGAATAGAACTGGCGAGACAAGAAGTTTGTAACATGACTTGACCAAACGAAGGGCTCAGATGACAGGGCACATTCTGAGGCATCGTGGGATGACCAATTTCGTTTCAGAGGGAAGTTAGTGGGGTAAAAATCATAGAGGTAGTCGGAGAGATGATTCAGAAAGGTTGCAGTAGTTATTTGGAGATGAAGAAGGTCGTACAAGATAGAGTGGTAAGGAGAACTGCATCAAACCAGTCTTCGAACTGAAAGTAGCAACAGCAGCAATCCCAGCTTGATGATTTTATTCTGGTTAAATCCTATTTTCTGTAGCAAGAGCGAAAGTTTATGTTAGTGACAGTTTTATTACTGAAACTTATTTAAATGAAAGAAATGAAGGATTTACTCAGTTATAACGTCCTCGTTTCGTCTTCACAAATCGTTCCAGGCAAATACCGAAATGGTACTTAACAATACTTAAATAGTGCTACCTCCGTCATTCGCTGCACGTTATTAATATTGTGAAATTAACATATTTCAAAAGCACATTGTTTTCTTTTTATTCGTTCTCTTTGGTTATGTAGAGGTATTTCACATGATCGTGTTCCAAAGGCCAATTGAAAAAAAACAGACAACAGTTACAGTTATGCATTAACAATCGCTTTGTATTCCATTCAGAAAGCTTGCATCTTGTCACTTGCATATTGGACTCAGGACTGATCGTGTCCGACTTCACTTTCCTAATCTTTACTCCGTACCTAGAAGTTATTTTGCCACATGTGTAATCTATTCATTAAAGATGTCATTAACCTTCCCTTCTTCTGTAATTAAGTCCAATGTAATATCAATTGCTCTCTGATAATATTTACTTCTCCTTAAAGTTATACTGGAAGCAAAAGTGTTATTGTGCTAGTGGGTGTTAGTTTACCAGCCTTTAACAGCAGCTGAAGGGACTATTGAGGGAGGGAATCGCCGGGAAAGACCAAGGACATCATACATGCAGCAGATTATGAGTGACGTAGGGTGTGCTCCCAGCGTGGAAATGAAGAGAAAGGCAGACAGAAGACAGGAATGGCGTACTACTGCCAACCAACTCAGCGTTGAAAACTAAAGAAGAATATATATATATATATATATATATATATATATATATATATATATATATATATATACTCTCTAGGTATAAAAAAATAGAATGACAGGTGTATCTACTGTTTGCTATAATTTGCTACAATGATTGTTGTGTGTAATGATCCTGTGATGTTCCGTGCTATGTTCCTTAGAACCACAGAGTGAATTCAATGGCTGAATCAGTCAATGAAATATCGTCGTAAGTACAGCACAAAATAAATGTTAAGGGATGTTGTGTGGCGACCAATAAGCCTTCGCAGCAATATGAATGCTTGCGTCACATTATCTCCATCACCCGGTCCGTAACTGGTCATTATTGAGAACTGCTGAAAGAGTAAATGTGATTAAGCGTAATTCTCGCTGAACAGGCGGATACTGTTCAAGCGAATGCCGGAATGCGATCACTTTCAGTCTGTCGAATCAGCTAAATAGCAACAGATTACAGTAATGAACAATTTCAGTTGCAACCATAACATGGAAATGTTATGGGGAAGTCAAATCAAAGACAGCGTTTTATTGGCAGAACTGTTAGATGGTCCAACATATCTAAAGAGACTGCCTGCACAAAGCTTGTCGATTCTCTTCTAGAGTATTGCTAGGTGGCATGGGATCCGTACCAGATAGGATTGACGGAGGAGGTCGAAAAGTTCAGAGAAGGGCAACTCGTTTTGCATTATCTCATAGTAGGGAAGAAAGTTTCACGGATACGACACGTGAGTTGGGGTGGCAATCACATCGCGGCGAGATCTTTTCACGAAATTTCAGTCACTATCTGTCTCCTCCGAATGCGAAAATATTTTGTAGACTCCACTTTCATAAGGAGAAATGACTATTATAATAAAATAAGATAAATCAGGGCTCGCACGGAAAGATTTAAGTGTTCGCTTTACCCACTTGCTGTTCGAGAGCGCAACGGCACAGATATAGTCTGAAAGTGTTACGATGAATCCTCTGCCTGTGCGGAACAATCACGTAGATATTGATCTTCAAGGAGGTCAGCGCCGTTTTCCTTCCAACTAAAACTGTTCTTCTTCTGTAACGACCACTTTGACGAAGGGATCATCTTTCATTCATTCCGTTGTGAAAGATACATGGACGCCAACATGTTCCGGCTTTCTGATGCAAAGACCGGTTCCAGTTCTTTGCTTGCTTCGGAAAGACAGGACAGAATGCAAAAGGTAAGATGACATACATTTTTAGATTTCGAACTCTATAATAATAGATACCAGACGTATGCAGCAGTGATTAAAATAGTGATCTCGCCTTCGGGAGGAAGGAGATTTAAATTGTCTCACTCATAGGTACTCCCTGGCAGTCGAACCTCATTAGGTCAGTGCCAGATTGGTTTCTTCGACGAAGCCATCGTTTTCCGTACAACAGACTCTCCATCTCTAACAACCATTTGGGCGGTTGGACCTTCTTCCCTTCTTTAGGTTGCGCAAGATGCATGGACGTCAACATAATTCTATCTGCAGTGTAACTTGAGCTTTATGTTCACTGCTTTGAAGTCATTACGATTCACCGTGGACAGCAATGTCGATGGTCAGGGCTGTTTTATGATTTTGACTAGGCACAACTAATGAAAAATCTCTGGTGCAGTGGATAAGACTCATTAACTACTGCGGGATCGGAATTCAACTCTGGGATTATCATTCTAAAATGCAACATGACGGTGTGGTGCTCTCTGATCTCGAAGAGGTACGGAAGCAGAACACTATCTTGGCACAGTGGAGTTTAGTGACGTGTAGTAGATCGATCCCTTCTGGCTCAAGGGTCGCTAGCGAGGCTGAGCAGACGCGGACAATGTCAATACATCACAAGCAATCCACTGTCGACATACTGATCCGAAGCTACATCGGCTTTCTCGTACTTGCACAACATTAGTCATAAATGTCTCAAATTTTTTCTGGTGTTGTTTGAAAGCCATTTCATCCGCAGTGCAGCTCACAATGAAAAACCCCAGCTTTACACCAACTATACTTTCGTTACTGACGACCTCTTTCCAGTATTACTGTTTCACTACGTCTTTGGCTGCAATAATTTACGATACAATAACAGAGGAAAATTTGTCTTGTCCTCCCTTGATATCTATGAAGATCCACAGACATTGACGCTATCTACACCTACCAGCGATAACATTTTAGTTCCTAATGAATTTTTTTACCTTACGTCGATATCAGAACGACTGATGAAATGCATCATTAATTTTAATAGTGGGTGAGGTCATCTTTTGACTAAATGCTCCATCTTCTTGTCACAGAGCCAGGGCCCAGCATTACGAAATAGTCATGTAGCTTCCTGTGCATCCTCTGAAGATGAGGCTGAAAAGGTTCGAAAACCGATTGATGGGATGAACAAGTATTTCAAATAAAGTGATTGGTTGAAAGTTTCTGTACTTATATTAAATAAAAAGTCAGGGGTTCTCAAATATGCGTAATGAGTAAGCTTAATAAATTAGTTTGTACCTCTGTGAATAATGGAATAGGTAGACAGTCGTCAATTAGCAAAACTACGAACCAATTGTCTGCATAGAATATTTTTATTGTTCTGTTAAAGCTATCCTATCTGATGAGCTTTTCGTAAAAATATCATCACATTGGTGTTAATGAATATTTAAAAAAATGGTTCAAATGGCTCTGAGCACTATGAGGTCATCAGTCCCATAGAACTTAGAACTAGTTAAACCTAACTAACGTAAGAACATCACACACATCCATGCCCGAGGCAGGATTCGAACCTGCGACCCTAGCGGTCGCGCGGCTCTAGACTGAAGCGCCTAGAACCTCTCGCCACTCCGGCAGGCGATGAATATAAAACGATAAAGGTTGTTAAGAAATCAGTACACATTTCTTTATACACCCTAGGTTACTTTGGGAACTGTAGCTGAATCTGCTATTTACGCTTTTAACTTAATTTATAAGTAAGAAAGGAGTCCATAATGAGATATTACAAAATCTGTACCGTATGGAAGAGAGGTATAGATTTTAAATGAATATAGTGAATCGGATCAGAAATAAAATTCTTGGGAACAACTGCAAGATACGCAAGGAACAGGGGAATAAAAATGTAGGAATGAGAACAACTATAAAGTATGAGAGCTGTCATGCATGTTACAGAACAAACTGGATGATAGACTCCATCAAACTTGTTTTCCCTAAGGAATATGTACATTAAGCCATGAGGAAGGCTAATACCGTTGGAACAGCAAAGACAAGGACACGAAAACCAACACAGCCTAGTATACCAAGAAAAAAGATGAAGATCGACGTCTTTCTCGATATTACGCCATCCGTTGTATCTCTGTAAACTGTGGTAATTTAGCTCAAGCAGGGGAACGCATAGGCCCTAACTTAGTAGTTACTTTCACCATAACTATGCTGTCTGCGGTCAGCAGGATGTGTCAGCCGATAAGCTGCGGCGAGTAGGTACGATGACCAAGCGTTTGTCACGGAAAGCGTGCTACACCGTTTCCAGAATCTACACGACAGACGAAGACTAGTCGCTGACATTTTATCTGCGTGCGAACACGCAAGTGCCAGCCGCACGAAATCAAAAACTTAATTCACCCACTGAAAACAGCAATTTCGGCAGCGGCGACGTCTCCACGCGCCGGCAAAATAATGCTGATGAGCGGGCCGGAGACGTCCGAGCGGATACGGAGCGGGATAAGCATCTCCGGGAGGCGGATATGACGACTGGCCGTTCATTAGCAGCGGGAGCATCTTGCGCGCCATCTGGCGGCGGTAGCGGCGCGGCAGCCGGAAGCGACGTCGCCCAGTGCGGCCCCAGCCTGCGGGCGTGAACAACGTGTCCGAGGCGGCACCTGGCGGCCGCGCAGGAAATCCTCCACTTGTGCTCGCCCCGCGCGTGCAGCTGCCTTAAAACTGCAGCCTGCCGCCCTTGATGTAATGTAGACCCGCAGGGTGTCCCTATGTCTAGGGAACCCGACGTTTCTGTGGTGGGTTTGACACTAATGGACATACTGCTGCGATACCTGAGGAAGTTTTTGTAGACTGTGGTCATATTAACACTTCTTAAGTGATCATGCAGTGTGTCCATCGATTACCTCTTCTTAATCCTGGGAAATACATTATTCGGAAAGTAAGGAGCAGTCGGTCGCGAAATGGAAAATAAAGTGAAAATCTCATGAAACTTTGCACAGATGTGTTGGGCACTCTGTCTAGTACGCCTGTCGATCGCATCACGTCGCTCATTTCAGTTCTGATATCACAGCGAGAACGTAAAAGTGACTAGAAATTAGCGTCTCCCGCCAAGTATGAGCGTCTGGTGAAAGATTTCGCCTGAAGCTATGCAATGCACACAACATATCTGTCATGCGGTTCGTTCTACACGACAATTCTCGGCCGCATTCTGCAGGGGCAATGAAGATGCTCCTGCAGTGTTTTCGATGGGAAGTGTTTGATCACCCACAATACAGCCTGTAACTGGCTACCACTGAAATGAACCGCTGGCTATGAAAACAATATTTCGACACAGACAATGAGCTGCAGTCCACAGTAGAAAATTGTCGAAATGCACTGGCGGCTGTCTTCTATAACGAGGGAATTGAAAAGTTGGCACAACGCCGAGACAGATGTCTAAGTCTGAGTAGCTACTGTGTAGAGAAGTAGCTGGAAGTTGGAGCTAAGCGTTACAAATAAAACAGTTTTGATTTTCACTGTGGTTTCCATTTCTTGATCTGTCGTTCCTTACTTTCCGAATAGCTCTTGTACTTTAGGACAAACTATCACCAGCTTCCGCGCCTTTGACTCCCTCCTACAATTTACGAGATCTTATACCACTAACAGGGACGATCAATTTGGATTCTGTAGAAATGTTGGAACACGTGAGGCAATACTGGCCCTACGAATTAGTTTAGAAAATAGATTAAGGAAAGGCAAACCTACGTTTATAGCATTTGTAGATTTAGAGAAAGCTTTTGACAATGTTGACTGGAATACTCTCTTTCAAATTCTGAATCTGGCAGGGGTAAAACACTGGGAGCGAAAGGCTATTTACAATTTCTACCGAAACCAGATGGCAGTTATAAGAGTTGAGGGGCATGAAAGGGAAGCAGTGGTTGGGAAGAGAGTGAGACAGGGTTGTAGCCTATCCCCTATGTTATTTAATCTGTATATTGAGCAAGCAGTAAAGGAAACAAAAAAAAAAAAATCGGAGTAGGAATTAAAATCCATGGAGAAGAAATAAAAACTTTGAGGTTCGCCGATGACACTGTAATTCTGTCAGATACAGTAAAGGACTTAAGAGCAGTTGAACGTAATGGACAGTGTCTTGAAAGAAGGATATAAGATGAACATCAACAAAAGCAGGATAATGGAACTTAGTCGAATTAAGTCGGGTGACGCTGAGGAAATTAGATTATTAAATGAGACACTTAAAGTAGTAAAGGAGTTTTGCTATTTGGGGAGCAAAAAAACTGATGATGGTCGAAGTAGAGAGGATATAAAATGTAGACTGGCAATGGCAAGGAAAGCGTATCTGAAGAAGAGAAGTTTGTTAACATCGAGTATCAGGAGTGCCAGGAAGTCGATTCTGAAAGTATTTGTATGGAGTGTAGCCAAGTATGGTAGTGAAACGTGGACGATAAATGGTTTAGACAAGAAGAGAATAGAAGCCTTCGAAATGTGGTAATACAGAAGAATGCTGAAGATTAGATGGGTAGATCACATAACTAATGAGGAGGTATTGAATAGAATTGGGGAGAAGAGAAAATTGGGGCACAACTTGACTAGAAGAAGGGATCGGTTGGTAGGACATGTTCTGAGGCATCAAGGGATCACCACTTTAGTATTGGAGGGCAGCGTGGAGGGTAAAAATCGTAGAGGGAGACCAAGAGATGAATACACTTAGCAGATTCAGAAGGATGTAGGTTGTAGTAGGTACTGGGAGATGAAGAAACTTGCACAGGATAGAATAGCATGGAGAGCTGCATCAAACCAGTCACTGGACTGAAGACCACAACAACAACAATCCTACTAACTAACACATCAAGTACCTGATACTGACTCTATACCATTAACTTTAATGGTAATTCCACCCAGTATTAGTAGTCATAAAGCCAAAACAAAATGGCGCTTATCTATAGAGCGCAGATGGCCCGTTACGTTTTGTTTTGGCTCCTACAGCCATGTGCCATGCTAATATGTACTAGACGTCTAGCAGAGTTCCTACTATCCGATAAAAAATTAATTACATAAATTTATTTCTTCGAGGTTATAATTCAGGAACAACTCCTCATGCAAACCAATGAGAACGCCCATAATGGGCAAACCAATAACTGGGTGAACATACATGTTTCGTCTCCCCACGAACCTACAGATATTGAAATCGTTGATCCGTCCTGTTCCTTTTCTAAGGAAATATAACCATATGGTCTGTAATTCAGCTCCCCTAATTTCTCCTCTGTTCCCATGCATCCATGAAAGCCGTGCGCTCCACCTAGCTCTGTGGATCTGCTTAACGTCTCGTCCTCACCTTTCCTCCTACCCTCCCCTGTGCTTCTCTTCCTTACCCTCACCTTTCATATGAAATCCGCCCAGAGATCTACCCACCCTTTGCCTGTTCCTCCCTTTCCAACTACTTGGTTTAGAGCCCAGGGAGGGGTGACCAACATTCGAGATGAGAGTACTTCAAATTTATCAAAACTAGACATGATTGTCTTATTGGGATTTCCGTGACCGTTCTTTGAATAAAAATATGGCATTTCAGTCTTTGATCGCCATTTTTTATTTTGAATAACCGGTTTCAGGCTAGCTGCCCATCTTTAGATTTGTTAGATAAAGTTAATAATATAATTAACAAGATAGATATAGTTACTGATAGAAGTTTCTTAGTTTACAAATAGAAATATTGGAATGTATTAAATGCCAAAAAACCATGAATTGCAGTTACAGAGTAACCTGTCAGTACAGAACTATTGGTTCGCTGTCATAACTAAAGTAATTTTTAATCTGTTAAAACCTTATATCACCGTTTGGAGAAACCTGATTAGTAAAAGTAAAAAGTGCCCTCTGTGTGTGTAAGAGTTATGCAAATGTAATAAGATGTTATTTTTTCACCATACATATTAATGGCGAATATACTTTTTAATAATAAGACAATTTTTAAAGAAATAGCATTTAAATAATCTTTTTTGAGTGGACCATGAACTGAAATAATTTACATTAATTTAAAATTTTTTAAAGAAACTTAAAAAGTACTTCAAATCTCCATCCGGCTATCCAGATTTAGATGTTCCGTTAAATCGCTTAAGGGTAATAGCAGGATGGTTCCTACGGTAATATCATTTTCTTTCGCATCCTTGCTTAATCTGGGTTAGTGCCCCTTCGTTAGAGCGGTCCGATATTATTCTAGTGAGATATTCGTTTGACAGATGTATATTAAAAGGGACAGCAAAACACGAGGAATAACCGGGACTCCGACAGCGAAAGCACCGCCCTGGGCCGCGCTGACTGTTGTCGACATGCAGAAGCGTGCTGCTCAGTTCGCTGATGTAGTACCGGTTATTCCTGTTAATACGGAAACGAATCTCGCACTAGACTAATCTGGTAGCGGTCTATCGAAAGGGCACGTAAAATTACGCTTTAAAAGTCATTTTGTTTGTAACGGGAAATAGACTCTTTCCGTCGACACTGGGCATCGCATGAATGACGTGATCACTGTTTGTTTGGGCTGACCCCTGATACACGATCCAAAAACGAAATCGCAAATATCTGCTGAATCACCAGAGAAAATGCGCGTGACGACTCTTAGGAGAGACACTCTGTACGTATCACAGTTAATTTTTGTGTTCACTGCAAAAGTATCTGTTAAACACGGTATGTCACTCTCGTTATTTCTGCTGAATGGATGGAGATTTATCTGAGGATATATTCTAATTTCTGCTTACAAGACACTCAAGCCCATAAAACAATCGGAGTATTGCCACCATGTGTGCCACTGTATGCCGCGTGGGGTAGCTGCGCGGTCTTTGGCGCCTTGTAACGGTTCGCGCTGCTCCCCCCCCCCCCCCCCCCCGGAGGTTCGAGTCCTCCCTCGGGCATGGGCGTGTGTGTGTTGTCCTTAGCGTAAGTTAGATTAAGTAGTGTGTAAGCCTAGGGACCGATGGCTCAGCAGTTTGGAGTTTGGTCCCATAGTAACTTACACCCATCATATGTACTACTGTATCCTGCTATCTATCGCTTCTGCCTTTGTCCCGCATTGTGTGCGTGGTTGGCGTGGTTATATCGGATTTGGCATGTTGATTTGAAGGGGTGGCCGGATGCCCTTCCCGCCGCCATCCCGTACCCCACGGGACGGAATCAGAGTACCCCAGCTGTCTGCGTCTAGTGTAAACCATGGAAAAGTGCAGATGTGTGTTAAATGTCTGCGAGGCGTGTAACTGAGGCGGGAAGTGGGGACCAGCCTGGTATTCACCTAGAGGGATGTGGAAAACCGCCTAAAAACCACATCCGCCCTCGTCGTTAATCCGGCGGGCGGATTCGATTCGGGGCCGGCGCGCCTACCCGAGTCTAGGAGGAAGCGCATTAACGTTCTCGGCTAACCTAGCGGGTTACTGCTGTATCCTGCTATAACTGATGTAATTATATTTTACTCAGGCCGCTTTTTCTTCATTAATTCGAGTCAAAAACTCAGGGACGGAATAAAGCTGTGCATCACTTCTTATTATGGAAACGAAATTTCGAATTCTGTAATGGAACAGACCATTGTTGTGTGATAGCAAATTTGTGTGAACTTGTAGTCTCTTGACGCAGTACAAATGCCCTGAGATACAAGTGTTCACATGGCACACATCTATAGATATTTATGGATAGCAGCCAAAATGAGGAAATAAAATTAGGTACATTGTAAATGGAAATATAAATAAGTTATTCACTATTTGCAGTGAGTCATTTTCCTCGTCCATTAAAGTATAGCCAAGATTTCATTGAAATATTACAGTTCAGAAAAAAATTTGTTGGCCACTAATATCAGCCCATCGGACATTTAGATGCTTCTTATATGAAATTCAAAAGCATTTACTTCTCTGGACAGATTTCAACGCCTCACCTAGGTTACGATCATTAGCGACGGGTAATGATCGTTACAAGATGGACAAGGGTAGGGGAGGAACTGCTGTTCGCTGTAAGATTCTGAGATGGAGAGACGCACCCAGTAACGAAAAATGTGCCCCAACAGAAATCTTTTTGACAGTAGATATAAAAGACAATACTTACTCGTTATTCCACGGCACACCTCTAGGTAAACAACCGTTGAACATACGACATTTTCAATAGAGCCGTTTTCCAGCAGCTTTACTGTCGTTCCCGTGAATAATTTCATGGTGAATGCAGATATGTTTCCTTCTCAAAGACAACAATAGATTTCTTCACCATCGTTCCCCAACACAGCCAATACGTAGTCTCTCATTACCGCGACAGCGATGGAAGGTCACACTATAGCTCTCGTACTAACTGAATGCAGCCGAAGCTATTGAAAACCGTAAACACAGCCAACTTCCTGCTTCAGAGTTACATTACCGAAGTGTTTCCTCATGCAACGTATTCCTTGTTCAAAAGACGATTGTTGTGTGAGGTTGTTAAGGAATATCTTCTACACATCATGAGCTGTATCTAAATTGACGTTTAGATGATGTCCTTTAACAGATATTTAGAAACTGTGGGTGATCAAACCGTCAATACTTGTATGAATTTTGGTACCATTCCTTGAAGCCATGAGCCGGGACGGAGACGCACGCGATTTAGAATGCCTTGAAAGACTGGGTACGCTGACTACCTTCCAGATACCTCTGCAAAAAGCGAAATATCGTCCTTTTCGCAAAAAGTCCGCAGTCAGTTGCTGTTAAACACGATTTTATTGTCTGACTAGATTGCGTACATTTAAAAAAAAAAATTGTGACCGGATGCGCTTCCACATGAGCCATCTCCAGATCTGAGTGTACCGGTTACAGTATAACCCGTCCAATTCGTCAGTTACGGGACTTAAACTGACACTGTATACTCATGTCGGGACATTACATGCCTTACTGCGTGCCTTACGATACACAGAAAGTTTTCTTCCAGCGATGCATAAAGGAAAACATTCTGCAACCAGTTTTTTCCATCTTACACCGTTGTGACGTGACCACATCAGATTTAAATACTGAAGGTCCATATCATCTTCACCTCGTTCTAAATTCTTGAATGAGATAAATGAACGTCATTTTAATTCTTCCACTTATCGTAATAATCCTTCTCTTCCAGCAGAATATATTCTGAATACAGGATTACCATGCACTATGCTTGCTTCCTACTTTCGAGATCAACTTATTGCACATTAATGTATATTTCCTGACTACATCGCACGAATAGTCTATATCAGTTGTCATTTCACCTTCTGTATGCCACTCAGAACTTGCAATCCTCTATTGCCCTCTATTCGTATGTGAAGATGGTTGCACCGAAACAAGTTATTAGTACAGTTCATCCTTACTATCTACACACCAAACATCCATTTGGTCATAAAGATGTGTTTGATGAAACAGAATTCTCCCACGCATCAACATATTGGAAATGCCCCATGAAAGATGGTCATAGAGACCACATAGAGCAACAATGGAAGCGAACCCGCGACGTTAAGAAACTACACAGAAATTTGCCGAGATGTTTAGGTTCCAACGGGAGCGGTGTCGTCACTAGCACTGCAGACATTGATTACGATCTCTGTCAGTATGACGTCACGATAACGAAGGCCAAACTTACGCAGCTTCTGTATCAGATTTTTTTTTTTTTTTTTGGGGGGGGGGGGGGGGGCTGGATAAATTTGTAGAGGGAGATCAAGGCTGGGCTACAGTAAACAGTCTCAAAAATGGTTCAAATGACTTTGGGCAATATGGGACTTAACTTCTGAGGGCATCAATCCCCTAGAACTTACAACTACTTAAACCTAACTAACCTAAGGACCGCACACACATCCATGCCCGAGGCAGGATTCGAACCTGCGACCGTAGCGGTCGCGCTGTTCCAGACTGTAGCGCCTAGAACCACTCGGCCACGGCGACCGGCTAAACAGTCTCAAGTCGACGTAAGTTGCAATTGTAAGGCAGAGACGATGAGACTAGTAACTACGGAACACACTAGTATGGAGATCTGCATCAAAGTAGTCTTTGTACCGAAGACCTCAACAACGAGGTCATCGCTGCAGCAGTGACGACAATCAGACGTTTCAGACGGATACAATATTGGTTACTGTCAAAAGAGGCTTTTTCTTTCTGAAAGCAAGTTGGTTTTATTGATAATTCCAATACACTACATCCCCCGCTCTCTTGCCTACGAAACCCCAGTTTTCAACATAATCTGCGTTCCGTGCGACGGTCTTCAGCCACTTCAGTGGGGAGGGTCTGTCTGAGCGCATGCTACAACTCTACTTGTCGTCAGAGCCAACGTCTTGCTGCATCAATTACCTCCGTGTCATATACGTATTGCTTCTCGTCGACTGCATCCTTCATTGGGCCAAATAGATTGAAGTCTGAAGGAGCAAGATTCGGCCTGTAGGATGGATGAGAAAGAACAGTCCAATGAAGTTTTATGGGCTCCTCTCGGGAGCTCAGACTTATGTGACTGCTTGCATTGTCATGGAGAAGGAGAATTTAATTTGCATTTTTGTGGCGACGAATTTGCTGAAGTCATTTCTTCAATTTTCTGAGGGTAGCGCAGTGCACTTCCTAGTTGATCGTTGGACCGTAAGGCATAAAATCAAACAGAATAACCCCTTCAGGGTCCAAGAAGGCCGTGGCCATGAGTTTACCGGCTGAGGGTGCGGTTTTGAACTTTATCTTCGGAGGAGAGGTGGTATGGTGCCACTCCATGATGAGCCGTGCACGGCTCGTGTCCATGCCGTTTATTGTTTGTCATCTTCTATTACGGTACTGCCACCTCGTTTTCTTATTCCATTTACTGACATCACTAACTTCCTGTCTTACTTGCCCGTGAGCGGCAGCAGCTGTGCGTATCGATAAGTGTACTGACGTACCATCTCTGGAGCGACCGATAGTATTTCCGGTCGTCTTTTGTCTGGCAGTCAGATCGGGACGGACCAGCAGTGCAACCGGAGTGCCGGTGAGGCGCCGACAGGCAGTGCTCGCCGATCGCTGGCGACACACATGAACTGTCCGATGGAGGGAGACTGGAGCGGGACCACTGGTGGTTGGTTGTTCGGTTGGTCGTCTCATCGGGTGACGTATATTTGGTCCTTTCACCGTTTCCGGGCGTGGGCAGTTGATCGGTTGGCCTGGAGCAGCGAGGAAGTCTTCGTGGCGCGTGTCTGGCCGGGGCATGGCGGCGTCCACGTTCTATCGGAGTGTGAGGGGCTGTTCCCATTGCTACGAGGTCCGTGGCTCACCGATCCCGGACACGAAAGTTGAGTCTTTACTTAATCTACCAGCCAGCCCCAACTGTTCACATTGGGTCGTTTGAATACTTTCTACGTTGTTCCATTGAACTCCCAGTTATGTGCCGGTCGGGTGGAGCGGAAGTTGTCTTGTCGGTGAGTCCGTTGACTGACTGTCGGTTGGGTTGTCGTCGGATGGTTGGGCCGACTGTCTGTCTCATCTAAGCGAGCGTTAGGTGTTTGAATTCTCTGCCGACCCTCGGAACTTCTGAGGACCCTTGGGTGTACTGCCTTTTTTTATTATTCATTCTTGTTGTCTGTACTTGTATGGCTTCTAGCCGATTAAAAAAAATTAAGGTTCAGCCTAATTCAAAGAACTGTTTTACTAAAGCCTTTGGCATTATAAAAATTTTAACGTTGTTGAATTTGAAGCGTTGGGCCTTCAGACGATTTTGAGTTTGACTTGTTTCCCTCTTAAGGCCCTCAGCGTAAATTAACGAACTGTTTTACGTAAGGCCTTTGGTATTTAAAAACATTAATGTTATGGAGTTTTAAATATTAGGCCTTCAGCCGATTTGAATTTATCTTGTTTGCTCTTGAAGTGTCTGATTCTTTGGGCCTTCAGCCTAACTAAAGGACTGTTTTAAGATAAGGCTTTGCCTTTTAAATTTCTGTTTTGGTTCATTTTTGCCTAATTAAGAACCGTTTCATGTAAGGCATTTTCTTTTTAATTTAATGTTGTTAAGCCTTAAGTGTAGGGCTTTCAGCCGATTTTGAATTCAAATTGTTTGCTCTAAAAATCTCAGATTCCTTGGGCCTTCAGCCTAAGTAAAGAACGGTTGTAAGATAAGGCTTGTCTTTTAAATTTCTTATTATGCTTGCGTTTTCGGTTATTGGCCTTCAGCCGCTTTTAAATTAAGGTGGCTTTCAACTGGTAATGAAGTCTCAAAGATGAAATCTGTGTGTTTAAAAAAAAAGTTTTTTTTTTTTGGGGTCTTGTAATGTTTGATCAAATAATAAAGTTGTATGTTCGAGTGTAACTGACAGCCCCTTATTTTGACCCCTTTCCACAATGTAAACTACCTGTCCTGTCCTGCGGGTTAAGCAGGGG
Source organism: Schistocerca piceifrons (assembly GCF_021461385.2). Classification (NCBI taxonomy): domain Eukaryota; kingdom Metazoa; phylum Arthropoda; class Insecta; order Orthoptera; family Acrididae; genus Schistocerca; species Schistocerca piceifrons. The sequence continues at coordinate 156,478,533 of NC_060141.1, forward strand.
GTTTCACATGGATTGCCGTTTTGTTTCTGATTCGAAGTGATGAACTCAGGTTTGACAAAAAATTGTCACCACCAGCCTCGTAACGCGTAAGTAATTCCACGCGATGATCCTTCGTTGTTCTTTATGGTGATCTGTTATGCAGAGAGGAACCCAGCGGGTTCACACGTTTGCTTATCCGAACTGGTATACGAATGTGTCAGCATTACGAGCAGAGACATCCAGTTGTGCTGTGACGTGTTTGATTGTGATCTGTCGACCACGTCGAATGAGAGTGTCCGCACGTCCCAACATTGCAGGAGTCAAAGTTGCGTGCTACCAGCCGGCACACGGGAGATCAGTCAGGTTTGCGCGACCTTGTTGCGATGATGACAGACTCCTAGGCCAACGACTCACCGTGCTTTTATTCACTGCCAGATCTCCTAGACATTCTACAAGTGCGTATGAATATCTGCGATGCTCTGCTTTTCCGCCAACAGAAAGTCAGTGACGGCTCTTTGCTTGGAACACACATCTGTTGAGAGGTTCCATGCCCTCTTTTGCATGTCTCCTCCCATTTTCATCAATTTTATTAATGTTCTATGTCATTGCACGGTTGTAACAGACCGAATACTCTTATTTTAATGAGAGTATTGGTACTGAGAGCTCAAAAAATACTTTTCACTTGATTCCTAAACATGTTGTTTTACTTCCTTCGGTGGTCTGTGCGAGGCGAGCATCAGAGGACGCGGCACACTGCGTTTCCGGTTGGGGGCTGCACTTCCCTGAATTCTGTGGGGTTCGTACAATAGGCTTAAGCGACTGACGTCGGTCGAGTTTAGCCTATTGTATGCAGGGCGAAACGACCTGCGAGACGCCTGAGTGTCGCCGCAGTTTATGTGTTTACCGTTCTGGCGCCGGATGGCCGGTGGTCTAGGCAGGTTGTTTTCGTAGCCGGTCAAACGGCAAGTTCAGTGCCCTCAGCTGAATAGCAGAGGCATGATTGGTCAACATCAACTGAGGCTAGTTGACGTCGTAAAGCCCTGCTCGAAATTGGAGGGAACGGTCGCTGTAGGCGCCAATGATGCTCTAAGACAGTGTAGGGGACTTTTGGAATCAGAACTGAATGCTGATTCGCAGTTCTCGAGGAAAGTAGGGAGTAGAGCAATGCTGGCTTCGCTCTTGCGTTGCGCGGGCAGCGGATTTGGGATCTGATCTTCGTCAGAGTCAGACAGTCTTGCGACTTGGTCGCTCGTTTTCGGAAGAACTTAGAATTCTCGGACAGCCTTCGTGACCAGGAGTTGACACAGAGTTGCTGCACAGCAGAAGTCGGCGCCTACATCATCAGGACGCTGCCTACCGACGGCGTGCTGCAGATTTCAGTACTGTTACAGTGTATTGCGACTCCAGCATTGTAGGACCTTATCAATTTTATACTGAACCCCTCAGCAGCACGCGCGCTCGCTTTGCTACAAGTTTTGTTTGTTTCTCCATGTGATCCCATTTGACACTCACTACTAATTGCGATACTGCTACATAGTCGGGAGATTAATAATCGATTCATTAGAACCTATAGTCATTATCGTCAATCTATTGCATCACAGAGAGTAGGAGCCCCTTGTTCTCGAGCCAACTCTTACTCTCGTAACATTTCAGTATACCCTATCCTTTAACCTACTGTGTGTGTCAACAATCACGTGCGTTTATGTACTGATATATAATAAATGTCATTGTAATATTTAATCCGCATATCATTTCGTAGATATAGGCAGAATCCCGTTTTCTGTTGTTTATTATGATAAAGTTCTCTTTTTTGAGTAGATTACTATTTTTATTAAATCATTGTGAGTGTGCACTCCTTATTTTACCGACTAGCAGGGTCCACCATCATTTCCATCCGTTACCGTTGTGCGCATAATTAATTAGCTGGTAGATAAGGAGGGGGTCGAGTGCACGTCTTGTTCTCATGCCAGATTCGTCTGCATTAAAGAGGTACAAACTCTTCTTCACCCCGGCTTCTCGCATCGTTGCAGACGCCATTTTGAAGGCTACTTGTAACCCCACCGATTATCGAAACTGTAGCTGCTACTACAGTGGCTGAAGCGAGAATGTTCCACGCTGTACCACAACATACTGCAACGGCCTTGCCGCAATGGATACACCGGTTCCCGTCAGATAACCGAAGTTAAGCGCTGTCGGGCGTGGCCGGCACTTGGATGGGTGACCATCCGGGCCGCCATGCGCTGTAGCCATTTTTCGGGGTGCACTCAGCCTCGTGACGTCAATTGAGGAGCTACTCGACCGACCGAATAATAGCGGCTCCAGTCAAAGAAAACCATCGTAACGACTGGGAGAGCGGTGTGCTGACCACACGCTCCTCCTACCCGCATCCTCATCTGAGGATGACACGGCGGTCGGATGGTCCCGATGAGCCACTTGTGGCCTGATGACGGAGTGCTACCACAACAAAATCCGCACTTTTTCACTCAAAACTTTCCGAGAAAGGAATGTGTTGCATTACTTATGAAACGGCCCTTGTAATATGCTTATCGGCAATTTGACCAGTGCTGCGACTGTCATTGCGTCCGCTCGTCTGAGAACGTGCACGCTGTACCTCCAGAACTGAATATTTAGAAAGAGCCGGAGACGGTGTCGGATCCCAGTATGAAGCTGAGCCGTGGCGTGATCGGCCGTCAGGCCAGTCCCGGCTGGTGGGGCGGAGACGAGACGTCGGCCGCTGATGCACGGCGCAACTCTTCCCTCCTCCCCGCCGCTCCTCCTCACCCAAATTACACACGTCGGCTAATTACCATTGGCTGGAACAGCTGGGCGGGACCTCGCAGCCGAGAGGCCGGCCGGCCGAGCCGCGCTCCTTCCAGAAACTATAATTGCGTCCCTCAAAATGGCCTCACCGAACGCCGGCCGTAATTGAGACGAAGGGGGGAAAAAGAAACGAGCTAGAGACTCGTGACGAGAAGGGCGCAACCATAGAGCCACAACAACAACAACAATTGTGACCTGACCTATAAATGAAACACGTCTGCTACCGCAAGTGCGGCCAGGACAACGTGCAGATCTAAATACACTACTGGCCATTAAAACTGCTACACGACGAAGATGACGTGCTACAGACGCGAAATTTAACCGACAGGAAGAAGATGCTGTGAAATGGAAATTATTAGCTTTTCAGAGCATTCACACAAGGTTGACGCTGGTGGCGACACCAACAAACTGCTGACATGAGCAAAGATTTCAACCGATTTCTCATACACAAACAGCAGTTGACCGGCGTTGCCTGGTGAAACATTATTGTGATGCCTCGTGTAAGAAAAATGCGTACCATCACGTTTTCGACTTCGATAAAGGCCGGATTGTAGCCTATCGCGATTGCGGTTTGTCGTAATGCGACATTGCTGCTCGCGTTGGTCGAGATCCAATGACTGTTAGCAGAATATGGAATCGGTGGGTTATGGAGGATAATACGGAACGCCGTGCAGGATCCCAACGGCCTCGTATCACTAGCAGTCGAGATGACAGGCATCTTATCCGCATGGCTGTAATGGATCGTGCATTCGCGTCTCTATCCCTGAGTCAACAGATGGAGGACGTTTGCAAGATAACAACCATCTGTACGAACAGTTCGATGACGTTTGTAGCAGCATGGATTATCAGCTCGGAGACCGTGGCTGCTGTTACGCTTGACGCTGCATCACATACAGGAGCGCCTGCGATGGTGTACTCAACGTCGAACCTGGGTGCGCGAATGGCAAAACGTCATTTTTTCGGATGAATCCGGGTTCTCTTTACAGCACCATGATGGTCGCATCCGTGTTTGGCGACATCGCGGTGAACGCTCATTGGAAGCGTGTATTCGTCATCGCCATACTGGCGTATCACCCGGCGTGATGGTACGGAGTATCATTGGTTACACGTTTCGGCCACCTCTTGTTCGCATTGACGGCACTTTGAACAGTGGACGTTACATTTCAGATGTCTTACGACCCGTGGCTCCACCCTTCATTCGATCCCTGCGAAACCCTACAGTTCAGCAGGATAATGCACGACCGCATTTTGCAGGTCCTGTACTGGCCTTTCTGGATACAGAAAATGTTCGACTTCTGCCCTGGCCAGCACACTCTCCACATCTGTCACCAATTGAAAACATCTGGTCAATGGTGGCCGAGCAACTGGCTCGTCACAATACGCCAGTCACTACTCTTGAACTGTGGTATCATGTTGAAGCTGCATAGCAGCTGTACCTGTACACGCCATCCAAGCTCTGTTCGACTCAATGTCCAGGTGTACCAAGGCCGTTATTACGGCCAGAGGTGGTTGTTCTGGGTACTGGTTCCTCAGGATCTCTGCACCCAAATTGCATGAAAATGTAATCACATGTCAGTTCTATATGATATATTTGTCCAATGAATACCCGTTTATCATCTGCATTTCTTCTTGGTGTAGCAAATTTAATGGCCAGTAGTGTACGAAAACCTCCATAACAACCGCGTAGTTTTGTCGGCTTACATAGGGCATCACGCAACTCGCAGTAAACTGACTGTGTTTAAATCTCATTCACTAAATCTATGTTCACATCTCGAAAACATCAAAAGTTGATAATAAATGAAAACCACCAGTTTGCTTTTGTTCTACAATATATTGTAGAACAAAAGCAAACTAGTGCTTTTCATTTATTATTATAATGTTGTTCTACCAAGAACCGACGGAAGATTCTGTTAATATGTCAAAAGTTAAGCTTTAATAACAATTCAAGTTTCCGTTTTAGCTCGATATGCGTTATGTTTCTGTTGATACAAATTCACAAAAAACGAGTAAATGGGTACAGCAAAATGGAGTTAAGGGACCAACAGATATATCTCTGTGCTCGATATCTACTACTCTTACCGTCACATATCCGTTTATTATTTCGTCGGCGGTAAGACTACTTTGGGATGGCTAGTCCCGGTACATCATCTTCCGGTTGTAATCGCTTTGGTGGCCAAAGAGTGGTTAATAAAAGGCTGATCGTTGGCAGAAAGAGGTTGGTGGAAATGTTACATGTCACGATCTCTAGTTCTGGGCGTGTGGAAGAAGCAAGCAGGTTCTTGCATTGGTTCTTAGGGAACGTAAGACATGGCAGTGAGGTACAAATGACTTCATACCACCGGAAGACACTGCACTTATTGGATTGTATGGCCCACTTTCGTCCAAACTACAATGACGACGCTCCGTGGTATGGACTCAATGAGGTACCGGCATTGAAAGCATTGGTGACACCCTGATCTCACAGAGTCAGATGCACGTAGGCACCAAGACGACCACATCGAGCTCGGTAGCACCCTTTTTTGTGGTCGGTGGCACTGGGTGCATGTGGAACGGGGCGCCAAACAAGGAACCTCACGTGCATGGAGGATTCTCACACAATTCCGGAGCACTGTACTGGCGCGGTGTCTTGCTGAAAATGCAGATCGCCGGCAGGTAGATGTACACGAACAAACAGCTGCATGTGATCAGGCAGACGAGAGACGTTGCTAAACGTGTAGAGTCTTTATTTGTTCTTTGTAAACAAACAACACTCCAAAACAACTCCTCACCAAATGCTTGAACGGGGACATGTTAGCAAGCGAGATACGGGGTAGAAACTTAGAAAGGATCAAACTGCAACCATGAAACTCTGTGTCAATCCTTCACCGCATATTCATCCTTTAATCCGACACGTGTTTGCCAATGATGGATTAATTGGAGGACACACTGGTCGTAGAAGTGTGTATTTTGCCTTCTCACGAAACATCGCTCCTACTTATTTTTGTATCCCGCCTGGAAGGCGGCGCGTGGGTCTGCTCCTGTAATTTAGAGGGTAGGCCGAATGTAGGAAGCTAGGAGGAGCAGGTGAGGTAGAACTCTCGGTACTGGAGTAAAGTAAAAGTGGTTTTACTGTATATCAACACATTAGGAAACGTGAATACATAACTTTGTACCGAGGAGCACGTTCGTGCGAAGCCGGATGTTTCAAAGCTAACATAAGTTACACAGACAACATCTGTAGTTGCTCGCCCACTATGAAAATGGAACAATGTTGGTTGGTCGTCTGCTCGTGATCAAAATGGGCTGAATCTGGAGCGGCCCTCACAAGGTTGCACAGCGCCGGCTAGAGGGCGCAGTCGCCGGTGTGGATCGCCCGTTCTCGTAGTGCCAACCTAAGAACTTGTACCTGCAATCAATTATTCAAAATGACAGTCACAATCGCATTATTTATTTTGCCGCCAACCGGTTTCAACTCGCGATGGGGTCATCTTCAGGGCAATTTACACCATTTGGTCGCTCGCTGGAATCGCCACCCTGCCTGTGCACGGTTATTAACTAGTTACTATCCATGCACAGGCAGGGTGACGATTCCAGCGAGCGACCAAATGGTGTAAATTGCCCTGAAGATGACCCCATCGCGGCCGGCCGGAGTGGCCGAGCGGTTCTAGGCGCTACAGTCTGGAACCGCGCGACCGCTACGGTCGCAGGTTCGAATCCCGCCTCGGGCATGGATGTGTGTGATGTCCTTAGTTTAGTTAGGTTTAAGTAGTTCTAAGTTCTAGGGGACTGATGACCTCAGAAGTTAAGTCCCATAGTGCTCAGAGCCATTTGAACCATTTTTTGACCCCATCGCGGGTTGAAACCGGTTGGCGGCAAAATAAGTAATGCGTCTGTGACTGTCATTTTGAATAATTGATTGTAAGTAAATTAATCGCTGTTTATCTCCATAGAACTATGTTGTCTAAAAATAAATACTTGTACCTACGCCGTGGCATCGTAGCTATCGATACCACACTTATCATGCAAGGAAAGAGGAAGACGTCACTGAATGTCATGTCATGAGAATAAATGAGAGAGAAGGGGGGGGGGGGGGGGGAGAGCGAGGGATGTCTTTGAGCGATGCAAATGCAAAATTTGATAACCCAAAGAAGCGCGGTATGTATGTGGCTAGTGTGGAACGAGAGGCGTTGTCGTGGGACGGCTTCCCACGACGCTTCTTCGTGACAGCCACCGCCAACTGTATCATGTGTTTAGAACAATATGTTGCTTATAGCCCTTATTAGTATAAGATGTTAGCACCACATCAGGATAACCCAAAGAAACTCAACATCACCCTATCAGACGATGGCAGGATCTTCGTCCTTTTCGGCGGTGGTGAATCCACGCGTTTCCACTGCTTCCTTTGTTCCTTCGTTTTGGGGCCATAGTGACAGACATAGCTGTCGTTCATGGCAATAAGGCGGATAAAGAAGTCTGAATCACGACACAGCTACCGCGATTCCGCTGCTGCCTCGGTTAGATGAGGTTTATAAATGAGTGTGTGCACTAGCGGAACCATGTAGGCGGCGAATTCTGTCATGTCCAAAATGTCCGTGATCGATATTCACTTTTCCCGCTATCGCGTCGGACTGTTGTACGCCGTCCATCGGGGACCAGGGGCTCCTCTTGCGAGTCCGTATTCAGCAGAGAGATGGTCTGTCACCTCGCTTGTCTGACCGCACTAGAAGCATATACGCCACCTAACTACTTCCACGGACTCAGCACAGATTGTTGCGACTCGGTTGCCTTTCAAATGCGGGAAGCGAATTGCCGCACGACAAGTCACCTTATCAATGTACTGTTCCATTTTGTTTTGGTTTATCTAGAGGCGTACTACAGTATAGTGGTGTGTGAAGTTAAATTTCTACCAGGACTGCAGACGTGTATAAGGAAATAAAAAAAATTGATAACGTAGCTTTATTTTATCTTAATACTTCATGACTACCTATGATAGATCGCCTCACCTGGTTTCTGACCTACTCTATCCTGCCATCGATGCGTACGAACGCGTTCCGTCACCCGTGAGTGCAGATACACGTTTTCCACGCCTCGAGCGTAGAGCGGTCAAGTTCCAGCGCCTTTCGTCATGTCTGTGCTGTGTCCTGTGACGCGTAATGAGCGGATAGACTAATATACATCGATGGCGTCGTCCGCCCCCCCCCCCCCCCCCCCCCGCCGGGAGCTGGGTGGTCAGCGCTACAGAATGTCATTCCTCAGGGCCCGGGTTCGATTCCCGGCTAGGTTGAAGATTTTCTCCTGTCAGGGACTGGGTGTTGTGTTGTCGTAATCATCATCATTTGATCCCCATCGACGCGCAAGTCGCCGAAATGGCGTCAAATCGAAAGACTAGCAGCCGGCGAACGGTCTACCCGACGGTAGGCCCTAGTCACACAACATTTCCTTATCTTTGGCGTCTGTATGCTTTTACGATGTGTTTTTGGTTAATATGACAATCACCTGTATCATTCAAGGCCAAAACCCAACAGTTTACGTTGAGCATCATTTTCAAAAAAATGGTTCAAATGGCTCTGAGCACTATGGGGCTTTACATCTATGGTCATCAGTCCCCTAGAACTTAGAACTACTTAAACCTAACTAACCTAAGGACATCACATAACACCTAGTCATCACGAGGCAGAGAAAATCCCTGACCCCGCTGGGAATCGAACCCGGGAACCCGGGCGTGGGAAGCGAGAACGCTACCGCACGACCACGAGCTGCGGACGAGCACCATTATCAACACATTGTTCTTCACGAAAGAGACAGTAGCGAATTGTTCGAAGCGGGGTACTCATGACGTACTGTTAACGAGATGGGTATTGGAAAGCTCAGTTTCTGTACGACATCGGAGACAGCACCCAACACGTTGGGCACACACGATCTACATCTACAGCTGTGGGTTACTACGCAAGCTACCTTACAGCGTGTGGGCGTATATTCTTCCAGTACCATTATAGTTTCCTCCTTCCTCCTACACCCCCCTTTCCCTGTTCCAACAGTGAATAGTGCGTGGGAAGAATGACTGTGAGTAAACGTCGAATCAGCTCTAATTTCTCTGGTTTACACAGCGTGGCCACGGCTCAGCGGAATATATGTGGGAGGAAGTAAAATGTTGTCCAATGCTCCTTGGAACGCATGTTTTCAGAAGATCCACACTAAACCTTCCCGTGATACACAATGCCTGTCTAGCAGCGTCTGCCACTCAGTTCGTTGATCATCTCTGTAGCGCTCTCGCACCTGTTAAAAGATCCCTTGTCGACATGTGCCGCTTTTCGTTGTACCTTCTCTACCTCGTGTATTAATACAAACTACACCTATGCGCCGGCCGGGGTGGCCGAACGGTTCTAGGCGCTACAGTCTGGAACCGCGCGACCACTACGGTCGCAGGTTCGAATCCTGCCACGAGCATGGATGTGGGTGATGTCCTTAGGTTAGTTAGGCTTAAGTAGTTCTAAGTTCTAGGGGACTGATGACCTCAGCAGTTAAGTTCCATAGCGCTCAGAGCCATTTGAACCATACACTTATGCTCATAAATTAAGGACAATGCTGATACATGGCGGAACAACGCTCTGGTGGGTGGTTTGCGGGTTTAAATCACCTCGGATTATGACCATGCGGTGCAGTTGACCTGCGGTTGTCGCACGTGGTGCTGGCCGCAGTCCACATACGCAGAGGTGTGTTGGTGCATGTCGGAGTACGGTGCAGCGAGTAAGTGTGCAGACATTTCCAGACGTGCTAATGGTGACTGTGTGTTGAAAATGGCTCAGAGAACACATATTGATGACGTTATGAAGGGTAGAATACGAGGGCGACTGGAGGCTGGACAAACACAAGCCCTCCGTGCGGCACAAAGTGTGATGTCAAGATTATGGCAACGATTCCAGCAGACATGAAACGTGTCCAGGCGCTACAGTACGGGACGTCCACAGTGTACAACACCACAAGAAGACCGATATCTCACCATCAGTGCCCGCAGATGGCCATGGAGTACCGTAGGTAGCCTTGCTCGGGAGCTTACCGCAGCCACTGAACAGTTGTCTCCAGACACACAGTCTACAGACGACTGAACAGACATGGTTTATTCGCCCGGAGACCTGCAACGTGCATTCCACTGACCCCTGGTCACAGGAGAGCCCGTAAAGCCTGGTGTCAACAACACAGTAGATGTTCATTGGAACAGTGGTCCCGGGTTATGTTCACTGACGAGTCCAGGTATAGTCTGAACAGTGATTATCGACGGGTTTTCATCTGACATAAACCAGGAACCAGATACCAATCCCTTAATGTCCTTGAAAGGGACGTGTATGGAGGTCGTGGTTTGATGGTGTGGGATGGGATTATGATTTGTGGACGTACACCCCTGCATGTCTTTGAAAGAGGAACTGTAACAGGTCAGGTGTATCGGGACGTCATTTTGTACCAGTATGTCCGCCTTTTCAGGGGTGCAGTGGGCCTCACCTTCCTCCTGATGGTTGATAATGCACGGCCCCACTGAGCTGCCATAGTGGTGGAGTACCTTGACATAGAAGATATCAGGCGAATCTAAACACCATCGAGCACGTCTGGGATGCTCTCGGTCGACGTATCGCTGCACGTCTTCAAACCCCTACGACACTTCAGGACCTCCGACAGGCACTGGTGCAAGAATGGGAGGCTATACCCAGCAGCTGCTCGACCACCTGATCCAGAGTATGCCAACCCATTGTGCGGCCTGTGCACGTGTGCATGGTGATCATATCCCATATTGATGTTGGGCACATGTGTTTTGGGACGGTTTTCTCAACTTATCACCAATACCGTGGACTTACAGACTTGTGTCGTGTGTTTCCCTATGTGCCTATGCTGTTAGCGCCAGTTTTGTGTAGTTCCACGTTGTGTGGCGCCACGTTCTGCAATCATCCTTCATTTATGAGCAAGAGTGTAGTACGTTTTCCACACTGGCGAGCTATACTCAAGAATCTGGTTTTGTAAGCTACTTCATTGGTGGATCTATTGCATTTCTTTCTGATGCTTCCCCTTGGATCACAACCTGGTGTCCGCCTTTCCCAAACTATTAGCTTTATCTCACTGTTCCACTTCAGGTCACTCTGTTATTTTCAGATATTTTACTGTTGTTACTTCTCCTAGTGAATCACCAATAGTGTAATCGATCATCAATGGATGTCTTTCGCTATGTATGCACAAAACGTTGAAGTTCGAGATCACGTGTACCACTCATTAATCCTTCGCAAGTCATACCACAGTTTACAATTTTATGACGTTGCAACCGTCTTGCACACAACACCATCCTCCGCAAACAGCCGTATGGACGTTTCGACGTCATCCACCATATCATTTATACTTGTGGTAAACAATCACGGCCTTATAACGCTATCTAACTCCCTACGACCGTACTTTCTATGATACGTGTAGGCGCGGGGTGAACCGTATGAATACTACAGCTACCAGACTGCTTGACTGTACGGACGAGAGGTAGCGATATCAGTTTCTTCTGGCGCGGGGAGGCAGTGCGGTCACGGATCGCGGTGGATGGCCGTGCGGGGGAGCGTGTTTCGGCAATTAGGCGGCTGATTTAGCGGGGGGCGTGCCGGATATAAAAACACGCTCGTGACGTGACCGCGCACTGATAAGGTAGGGCCACATCGATTGGCGGCCGGCCTGCTGGCTGCCGGCTGTGGCCGGCTGGCGGGCACGTACAGCGCCGCGCACTACTGTACGGCCAGATAGCCGGCCGGCGGCCGTAATTAACGCGCGACCGCGGCGGCCGGGCGCAAACAGCGCCCCTCAGCCGGCGAACAGTTGTCGACGTGGCTCAAAAACAAACAGCGCGCCCTGCCGCGCAGCGGCCACGCCGTAACAGTGACGCACGCCGCCGTCACTGCGAACAGAGTTCGAAACCTGCCACTAACGAGGAAACGACGCTTTAGACGTCAGCCACTTTTCGGAAAAGCGATGCTGGAGTAATGACAGACGTACGCTGAAACGTCTCTGCGAAGTCGTTTCATAAGACGCTTGTCGAATTCGGTACAACCTATTCATTTCACTACCTGATTTTAGCTCAATTCATGAACTCTTGAGAGGCACCCACGTGCCTTGCTCATACTGTGGCATCAAGCCGTCAGGTCTGCAAGATGAGTGGTCTGCCAGGCGAGTGGATTCATTCTTATTTATGAAGTAACATGAGCTCTAGTACTCACAATTAAGTTACAAATTATTCTCCTGTTTGAATATTACACAACGGATAACGCACATCTGACTATTAGTTATTTACACAACTCTGTTCACTACGCACTGGCAATACAACATTTTCTTTCTTACCCAACGGCTTTGATCAACACGTGGCCACCGCACTGAATATGAATGGCGCACACATTATAAATTCTGGATATCATGACAACATACTATTCGAAGGAAAAGGCCACCAATCTTTTTCTTTTCACTATCTTTTTCATCCTGATAAACTCTATAACCTAAACACACCATTACATTTTCTACAACAATTACACATGAGAATCTCCGCCCAGTGGGCATGGCTTTACATTGGTGATTCTCTATCTTATGGTCTCGTAACTATCTAACACTACAGTGCACTTTCTGGATAGAATGCTGGATCTTTTGCTACATCTCACACTTCGACTCTCACACCTATCATCGAAAATTTCCCCCAGACCGAGCGGTACAAAAGGAACATGCATAACCCACTGCCTCTGTACCTATCTTGCTACTCTCCCATGCAAACCACACTTACTTAAATTACATGAAGTACACCACACTGGCAACATGGAATACAACACAAGGAATAGTCACAACGCTATAATCACATCACTTTCAGCTTTCCCACTTCAATTAGTATTCATCCCAGTTTCACACGACATTGCCCCACTTCGTAACTTTTCTTTCCTACTATGGAGGATATATCCACGTCTTCCTGTGCAATGCAAAAAATGGTTCAAATGGCTCTGAGCACTATGGGACTTAACATCTGTCGTCATCAGTCCCCTAGAACTTAGAATCACTTAAACCTAACTAACCTAAGGACATCACACACATCCATACCCGAGGCAAGATTCGAACCTGCGACCGTAGCGGTCGCGTGGTTCCGGACTGTGGCGCCTAGAACCGCGCGGCCACTCCGGACGGCTGATTTTTAATCTTATATTTTGTGGAAATTACTTTTGTCTTTGTGTGTCGATTTTGTGCCACGTGTTTGGTAGTCAATTACCCTTCTGGTCCACCACGGCACCGCAGTAGGCTTTATTTTAACAGTTTGCTTGTTTAATGAGCTACAGTTACTGCAATAATATTTGTTATTCCGTGCGCTTTCTACAAAGCCGCACAACAGTTTGAGTCAGAATGCACCACGTGCTCTAGTTCGGCCGTTTGCAAGCAGCAGACGCAGTTAGTATGTTAAATAATTATCGCACAGCCTTGTGTATTGGTTAAACCTCTGTCCAGAATAGTGCATGCGTAGAATCGTAATGCAAATCTCACTGAGATATTTTTATGGTATTATTGCAAAGGAGATGATAGTATAATGGTCTCCCACCCCCGTCTTCTGTGTTTCTTCTTGCTGTAGTTAAATTGTGCTCTGTTTCATTTTCACGTAAATTTTACTTAACAATTTCGAGTCAGGCACCAGTTATGTGTAGTTAGGATGTGCAACCAAATATTTAGTTACAATAAATAATCTACGTGAAAGATAACTTCTTTGGTGTCGATCTTACCCCCTTACTCCGATTTCCAATCCTGACTTAATCAAGTTGCTTCATGCACGACATGGAGTGCTATTTATCTGGCTACTTAAAGAAATTTGCATATTTGTAATTAAATTATTAAATTAATTAAACTTAATTAAGCCTTTGGCTGGTGGCGACCCTGAATTTCTGAACTTTTATCATTATTTGTGCGAGAGAAGCAGCTAGAAATGCGAGATAACGTATACGGCTCGATGAGAAACGTCGTAAACATAGTGATACGTTACAACGCTCTAAAACAAAAGGAACAATGCACCACGAAGGAATTATCCGAATGGGACGGAAATCGGTAGACGTGGTGTGGAGATAAAACGATGATTACAATTTCAGAAAAATTGGATGATTTATTCAAGAGAAAGAGCTTCAGAAATTCAGCGTTGGTCCACGCCTGGTCCTTACGCAAGGAGTTATTCGGGTTGGCACCGATTGATGGAGTTGTTGGAACTCCTCGTGAGGGATATCAGTCCGCAGCTCGTGGTCGTGCGGTAGCGTTCTCGCTTCCCGCGCCCGGATTCCCAGGTTCGATTCCCGGAGGGGTCAGGGATTTTCTCTGCCTCGTGATGACTGGGTGTTGTGTGATGTCCTTAGGTTAGTTAGGTTTAAGTAGTTCTAAGCTCTAGGGGACTGATGACCATAGATGTTAAGTCCCATAGTACTCAGAGCCATTTGAACCATTTTTTTGAGGGATATCTTGCCAAATTTTGTCCAGTTGACGTGTTAGATCGTCAAAATCCCGAGCTGGTTGGATTGTCCTGCCCATAACGCTCCAAAAATTCCCAAATGGGGAGAGATTTAGCGACGTTGCTGGCCAAAGTGGGGTTCGGCAAGCACGAAGGCAAGCAGTAGAAACTCTCGCCATGTGAGGGCAGGCATTATGGCTCAAATGGCTCTGAGCACTATGGGACTTAACTGCTGAGGTCATCAGTCCCCTAGAACTTAAAACTACTTAAACCTAACTAACCTAAGGACATCACACACATCCATGCCCGAGGCAGGATTCTAACCTGCGACCGTGGCGGTCGCGCGGTTCCAGACTGTAGCGCGTAGAACCGCTCGTCCATTCCGGCCGGCGGCAGGCATTATCTGCTGAAATGTAATCCCAGGACGGCTTGTCATAAAGGTCAACAAAATGGAGCGTAGAATAACGTCGACGTACAGTTTTGATGTAAGCGAGCTGCGAATGACAAGCAAAGGGATCCTGCTACGAAATGCATCACTCTCGGCTGTCCGAGCGTGTGGTGGACAACAGATTCGTATCCCACCGCTGTCTGGGGCGCCTGCACACACGTCTTCTGCCTTGAATCTCATTGACCTTGGCCAACAAGGTCTACAGACCCCTCCCCAATTGAGAACGTTCGGAGTCAGTCAGAGCCCTTAAATCAGCTCGTGATTTTGATAATGTAAGACGCCAATTGAACAGAAATTGACACAATATCCCTCAGGAGAGCACCCAACAACTTTGTCGGTCAACGGCAAGCCGAATAACTGCTGGCGTAAAGACCAGAGGAGGACCAACGCGTTATTAACTTACTCAGTTTTTGAAACTCTTTCTCTTGAATGAATCATCCAGTTTTTTTGAAGCTGTAATAGTTTGTTTGTTCGTTCGTGCACCTCAGTCTGACGATTTCTGTCCCCTTCGGGCAGTTTATTTCTGGTCCGTGCATTTTCTTCCGTAGTAAGTTATTTGATGTCAAACTCCGGAGTTTGCACACAGCACAGGAGTAGCGTGAGAAAATGTAACTTGCTCCTCTGTGTGAGACACTAGCAGGGCTACACGATAGGTCGAGGACAGTAGATGCGGTCTTTGATTCAGCAAAAGCATATGATTGTGTGGTATACGGAACACTTTTACACTAACTGAGAGCACTTTGCGATCACGAAAAAAGTTCAACATTGCTTCACTTCATACATAGAAAGTAACAAGCAGAAGGCTGTCCTCCACGAGAGCGTCCAGCACCATTTTATTCCAGTCTTATTATGTGCAAAAGTATCTTTTTCATTCTTCATAACTTTAAAAAAATCTATATTTCAAGTATAGAGGAAGAATCTTCGATTACTAACCAAAACGTCCTCGGTCTCGTGTTCGAAAAACACCAACGCTTACATTTTGATTAAAAATCGTCAGCAATGGCGAAGACTTCCGGGATAAGAATTCGCCCTCATCCTTCCTTGTCATAGAGGGTGGAGGAGCTGACAGAGGTTCAAGGCACTCTGTCCCCTCAGAATGGGAAACTGCCCCTAAAGGCGGAAGAATCAGCGAAGGCCAACGGCATGCGGATGCAGAAGGCAATGTCAACCACTGCATTAGAGACACATAATGTGTATCCACAGGACATTAGGCCCGTAATGAAAAAGTGTCATAACGATTTTTCCACTGGCAAAGTATTCCTGAATAGTCCCCCATTCGGATCTCCTGGAGGGGACTGCCAATGTGGAGGTGACGATGAGAAAAAAAAACTGAACAACCAACGGAAGGGTAATGTTCTATGAGTAGGGGCGTGGAATGTCAGACGTTTGAACGTGGTAGGGAAACCAGAAAATCTGAAAAGGGAAATCCTAAAGAGCAGTCTAAATGTAACAGGGATCCGTGAAGTGAAATGGAATGAAGGCAAGGATTTCTGGTCTCTGGTCATCTAGGGTAATATCAACAACAGCAGAAAATGGTGTAAAGGGAGTAGGATTCGTTATGAATGGGAAGGTAGGACAGAGAGTGAGTTACCGTGGACAGTCCAGCGATAGGAGTGTTCTCATCAGAATCGACACCAAACCAACACCAACAACAATAGTTCAGGTATACATGTCAACGCCGCAAGTTGGGGGTTCTTTGGGGAAGGAGACCAGACAGCGAGGCCATCGGCCTCATCGCATTAGGGAAGGACGGGGAAGGAAGTCAGCCGTGCCCTTTCAAAGGAACCATCCCGGAATTTGCCTGGAGCGATATAGGGAAATCACGGAAAACCTAAATCGGGATGGCCGGACGCGGGATTGAACCGTCGTCCTCCCGAATGCGAGTCCAGTGAACGCCGCAAGCAGAAGATGAAAAGATAAAGTGTTTGAGGATGTTGAATGGGTAATTCGTCACGTAAAGGCAGATGAAAAGCTAATAGTCATGGGGGATTGTAATTCGGTTGTAGGAGAAGAAGTGTAAGAAAGGGTTGCGGGAGAATATGGGCTTGTTACTAGAAATGAAAGAGGAGTAAGCTGATTGAGTTCTGCAATAAATTTCAATAAGTAGTAGCGAATACTCTATTCATGAATCACAAGAGAAGATGGCATACTTGGAAAGGCCGGAGATACAGGAAGATTTCAGTTAGATTACATCATGGTTAGGCAGAGACCGAAATCAGATATTGGACTGTAAGACGCACCCAGGAGCAGATGTAGACTCAGATCACAATTTGGTAATAATGATCAGTAGGGTGAAGTTTAAGAGACTAGTCAGAAAGAATTAATGCTCAAAGAAGTGGGCCACGGAAGGACTAAAGAATGAGGAGATACGCCTGAAGGCTACAGATATTGCGATAAGGAATAGGTCACCAGGCAGTTCAGTTGAAGAGGAATGAACATCTCTAAAAAGGGCAAGGTAACTGCGAAGAAACTTCAGTTAATCGATTTGAAGAAGGAAGTACAAAACTAATCAGGGAAATTCAGGAACAAAGAAAAATAAGCAACTTAGAAATGAAATAATCACCAACTGCATGGAAGCTAAGGCGAAATGACAGCAGGAAAAAAAGGGAAGAAATCGCAAAAGAAATTATTGTCGGAAGGACTGACTCAGCATACAGAAAAGTCAAAACAACCGTCGGTGAAATTACTAGCAAGAGTAGTAACGTTAAAAGTGCAATGGGAATTCCACTGTTAAATGCAGAGGAAGAGCAGTTAGGAAGGAGTACATTTAAGGGCTCTACGAGGGGGAAGACTTGTCTGATGGCGTGACAAGAGAAGAATCATGAGTCGATATAGAAGAGATAGGGGAACAAGTATTAGAATCAGAAAAGAGCTTTGGAAGACTTACGATCGAATAAGGCAGAAGGAATAGATAACATTCCATCGGAATTTATAAAATCATCGGGGTAAATACCATTTGACTTCCGAAGAAACATCGTCCACACAATCCCGAAGACTGCAAGAGTCGACAAGTGCGATAATTAGCGTACAAGCAGCTTAACTGTTCACGCATCCACGTTTCTGACCAGTGTAATATACAGAAGAATGGAAAAGAAAATCGAGGATGTGTTACATGACGATCAGCTTGGCCTTAGGAAGTTTATAGGCACCAGAGAGGCATACCTGACGTTGCCGTTAATAATGGAAGCAAGACTGAAGAAAAATCAAGACACGTTTATAGGACTTGTCGACCTGGAAAAAATGTTCATCAATGTAAAACGTTGCAGGATGTTCGAAATTCTCAGAAAAATACGATGTAAGCTGTAGCGAATGACGGGTAATATGCAAAATAAACAAGAACCACCAGCGAATAATAAGAGTAGAAGACGAAGAACGAAGTGCTCGGATTAAAAAGCTTGTAAGGCAGGGATGTAGTTCTTCGCCCCTACTGTTCATTGTATACATCGAAGAAGTAATTACTGAAATAAAAGAATAGTTCAGGAGTGAAATTAAAATTCAAGATGATAGGATATGAATGATAAGATTCGCTGATGACATTGCTATAATCTTTCAAAGTGAAGTAGGGTTACAGGATCTGCTGAATGGAATGAACAATTTAATCGGTACAAAATATGAATTGAGAGTAAATCGAAGGAAGACGAAAGTAATGAGAAGTAGCAGAAATGAACACGGTGATAAACTTAACGTCAGTGTTGGTGATCACGAAATAGATGAAGTTAAGGGATTCTGCTATCTGGACTGCAACAGAAGCTATGAGTGTCGCAGCAAGGAGGTCATTAAAACCAGATTAGCAGTGTCAGAAAGGGCATTCCTGGCAAAGAGAAGTCTATTAATATTAAGCGTAGGTCTTACTTTGAGGAAGAAACCTCTGAGAATGTAGGTTTGGAGCACAGCGTTATATGGTAACGTAACATGGAATTTGAGGAAACCGGAACAGAAGAGAGTCGAAGCATTTGAGATGTACTATTGACGAATGTTGAAAATTAGGTGGACCGATACAGTAAGGAGTGAGGAGGTTCTGCGCAGAATCGGAGAGGAGAGGAATATGTGGAAGCAATGACTAGGAAAAGTGAGAGGATGGTAGGTCATATGTTAAGACAAAAGGGATAGACTTCCATGGTGCTAGAGGGAGCTGTAGAGGTCAAAAACTGTAGAGGAAGACAGAGATTGGAATACACCTAGCAAATAATTGAGGAAATAGGTTTCAAGTGCTACTCTGAGATGAACGGGTTGTCACAGGAGAGGAATTCGTGAAGGGGAAGCATCATACCAGTCAGAACACTGATGGAAAAAAAAAGTGGCTGACATTATGTAAAGTTTGCGGCGCCCCTGGGTCCTGTTCTGGGCCCACCGTATTTCTCGATATACAGAGTGCATAATAATTAATAGCGAATACTCACATGGCACATAGCACACATTGATGAAACAAACTCGTTCCAGTAAAGATGAGTCTGCATACGTGGTGTTTCCGAGATAACTGCGAATATTTGGTCACGAGCAGCGACTTGCAATATGAAATATTGCTCTAGTTAGTGCAAATGTATTTGAAATGGAAACGTTTCAATTAAGTATCCATGTAAGTGGACTGAAATTCTGCTTCTCACATTATATATTACTATTTAGTATACACCGTTCCCTGTTAACGTTAGCGTTCCACGTGTCGTCCTACCATTAGGATGCAAATACTGCACTCTCTGTTGAGAGCCACAAATTCTTTCAAATACCTACGGGTCATCTCGTATAGCTTGACAGGCCTGTTCAGTTTGCTCCTCAAGTTTTTCAGGGGTGTCAGCTGGAGTATTACGCACTTCACTTTTGAGATAACCGTAGACAGAAAAATCAGGAGGACTGATTTTAGGTGAACTTTGCACCATATTGACGCGTTTGATGAAGACTTACACTAGCAGCAATATGTGCCGTTTCCACATCATCCACTTACCAAATTTCCCAACCATGGGTCAACGGAGAATCTTGAGCCCAGTTAGTAGGGGACATTATCGACAAGTTAACATTACAAATACGTTTATAACAACATGGAAAACATTTCATACTGATGTCATTGGGGGCTCGAAACCAGACATTAACAAACATCTCAAAGACAGCACGCCTGCATACCAGAGCTTATTGGACCTTTTTTACTTCTGTTTTGTGTACTTTTGAAACGTGTCAGCTTTTTATACTAATTACGCTACACAATATTTATCGATGACCTGCCACTTAACATGATGAGTTATTCAATTGTTTTCTATTTGCAGATGACACAACGTGTTTAAATTAATGGTGGAGGCGTCAGAAATGAAAGGAAAGCAGCGCAGAGTGGCCGCGCGGTTTGAGGCGCCATGTCACGGATTGCGCGGCCCCTCCCGCCGGAGGTTCGAGTCCTTTCTCGGACACGGGTGTGTGTGTTGTTCTTAGCAAGTTAGTTTAAGTTAGTTTAAATTAGTTTGTAATTCAAGGGACCGTTGTCCTCAGCAGTTTGGTCCCTTAGGAATTCACAAACATTTGAACATTTTTAAAGCCACGCGGGGTAACCGCGCGGTCTCGGGCACCTTGTCACGGTCCGCGTGGCATCCTACGTCGGAGGTTCGAGTCCTCCCTCTGGCATGGATGTCTGTGTTGTCCTTAGAGTAAGTTAGTTTAAGTTAGATTAAGTAGTGTGTAACTCTAGGGACAGATGACCTCAGCAGTTTGGTCCCATAGAAACTTACCAAAAATTTCAAATTTCAGAAAATGAAAGGGAAGAAACTACTGATATCTGCTGCATGGAGACTTTATGCGGAATCAACGGCAAAGAGTGAAAATTTGTGCCGGTCCAGGACTAGAACCCAGGATCTCCGACTTACAAGGCAGTTGTATTAACCTCTGTGTCACCCAAACACAGTGTTTACTGCAAATGCGTGGACTATCTCGACACGTTACGCGACCGAATCACATTCTCACCTAGCGCCACCTGTCTACAGTCCCCATCTATGTCCTCCAAGCTCGCAAATTTTGAACTGCCGCTGGAGGTCGTGTGCAAAGTGCATCTGCACTAAAGGTTGTGAGCTCATTGTCTATCGAGGCGAATCAGTTACATGAATGCATAGTTTCTGTTCTTTCGGACGTGTCCTAAAGAACAGACACCTCACGTTCATATAATAGATTTCACAACTGTTCTTGTGAAAGATGTGGAGTGTAATGCAAGCAAGCTTCAGAAAATTCATTAAATCTTACCTTCAACAATATGAGATAAATAATATTTTCTCATACGCAGCCATTGTGAAACTGATATATTATTGTTCTAAGGTGGTCAAACAGTCAATGAAGTCGATCATATTGAAGTCTTATGGCAGAGGTCAGGTGAAACACTTTCCTGGAAGTACTACGTTCAAGATGTTGAGCAGAAACTCAATGATACTATCGCCGCTGTAAGAATAATCTGCATTATTTTTTACTCATATTTTGCTTATTTTCGCTCAACTCTCTCGTATGATATCATATTTATAGGGCAACTCTGTGCCTTCACCTTCCTGATCCCGAGAAATGGCGGTTAAGCAGATGTGTGGTGTCACTTCAGAACTCCGTGTAGGACATCTATCACAGGTTAAGCTAAAGTTCGTTCATTCCACCTGAGTAACCGCGAAATGTTCAGATGTGTGTGAATTCCTAAGGGACCAAACTGCTGAGGTCATCGGTCCCTAGACTTACACACTACTTTAAACTAACTTACGCTAAGGACAACACACACTCCCATGCCCGAGGGAGGACTCGAACGTCCAATTGAAAGTAGAGCCAATTGAAAGTAGACTGTAAGAGGATATGGCGACAGAGCAACCCTCAGTGTCCAATACCGTACATTAACATTTCGTAAATACTGACGAGAAAGTATCCTCACAAGAACACCTTCTCAATTTCACCTGCATGTTAAAGTAAACGTCTTGCATACATGTACTATTGTACAGGTGAACATGCATTTTTGATATGTTGAATCCTAGTTACAGGAAAGAGGATTTCACAATTCTTTGTTAGGATACTGCAGGACGTCTTAGAACCAAAACCTCAAGTGAAGAACCAAAGCCGGCTGTAGTGGCCGTGCGGTTCTAGGCGTTACAGTCTGGAACCGTGCGACTGCTACGGTCGCAGGTTCGAATCCTGCCTCGGGCATTAATGTGTGTCATGTCCTTAGGTTAGTTAGGTTTAAGTAGTTCTAAGTTCTAGGGAACTGATGACCTCAGAAGTTAAGTCCCATAGTTCTCAGGGCCATTTGAACCATTTTTTAAGAACCAAAACCTACAGTGAAGTTACCAAAACCCACAGTGAAGTTACCGCCGGCCGGAGTGGCCGAGTGGTTCTAGGCGCTTCAGTCTGGAACCGCGAGACCGCTCCGGTCGCAGGCTCGAATCCTGCCTCGGGCATAGATGTGTGTGATGTCCTTGGATTAGTTAAGTTTAAGTAGTTCTAAGTTCTAGGGGACTGATGACCTCAGATTTTACGTCCCATAGTGCTCAGAGTCATTTGAACCATTTTTTTGAAGTTACCAGCCAACGGCCAACGGGAACTGCTACAAATCAAGAAGATTAACGCCACCATGTGTATGATTTTGTACTAGCTGATAAGGACTAACCAGTAGTCCTGAGATACAACACTTGATAATGTAGAGAAATGAAGTCGCTTAGCATTAGTTTAATACTCGAACGAAAGTTCTACTCTCCACTTGCCAATAATCGTGGGCCATCTTGAAAGAATCAAACTGTGTGTTCTAGTTCACGCTCCCAAAAACAATTTATTGAATTGGTGACTTCAAACGCGGTGATGAACTACACCGTTCCCGTTGAAAAGTATCAAGCAATTTGGGCTCGTCACCTTTCATTCATTTTGGCAGGTAGATTTGGTTTAACATGATTAAACTTATGTAGATATTGCAAACACATTTTTCATATTGGATAAATTGAAAACAGTGGTTGTAAGGGGCGATTGGGTTTCGTTTCCTTAACTGTACTACAGTTAACCTACTCCACACTGTTATAATGACATCTTCGAGGGAATTTCCAAACTGTGGCACGCTGGGAACAGGACACTTAGGGTGAAACGCAAGAGAATAGAACCCTGCAGACAAAGGACAATATGTTCTGAGAACAGGCAGCTGCCCCTTAGGTAAAAGCAGATTGGGTTGTAAGCATTGTCTGTATGAAAACGGAGTACCAGACATCTGAGCAGTATCGCCCATCGCTCAGAACCAATCAGTGTGGAACAAAATGAGCCATTATGGAAAAAAAATATGTTCAAAGGCGAGGTCCAGCTTTGCTTTCTACGGCATGTGTCCTATTAGAGAACGATGCACTCAAGCTTAAGGTCTACACCCAGGAATTTCGGCGAAGTAGCAGGCATCAGGTGGGACTTTGCCAAAAAAGAACAGAGCCAACTCTTGACCACCCTAAAATACATTCAAACAAGACTCTAAGGAGTTGTAGGCTGTACATGGCCGACAGAGAGACCTCAGGAAAATAGGTTAGTTTTTTTCTTAATTCTTTTCCTGCAGTCAGAGCAAACAGCGAAATAGCCAAAAAAAAAAAAAAAAAAAAAAAAAAGACCATTGATTGGTGGCTGTAATGCGATGTCAGTATGACATAGCGTCTGACCTGACGTTTTTGGGAACAGAGGGGTGGAAAACGAGCTGATTGGATTTGAAGTTTTAAGGCGTTTGATGGGAGATTTTTAACAACAAAACCAGTGGAGAAAATGTATCTTTTTAAGGGTCTTAAGAATTGATTGACAAAATACTCTTGGAACAAAAAGCAGGGTGGCTCTGTTCTGACTTCTAAAAAGATGGGACTTGTTGTTTAGTTCTTGGTCATTTAACTTCAACTCTCTTCTTCTGGTTCTTGGCAGCTCGACTTAAGTACTTCGGGAGTGCAGAATGACAGACTTTGAAGGCAGCTCTCCTCAGCAGTGGAGAATGGTGGAGTCCAATGTTCGAGTTCACAACTTCGCACTCCTAGGTACACATATGATGCCAGCCATTCGTATATCAGTGGTCTGCTCACATTACATTAAAGAGTATTATGAGAGTAACTTCCAGCACTGGCACGTTACGACCAATGGAACTTAGGGATTCCACATCATTTAACAGTTTAGCCTTCCCATAGGGCAGTACAGCCATAACTGCTTGAATAGCTTCAGCTTTTCTTTCAGGCCTCACAATCAGTGTTACTGGTGCTTAGACAGATTTCGGTAAACTCCTTGGGAAAGGGAGATGATATTTAGCGTAGCACCTGTCCCACCAATTAACTTTGCCAACTGTTAATTATTTTATCTAAAGTTCATTCTTTGCCAAGGTCTAATTGTGCATCAAGCATTTTTATGTCATTTCTTTTCCATATATTTCTCATAAACTATTGGATTAAATTCAGAATCATGTAGATCATGATTTTGATTAAAGTAATTAACAAATCCATTACCATCATCAATGTCTATACATAAAAGAGTAGTGACATCCCACCTTAAGTCTCACTGTTAGGACCAAACATTTCTAAAGTGTTAATTCAATGCATTGTGTGCATTTAATCCAGCACTAATTCTTATTTATGACTTCATCTCACAGTTAACTCGAACACATATTTTTTCACCAGCACGAGATTCCACATAAAATGACGTTCACCCTGCCACGATCGAATTAATGCAGGAAGATTCTCTTACGTAGTCAGGAAATTTAATTTTGTGTGTCACATTCTTTACATTTGTGAACATTTAGAACCACATTATTTTTCGAATTATTGCTGGTGTGAATAATTGACATATGTGCTTTTATTTCAGCTTTCATGTTTTGTGGATTGTCTTCCACATTTTGAAGATTGTCAATGTCGCTTCGGTGTTGGAAATTTTGAGGTGAGCTTTCACTTTTTGTGTATGTGATTTGATATGATATTTTGTTGAGGTGAAGGCATTATTTGTAATTTCTTATTGTATAAATAGGCTTCCTTAATTAATTATTTTATGAGATCAAGAAGTAAGGCACGGTTAAACAGTAACAGATTCTGAATAAGGAGATAAACAATATGAGTGAAGTCACGACAGGGATGGAGGTGAAACAGGAGAGGAGCAGTTAAGCTTTCTCGCGGAATAGTGAAGTCCAAATGTAAACGGTAGTGAAACAGGAGCAGCGATAAATTGGAATCGGACGAGGCAAAGGGAGTAAGTGAAGGAGAGGATGTGGTTACGTCACAAAACATCAAAGCAGTCGTAAAATTATAAATTACGAAGTAGGGGAGAATGATAGACCAAATACGCCTCCTCAGAGAGATTCTCAAATGATTTCACATGCCTCATCACCACATAGGCCAAATGAAACGGGAGCAGAAAATTATTCTGTCTTAGAGTTTTTGAAGCAAATGGATAGAGAAGTAAGGAGGCAATCAAGCAAAGAATTAAAGGAAGAGGCAAGGCAGATCAGGAAAGTTGCAGGAGATGATGAGAGCAGGGAAAGAACCAGAAAAGAAGAACAGGAAGCAAGCAGAGAATAGAGGTAATTGAAAGATGAAGCAAGGAAAGTGATGAGGGAAATCAATGAAGAACAGACTAAATTAACTCCTACGGTTGAGAAAATGTAGCAAAAATAAGAACAATTTCCAGAGATCATGAGCTAATTCGAAAGCAGCAGGAAAATGTATAAAAACAGACTAACAAGATGGAGGAGGGTATTTGCTAAATCAATGATCAGGTTGATAGCAAATTAGAACAGGCAACATATGAATTGAAAAGGAAGGCAGATATGGGGTCAGACATCACAACCCCGCTGTCAGTAGCAGAATACCACCCCGAGGTTCAGTCACTCTTCATATTTCATAAGAAACAGGAGGGGATCAACGAACAGCAAGAGTGAAGAAACGAGGATTCAGAAAGACGTTACAACAGATTTGAAGAAAAAGTGTTGTGAAAATTAGGCCGGGAAGCAGGAACAAGCAAAACACATAACTGTGTAACACTGAGTGGAAGTCATGCATGAGAAGCAAGCGAAGATAATTCGATGCAGAGTAGCAGTAACGATTGTCATGGTCATTCATGGAACGATGAGTAAATGAGAACCTCAGAAACAGAATTTAGAATGTCTGTATCAGTCTGTAAATTATAAAATCACAAGGACGATGGCAACACACTCCACTCAAAGGCGTGGATTGCTCAAATCGCCCAATCGCTACCACATTCATGAACATTGACATACAAACTTGAATTCATTTGTGTACACTTAGAGGGGGTGGGGGAGGGGGCAGTTACAGCGGAGAAACTGAGAGGTACTTGCTTTTCATGTAATGAATTTAGGGAAGCCTTCCTCGCTTGTTCTTGGTAAACAGATCATGATGTGCAAATACTTAGAAGCATATGGCTTCAGGAGCTTGTTAAGTTCTTCGAAGCAATGATTAAGGAAAACCAGTTTTTAGATGTTCCACCTAGCCCTCGAGAAATACAGGGTGTATCAAAAAGAATCGTCAGGTTTGGCACGTCTATATTTCTGAAACTAATAAACATGTACAATGAATTTTATTTTTTGATGAATGGGAAACTCGAAAAGTTTTTTTCATATCTGCTCATAGCTGTTCAGTATGCCCCCCCCCCCCTTGAGATGCACGGCTTATGTCAGCGCGGTATTCCCATTATTCCCACACTGCAGCGAGCGTGTCTTGAGTTACAACTTCCACACCTGCTGTTATGCGATGTCTCAGTTCATTCGTTGTTTTTGGTAACAGAGGCATATAAACATAGTCTTTTATAAATCCCCACAAGAAAGAATCACATGGAGTCAGGTCCGGTGACCATGGAGGCCAGTCATGTAAGGCTGAATTATTTGGTCCAGTGCGACCGATCCATCGCCCAGTAATCCTCTGATTTAAAAACTCCCGCACTTCCAGATGCCTGTGTGGCGGTGCCTCATCCTGTTGGTAAATGAAGTCGTTCGAATCAGTCTCCAACTATGGGAAAAGAAAGTTCTAGAGCATTTCGAGATATGTGCTTCCTGTAACAGTGTTCTCGGCAAAGAATAATGGACCACACAACTTTTCCCGTGAAACAGCAGAAATCACATTAAATTTTGGAGATTCCCTCTCATGTTGTACGGCTTCATGTGGTTGCTCCGTACCCTATATTCGCACCTTTCCATTCAAAAGTAATGTTGCCTCATCACTAAACACTAAGCGTGGAAGAAAACTGTCATCTTCCATCTTGCCTAGAACGAGATTACAGAATTCCACACATTGTTGTTTTTCACCTTCACGAAGAGCCTACAGTAGCTGAATTATGTATGGTTTGTTGTGTAAACGTCGACGCAATAGACGCCAGACTGTCATTGTGAGGATGTTGAGCTGTCGAGCTGCACGACGAATGGATTTCTGCGAACTCCTTGTGAAACAATGGCGGATGCGTTCGACGTCTGTGTCATACGCTCGGGGACGGCCCGGCGATTTGCCATTAAACAAACAACCTGTTTCTCGGAATTGTTCATGCCTTTGTCTAATACTCTGTGCCGTACGAGGATCCACAATATACCTAGTACGAAAGTCACGTTGAACAGTTATTACTGACTCGCACTGTGCAAAACGCAGAACACAAAACGCTTTCTGTTGTGCCGACACCATTTTTGCTAGAACTGAAGTAGGCACACACTGCTGCTACCAGGCGGGAACCATGTAAAACTCGAGAGTTTGCTATTTCCAACATTACGTTGTTCATGCACATATCTCATGTAACATAATAGTTATGATTTTTTTTTAAAGCGGATGATGATTTTGGTACACCCTTCAATTCTGCTACTCGAAATTATCAATAAATTACCAACATGTATTAGGGGGAAGAGGTGGTGAAGATTTTGGAGTATTTAGGAGCATGATACATCAATTACAATCGGCTTTCGAAGAGCACAGCGCAATAGAGAGGAAAAGGGATTAGGAAGGCATCATTGATGGACATCTGCAGCATTAGGGTATATGGGACAGCAGGATCAAAGGAGGAGGTAGACACTTCCGACAGTACCCAGAACATAGAAGAGAACAGAATAATAATTATCAGATACCAATAGTGATCAGAATTTTGTGCAAAATTGGCACATACCAGATAGGAATAAGAGTCAAGCAAAAGTCATTGAAATTAGACTCCCGAATCTCAGGGTTGAACACCATGCCAGAAATTCATCACAACAATGACGGATTATAGATGTGGGAAGGATTGATGTAAGACCCGCAGACGAAGTCAGAATCAGCCAAATAAATATACTTGAGTATGAAGACATAGCAGAAATGTTGTTATAAGAAACAGAGAAAATCAGAATACAAGATCTGCATTCCGTAGTAAAAATAACGATAGAGTGAGTACATTTATAGGGAATACTTGGCAGCTGCAGTCAGACTGTGGTCATCTTATATAATCCGTTTCAATGATGTGAAAAAAAATTACTTTTGG
This sequence comes from Schistocerca piceifrons, assembly GCF_021461385.2. Taxonomy (NCBI): domain Eukaryota; kingdom Metazoa; phylum Arthropoda; class Insecta; order Orthoptera; family Acrididae; genus Schistocerca; species Schistocerca piceifrons. Next base: position 156,506,657 of record NC_060141.1, read on the forward strand.
CCTGTACTGTCATTGAAGAAAACTAAAACCATGGCGACTATAGTGGGAAAATAAGTAGAGGTGAATCAACAGACGAGATTAGAATTTGTGTGTCAGTGACAACTTTATAGAAGGGAAACGTTCTGGTGACGCTAAAGTTGGCAAACAATTTGGTTACAGGAATGGACTTCCTGCATGTGTTATTTGGTCTTTGATGTTATGAGGTGATTTTTACAAAAGGGACGAAAAAACATACGCATTTGAAGTACCAGGCTTCTCAAGCACACATGCCAGACAGATGCTACAAGCTGTGTTTAGAGAAATAAGATGTTGTGATCGACCAAAAAATTCATGGATAGATGCAGAAACTACAGAATTTTGTTGTGCAAGAGAGTGAAAAATTAGAGAAGGTATTATTAGGAAATGTCGAAGGATTCTTACCAAAATACATCGCTCCAACTCTTAGCGAGGGTGCAATAGCCATTAATTCTACTAGGGAAAGATTAACATTCTATGGAATGCAGGAAGGTTGAGACTGAGTGAATTGAGTCAAGGCCAGAATAGGGAATTAGCGTTTCAGATCCAGCACGGAGACAACACCGTTACAGATGCCTCTTGGCAAAGTACCATCGCACATTAGGCCACAGTAAATGTTGTGTCTAGAACTGCTCACTCCAACTTGCGTACGCTTTGACCATTGAATATCACCAGCTTGAGTACATGAGAGTTTTTTGGTTGGTTCGAAAAGTAAATTTATTCTCCACCAACTTAGTGCATTGACCAGCTATGAGAACGTGAATGTAAATGAGCTGATGAAGATTTTTGATCATTCTTTCCTGTGATAAAATTTTTTTGTATGTAGAGATAACGATTTTAATAATTGTCAGTTCAATATGTCCAAGAGTTAAAATATTTTGTTATCGAGTGTCAAAAGTAATTGAACATGATTGACCCCTGAAAGCACAGTTGATAAATTATATGTAGAATAAAAAAGGGAATAGCTGTTTTGTCTTTCTAGAATAGACTCCAAACTTTCACCTTTATTAATTCATGCATTCTAGTTACGTGACAGCAGCATTTTTTATGATTTTTGTTACGATCCACACCTCATATTAGCTGCCTAACGGGGTCAAGTTCATATTTATTTAGAATGTCTGTGTAACACCCTGGGCTTGAGAAGACATTTCAGATGATTTGTCCATTTGCGCGCTAAGTGGTAAGCTAAGTTTGCACACATTGGTACACTCACTGCGCAGATACAAAGGTTGGAAGGACAATCTTGTAGAAAATGTGCAAGTTTTCTTGCATTTGGTAGGTACTTCCGGTTAAGACATCAACCATTTGTTTAAACATCTCATCGGCAGCTTTAATTCATGGACCAGACAGCATCCTCGAAAGTTCATTGAAGTGACATGTTAAAAGTTACATTGAAGATTTGCTGATAATAGAAAAGTCGTGGGAAGACCATAATAGAGGTTTAAGTATGCTACACAGTACTCTGAAAGAGCATGCCATCACCGCAAATATAGAGAAATATTGTTTCAGAACAAGTTAATTTCCATTATTAGGTCACTGCACACAGACACAACGAAATTATTCCACAATTTGCAACACCAACAACCATAAAACGGCTGAGAAGATTTGTTGACGTCATACATTTCCATATTCGAGCAGAAAATATAGGCACACAGGGATTACCTTTCTTCTGCAGACTTACTTGGAAAGAAAACACCCTCAGTGTCGTATGTTACAGGAGAACGACAGTTTCAGGCATTATAAACAGCATTGGTGACAGTGTAGAGACTGTCATACCTTGACCCGACAAAAGATTTTTGTATGCCCACAGACAGCATCAAGACATGTGTGCCCTTGAAGATCCTTCAGGAATCTTAAGAAAATGGAAAACTTGTGCACAAAACCGTAGAATTCGGTAGTCGAGTTACTTTGCAATGGAACTGGAAGCACTGGCAGTGGTGATGCCATTCAAAAAATTTCAATACTTCTTGTTTCAGAAGAAGACTAGAATGTATGCAGACCACAGGGCACTCAAGTTCTTGTTGATTACTGAATTCACCCATGGAAGTTTTTAAACGTGGGTTTTGTAATTACAAGAATTCGATTTCGCAATTACTTTTTTACCAGGCACAACAAACATTATCGCTAATGCTATGTCACGTTCATCAATCGGATAAGTATAAGACGTACAGGAGGATCTAGATGAAAAACAATGTTTGCTTGTTCTATCTTGGGAAGATATCATTTGAAAATTACATCATCACGTCCATCAGAGTTATCAGTAAGGAGCAAAATAAGGATCCACCATCCTGGAAGTAAACAACAAACGCAAGGATAAGGGTCAGGCAGTCCTTAGGCAACACTATTTAATGACAGAGGGTATCTTGTTCAATTGGAAATACATTAGTGGTTCACTGTGACTCCTATGCTTACCAGAGGAGTTGATAAATAAGGTCACACTGTGCATGTGTTTAAGCTACGCTCATTTCGGGCCATGGAGGTGTTTTCGCAAGTTAAAGACCCTGCGTCTCTTCAACAACATGGAGAGGAGAGTAAGAAAAGTTTTATACGTATGCAAGGCGTGTCAAAATGAGAAACCTTTCATCCAGGCAACTCAAGCACATCTGTATGCGATTGTGCTTAAGAAATTAAAACATCTTCTGTCGACAGATTTCAAGAGCCCTCCACCGAGAAGACATCGTGGTTTCTGGCATGTGATGGTTGCGGTAGGACGCCCACCCCACAACGAAAAGCATTGTCGGTGATCGTATCGTAGGTGTTGTGCTCAGCACTTCCTGAAGAAGTAATTTACACTGACGGCAACATTTGGTGGCTGTAGTGTGATGTCAGTGTGGCGTAGCGTCTCGAGCTGACATTTTCGAGAACAACGGAGTGGAAAACCAGCTGATCGGATTTAACGTTTTACTGGCGACTCGAGGGAGATTTTTAATAACAAAAGAATTACGCCATTGGCGGAATAGAGTAACATTTTATCAGGACTGAGTGATGAAATTCTGTTGGTGCGAAACGCAGGGAGGTTTCGTTCTAACTTCTAAAAAAGATGGGACTTGTCCTTTGGCTCTTGCTCACTTAACTTCGCGAATTACATCGAGGGGTAGGTGGCGGGGGGGTGGGGAGGGGGGGGGGGGGAAAGCACGGAATGACAGACTTGGAAGGCAGCACTCCACGGCAGCAGAGACTGGTGGAGTCCAATGTTTGTGCTCACAGCTGTGCATCCTCAGGTGCGCATCTGATGGCTGCCGGTAGTCACATATGAGTGGCCTGCTCACATTACATCGACGAGTGTGGTTACTCGCAGCACTGGCACGTTAGGACAAGTGGAACAGGAATTCAGCAACATTTACGGTTCAGCCTTACCATTTTCGACAGTATAGGTACCGTTGCTTGAATAACTTCAGCTACTCTACCAGGGCATAGAGTTTACTGTTATTGGTGCTTAGACAGATGCAGTAAACTCATTAGGAAAGGAAGATGATGTTTTGCGTACCCCCTCTCCCAACGGTTAACTTTTCCAACCATTAATTATATTATCAGACTTTCATTCTTTGTCAAGGTTTAATTGAATGTGACGCTTAAAGCAGTAAAGGAGTTTTGCTATTTGGGGAGAAAAATAACTGATGATGGTCGAAATAGGGAGGATATAAAATGTAGACTGGCAATGGCAAGGATAAGTGTTTCTGAGGAAGAGAAATTTGTTAACATCTAGCATAGATTTAAGTGTCAGGAAGTCGTTTCTGAAAGCATTTGTGTGGAGTGTAGCCATGTGTGGAAGTGAAACATGGACGATAAATAGTTTGGACAAGAAGAGAATAGAAGCTTTCGAAATGTGGTGCTACAGAAGAATGCTGAAGGATAAATGGGTAGATCACACAACTACTGAGGAGGTATTGAATAGAATTGGGGAGAAGAGGAGTTTGTGGCACAACTTGACTAGAAGGAGGGATCTGTTGGTAGGACATGTTCTGAGGCATCAAGGGATCACCAACTTAGTATTGGAGGGCAGCGTGGAGGTTAAAAATCATAGAGGGAGACCAAGAGATGAATACATTAAGCAGATTCAGGAGGATGTAGGTTTCAGTAGGTACTGGAAGATGAAGAAGCTTGCATAGGATAGAGCAGCATGGAGAGTTGCATCAAACCAATCTCAGGACTGAACATCACAACAACAACAATTCGGCGTCAGACTATTTCATGCTATGGCTTTCTCGTATTTTGGCCATATAAACTTTGAAAATATAATCAGAGACACATAATTTTGATTAAATATGTTAGCGAACTCGCTACGAAGATCAATATTTTTGCATAAAAGAATTATGAACACCCCACATTAAGTCTCACTGCTAGGGTCGAAAATTTCTTAAACGTTAATTCAATCCGTTGTGCATATTTAATCCAGCACTGAATTTTGACGGTGAATCTGCATCACATTTAATTCCGACACAGACTGTACCACAAGCAAGGGGTTTCACAGAGTGATGACGAGGAAACTGCGACCATTTGCTGACTCCCTCTGATTGTCCTTCCCCCGTCTCATACGAAGACATAGAAATAGGTGACACAACTGTAAGGGATGTCCGATGTATATTTCAGTGTCTCGAAAGAAGAAGAAGAAGAATGTTCTGGGAAAGGGTAGACCAAGGAATATATGATACTTGTTCTATATAAAGTATTTATCACGACTACACCTAATTGACATTGTCTTCAGAAAACACAAAAGTGCGTCGAAAGAAGGCTGTATCATTGTCATCTACAGAAAACCTGAAGCCAAGAGGTTCAAAATGTTTAGCAAACGAAACTGAATACGATGCAGTACAGCTGACCTTACAAAGCTGTATTTCAGAACATATTCTGGACAGTGCTAGGACCTAACGTGTCCTTAGGTTGGTGTTGGCTGTTCTGCCTTCATATACATCAATACGTACAATTTAACATTAGAAGTCGATCATAGTAGTGTCGAAGGAATGTCAGACTATGGTCTCGTCCTGATTTAGATTTTCCCCAGTCCCCTAAATTTCTTCGGATTAATGCTGGATTTTCTCCGTAGAGGAGGACATTGCAACTTATTTTTTGCTATAGTTACAGAAGTGAGTGAGTACTCACTCACAAATTACCTATCTTCCGACTAAACATTGTCCGCCCTCGCTAGCTGAGTGGTCAGCGCAACAGAATATTAATCCTAAGGTCCAGGGTTTGATTCCCGGCTGGGTCGAAGATTTTCTCCGGTCAGGAACTGGGTGTTGTGTTGTCCTCATCACCATCATTTCATCCCCATCGAGGCGCTAGTCGCCGAAGTGGCGTCAACTCGGAAGACTTGTACCCGGCGAACAGTCTATCCGACGGGAGGCCCTAGTCACTTGGCTAAGTGTTAACATCTAACCTATCCTCCTCTTGTAGTTTTCGAACGCTTTCAGTGCTTCATACCAGATAAAGCCAAGTATCGTCATGTGATGCCCAGCCGGTAATGTTTGCAGAATTCCTTAACACCATCCTCTGTTTCTTGTTGTCCAGCTTAAATAACTCGAGCCTCATAGAGCATTGCACCAAACTCTTTACCTCACATTGCCTATTTCGGGAGAACATGTCTCTTCATCAGATATGGGCTGAAGACTGAACTAAATCTTCGGAAAACAAGGCCTGTTTACTGCGAAAATCCGTCTGTAGATCTTATTAACATTCACAGAGCGCATGGACGCAAATTGGAACCCCTGCAGTGCAACGACGCGGTTCAAACTCCACCACCTCTCCACCACACCAAAACACTGGGTCGATTTTCACTGAAGATATACTTTATTTTCGATTCATGTACATGAGCCTTTCTGCAAATCTTATTTTTCATGGCTCTCTCGTATTTGTGGTTGGAAGAGAACACTCGACCTAGAAAGTAAATGTCTAACGACGGAGTGGCCGCGCGATCTAGGGCGCCATGTCACGGATTGCGCGGCCCCTCCCGTCGGAGGTTCGAGTCCTTCCTCGGACATGGTTGTGTGTATTATCCCTAGAGTAAGTTAGTTTGAGTTAGTTTAAGTAGTGTGTAAGTCTAGGGACCGATGAACTCAGCACTGCGGTCCCTTAGGAATTCACGCACATATGAACACTTTTAACAACACAGGAGCTACTGCTTCTCCGCTTACACGTGTTAGCAGCAGAACTATTATAGTCCCAGATGGTATGGGACGAGTTCTTATGATAGGTGGACAACATTGTTGATCAGACTTCTATAAACATCGTATATTTAATTTGTCTTTCAGCTTGCTCTAAAATAATTCCATTTTATGGATGAATTTAGAAATTTTATACAACTACAGTTTGTTAATTTTTTTATTTCATTTTTTAAACGGTGTGACATTTTTCTATCTCTCCAAGGTCATATGAGTCTTAGAAATACGAAATATCGTATGTCCAATTCACAACTGTTGTGAAGTTTTTTCAAGGTACATCCACCATCCAGCACAATTTGCAGTCTGAATTGTGTCATCTACTTTCATAGTGCTACGAAATGTTACGTGATGATACCAGTAATTTTTCGGCACCAAAGTGGAAAATTCCCATTACCTACGTCAACTGTTTCGCATTTTCTTCTAGGCCGAAGCACTGAACGCTGGAAGAAAGCAAGTGTTTAGTTGTGTCAATGCTACGATAATTAAGGAGCACATCTGATTAACAGTATCTGGACGCTTATCGCCGGCCGCGGTGGCCGTGCGGTTCTAGGCACTTCAGTACGGAACCGCGGCACGGCTACGGTCGCAGGTTCGAATCCTGCCTCGGGCGTGGATGTGTGTGATGTCAAAAAAATGGCTCAAATGGCTCTGAGAACTATGGGACTCAACTGCTGAGGTCATTAGTCCCCTAGAACTTAGAACTAGTTAAACCTAACTAACCTAAGGACATCACAAACATCCATGCCCGAGGCAGGATTCGAACCTGCGACCGTAGCGGTCTTGCGGATCCAGACTGCAGCGCCTTTAACCGCACGGCCACTTCGGCCGGCTGTGTCTGATGTCCTTAGGTTAGTTAGGTTTAAGTAGTTCTAAGTTCTAGGGGACTGATGACCTAAGATGTTAAGTCCCATAGTGCTCAGAGCCATTTGAACCATTTTTTTTGGACGCTTATCAGTGGGCATTAATATAGGGTGTGTCCATCCTTCGCTTTTATGAAGGTTTGAGCTCGCTGGCGGCACTTTCAATGAGATCTGTAGATGTCTGTGGAGAACTGGCAGCCCGTTATCCTCAGTAGACGAATCCAAGAAGGGTAATGACGTTGGACGCCGGGGTTTGAAGCGAAGACGACGTTGTATCTCAAGGGTAGTCATCCTTTTTTACCTAACGCCCAGTTTTGTACCTCTTTTAGACGTAAAATTTTCCAGCTGCACACCGGTTCCACAGTAATTCACGGCGATTACGGGAAGTCTAAATAAAATAGGCGCATGGAGATTGGAACCTCACTCCTCCCAAATAAAAGGCCAGTCTGTTTGAAACAGCGTAACTTTATTCGGTTTATCTTAGCATACAATAATGTTTTGTAAATAAATTACTTAATAATGTACGCTACTGGCCATTAAAATTTGTACACCACGAAGATGACGAGCTACAGACGCGGAATTTGACCGACAGGAAGAAGATGCTGCGATATGCAAATGATTAGCTTTTCAGAGCATTCACACAAGGTTGGCGCCGGTGGTGACACCTAACTCGTGCTGACATGAGGAAAGTTTCCAACCGATTTCTCGTACACAAACAGCAGTTGACCGGCGTTGCCTGGTGAAACGTCATTGTGATGACTCGTGTAAGGAGGAGAAATGCGTACCATCACGTTTCCGACTTTGATAAAGGTCGGATTGTAGCCTATCGCGATTGCGGTTTATAGTATCACGACATTGCTGCTCGCGTTGGTCGGGATCCAATGACTGTTAACAGAATATGGAATCGGTGGGTTCGGGAGGGTAATACGGAACGCCCTGCTGGATCCCAACGGCGTCGTATCACTAGCAGTTGAGATGACAGGCATCTTGTCCGCATGGTTGTAACGGATCCTGCAGCCACGTCTCGATCCCTGAGTCAAAAGATGGGGACGTTTGCAAGACAACAACCATCTGCACGAACAGTTCGACGACGTTTGCAGCAGCATGGACTATCAGCTCGGAGGCCATGGCTGCGGTTACCCTTGACGCTGCATTACAGACAGGAGCGCCTGCGATGGTGTACTCAGCAACGAACCTGGGCGCACGAATGGCAAAACGCCATTTTTTGTCAAGGTCGTTATTACGGCCAGAGGTAGTTGTTCTGGGCACTGATTTCTCAGGATCTATACTCCCAAATTGCGTGAAAATGTAATCAAAAATGGTTCAAATGGCTCTGAGGACTATGGGACTTAACTACTGAGGTCATCAGTCCCATAGAACTTAGAATTATTTAAACCTAACTAACCTAAGTACATCACACACATACATGCCCGAGGCAGGATTCGAACCCGCGACCGTAGCGGTCACGCGGTTCCAAACTGACGCGCTTAGAACCGCACGGCCACACCGGCCGGCTAAAATGTAATCACATGTCAGTTCTAGTATAATGTATTTGTCCTATGAATACCCGTTTATCATCAGCATTTCTTCTTGGTGTAGCAATTTTAATGGCCAGTAGTGTATAAAGCTAATGCCACACTTGTTCCATCATTTTTAGAAGTGCATCCAGGATATTATCAACTCTTGTACAGATATTTCATCTGTCTGTCTTTCGGCTATTCTCGAGATTAGTCGCTTGCAATACTTTTAAAGCAATTTACACTGTGGATTAAACACGTATGCGTCAGAGATCTACCGAGAAAACTTCAAGAAACTAATGCTTCCCAGTTCATTCATTCCTGATTACCGATCACTGCACACATTAGACACTCTACACACCCATTATTTCATAATGTAACACTGAACACAATATCAGTTGACGTCAGGACCATTGCGACGATGTTCGATTCCCATTTTATGTAATGTAACTTTCCATTTGCCTGCGAGCGGTCTAAGGCGCTGCAGTCATGGACTCTGCGGCTCGTCCCAGCGGAGGTTCGAATCCTCCCTCGGGCATGGGTGTGTGTGTTTCTCGTTAGGATAATTGGGTTAAGTACTGTGTAAGCTTGAGGACTGATGACCTTAGCAGTTAAGTCCCATGAGATTTCACATACATTTGAACATTTTGAACACCGTTTGCTTGCCTGAAAAACTGAGTCAGCATCCCTCCGTAATGAGTGAAATGTTAAGCTCAAAAAGAGGATAAGATATTAGTAGTGGCCGTTGGAGAGTCAGGCTTTCCGAAAAAGTAAATTAAAGTATGAAAGTATGGTGCGAAATGGCACATAATGTATCAGTATTGTTTACAAGTGTTCGACAATGTACAATGGTGAAAGATGTTCGAAAGTCTCAGAAAAATAAGTAAATTATAGGAAGGATGTGTAATTTACAGTCTGTACAAGAACCAAGAGGGAACAGTAAGAGTGGAAGACGAAGAACGAGGTGCACCTGTTAAAAAGGGCGTAAGACAGGGATGTAGTATTTCGCCCCTACTACAAGATATGTGCATCGAAGAAGCAATGACAGAAATAAAAGTTCAAGAGCGGAATTAAAATTCAAGGTGAAAGGCTATCAATAATAAGATTCGCTGACGGCATTGCTATCCTCAGCGAAAGTGAAGAAGTATTACAAGCTCGGCTGAATGGAATGAAAAGTCTAATGACTACAGAATACGGATTGAGAATACGTCGAACAAAGACGAAAGTAATGAGTAGTAGCAGAAGTAAGAGCAGCGAGAACCTTATCGTCAGGACTGGTGATCAGAAAGTTCACGAAATTAAGGGATACTGCTACCTATGCGGTAAAATCACCCATGACGGACAGAGCAAGGAGAACACAAAAAAAAAAAGACTAGCGCCTCCAAAAGGGAAATTCCTGACCAAGAGAAGTCTACTAGCAAAGTCTTATTATCAAAAATTTTTAATATGCCAACCGATGAACTAAAATCTGTAAAGCTCTATCTCTGACAATATTATCGTTGTCTATACTTTATCTCTAAAAATTGTTAGGCTATCTATGGAAACTTTATTACAGTTATCATAAAATCTGATATGTAGCCTTATTATGAAAACCGTTATTCCGACATGTCAGTATTCAAACATTTTACATAACTTCCTACTATCGGACGTGTCAATGCTCTGATAGAGAACAAAAAACAGAAATTAATTACTCTTCCCATAAATCATGAAAAATCAGTTCTCTTGCATTTGACTGCGATTTTTTAAAATATTCTCTAACATCTTCTAACAGTTGCACCGTAATGCTCTTACACGAAATAGACAACGTAACTCGTCTTGCCACTGCTACTGCATGAATATTTTGCACCCAGCAGCATTCTAAAATAATTCACAAGAAATATTGCGAGCCATACAGAGTGTAATGCAGGGTCGCAGCTACTGATGCAACTGCTCCCATTTTTCTTTTTTATACAAATTAAATGATGTGGAGAGGTTTAGTCAAACAGCCTCAAGCGATATAAAAAATGAAGGGAATCAACAAAAAACTCTTAATTTGTGTGGCTCTTCAAGCTCTCCCGGCGAATGTGTTGTAAATAGTCTTCACGGGTTTGCCGCCGGATCACGTGCAAATTCCACAATATTTCCTCGGATCCGGCGGCAAACCCGTGAAGACTATTTACAACTTTTAATTTACTGTATTGTGAAAATTGGCGATTAGCACCATGACGAAATTTACTCAGACCTTTCTTTTCCTTAGACAGTTTGATTAGCAAAACCTTTAATTATTCCATAATGTCTTTAATCAATAATCACGTATCTGGTCACAACAAAGATACGAATATTGCTTTCAATATAGGCATACACAAATCCGACAGAATCCCTCCAGTACGCAAGCAAGCAACAATTACGCGCAACAGAAAGGCAGACTATCAAGAATCCTCGACTAACACCAAAATCTCCTCCGGCTCTACTGGCACGGTCAGGGCAGGCTGCGAACTCTCCAGATGCGCGGCTTCTCTCCACGCTAGGTTGCGTTCCATTGCCCCTAACAACAGTTTGCACGCTACCGCTCGCAATAATAACATCTCAGTCTCAGAGTTTGTGTATGTGCGGAACACCAGAATCAATAGCCAACTTTCCAGAAAAAAAGAATCTGAACGTCCAACTGTCACTAGTATCAAACAAACACTACTGGCCATTAAAATTGCTACACCAAGAAGAAATGCAGATGATAAACGGGTATTCATTGGACAAATATATTATACTAGACCTGACATGTGATTACATTTTCACGCAACTTGGCTGCATAGATCCTGAGAAATCAGTACCCAGAACAACCACCTCTGGCCGTAATAACGGCCTTGATACGCCTGGGCATTGAGCACAACAGAGCTTGGATGGCGAGTACAGGTACAGCTGCCCATGCAACTTCGACACGATACCGCAGTTCATCAGGAGTAGTGACTGGCGTATTGTGACGAGCCAGTTGCTCCGCCACCATTGACCACACGTTTACAATTGGTGAAAGATCTGGAGAATGTGTTGGCCAGGGCAGCAGTCGAACATTTTCTGTATCCAGAAAGGCCCGTACAGGACCTGCAACATGCGGTCGTGCATTATCCTGCTGAAATGTACGGTTTCACAGGGATCGAATGAAGGTAGAGCCACGGGTTGTAACACATCTGAAATGTAACGTCCACTGTTCAAAGTGCCGTCAATGCGAACAAGAGGTGATCGAGACGTGTAACCAATGGCACCTCATACCATCACGCCGGGTGATACCCAGTATGGCGATGAGGAAAATACGCTTCCAATGTGCGTTCACAGCAATGCCGCCAAACACGGATGCGACCTTGATGATGCTGTAACCAAAACCCGGATTCACCCGAAAAACTGACGTTTTGCCATTCGTGCACCCAGGTTCGTCGTTGAGTACACCATCGCGGGATCTCCTGTCTGTGATGCAGCGTCAAAGGTAACCACAGCTATGGTCTTCGAGCTGATAGTCCATGCTGCTGCAAACGTCGTCGAACTGTTCGTGCAGATGGTTGTTGTCTTGGAAACGTCCCCCCCCCCATCTGTTAACTCAGGTATCGAGACGTGGCTGCACGATCCGTTACAGCCATGCGTATAAGATGTCTGTCGTCTCGACTGCTAATGATACGAGGCCGTTGGGCTCCAGCGCGGCGCTCCGTACTACCTTCCTGACCCCACCGATTCCATATTCTGCTAACAGTCATTGGATCTCGACCAACGCGAGCAGCAATGTCGCGATACGATAAACGGCAATCGCGATAGGCTACAATCCGACCTTTATCAAAGTCGGAAACGTGATGGTACGCATTCGTCCTCCTTATACGAGGCATGACAAATACGTTTCACCAGACACCGCCGGTCAACTGATGTCTGTGTACGAGAAATCGGTTGGAAACTTTCCTCATATCAGCACGTTGTAGGTGTCGCTAATCATTTGCATATCACAGCATCTTCTTCCTGTAGGTTAAATTTCGCGTCTGTAGCACGTCAACTTCGTGGTGTAGCAATTTTATGGCCAGTAGTCTAGATCTTAATTTGAGGAAATAATTTCTGGGAATTTATATTTTCAAAATGGCATTCTGTAGTAGGGAAATATGAACTGTGGGAAAATCGGAACGGAAGAGGATCGAAGTATTTAAGATGTGATGCTGCAGAGAATTTTAAAAATTAGGTGGACTGGTAAGGTAAGGAACGAGGAGGTTCTCCGGAGAATTGGCGAGAAAACTAACATATGGAAATCGCTGACAAGAGGAAGGGACAGAATGGTAGGACATTTGTTAAGACATCACGGAATGGCTAGAGGGAGCTGTGGAGGGTAAAAACTGTAAAGGAAGACAGAGATTGGCATATATTCAGCAAATAATTGAGGACGTAGATCGCAAGTGCTAGTCTGAGATAAAGAAGTTGGCAGAGGAGAAGAATTCGTGACGGACCGCATCAAACTCGGAGAGAGAAGAGATCGTTTTCACGTGTGACATTTTATACCTGACGTCTGCTGTACGTTATCTAAGTACTCCTTTGCTCTATAGTATAATGGACTGGTTAACAAGTCCTTTTTAAATGCATTTTCTGGTAAGTTTACTACAGTAATCTCTTCTAGTAGTGAATCGTAACATGAAAAGTACAGACAACTGAATCCTTTTTCTTTTTTTTTTTTTTCAGCAGCCGGTCGGGCTACACGAAATGGACAAGAGCCGAGTGTGGAAGCGTGGGCTGGGCAGCAACAACGCCACGGCGGCGTTGGCTACTAGCTACTGGCTACTGGCTACTGGCTACTGGCTTCGAGCCAGGCCAGCCGGGCTCCCCACGCAGAGAGGACGCGACTGTACGCCGCGCCATGGCGTGTTTCTCATTAACTTTCAAATCTGCACGAGAGCCAAAAATCGCCTGCGCTCCGCGGGGAACACGACGTCCAGTAGCTTTTCCAATTCCTTTTGTCGGTGTTAATGTGGCCCCACACGGCACCGCTATATATATCTCCCGCGACCGGCGCTGCCGCCACGGGCCCGCTTTTTATTCCGCGGTCCCCCGCCGTACACGTGATGGGATTAAAATCAAAAGTTGTATGCGTGACCTTCGACACTTAGGACCCTCAGCGAGGCCGTAAAGAGTGCTTTACTGCGCTCCTGCCATCGCCGTTCGCAGGCGAACCGCATCGTCCGGCCCGCACCCTGCGATTAGCCCGTGACGGACGGCGTGATACATTCACCAAATTGTGAAACATCTTTTTTTTTCCTTGCACTCTCCTATCTGAAGTTATTTCGCTGAAAGATACTGCTCGTTCAGCGTCTGAAGACATTTCTCATCCGCATAAGAAAACGTTATCTGTGTGTCACGCTATTTTACGTTCTTCGATGTACATGCTGTGAAGAATGATTTCCGTTGATGTCATTGACTTTCACAATTTCCATGGAAGAATAATTAGGGTTTAACGTCCCGTTTGCCTCTTTTATACGTACAGGGTGATCCTGAACTCCATCGACCAATTTTCGGGTGAGTTAAGGGGTATTTTCTGAGTACAATGGTCTAAGCGACCCTTGTTCTCTGGTGACTCATTTCAGTGTTATTCCATTCGTTTCGCTTCATATCCACAACTATCTTTGTATCTGTTCTGCACAGCGTAAATGTCGACAGCATGCTCCGTGTTTCTTGTTGGGTTGGTACCTAAAATCGCAGCGTTGTTTCATATGTTTAATAAACATAAGAGATACATATAACAGAGACTTTACTCATCAACAATATATTCTTCTTCACTATATACAACAGTACGTCAGTGATGGAGTAACTTTTCTATTCCGCGAGAGTAGAAATAGCGTAGTTTTGAGGCGAACTCGTCGAGCCATGTTCTGAGTCCGTTTTCATCCGGAAAGGACATCCTTTGAACACTGTTCGATAGAGCGCGGGAAAGGGCAAAATCTGAGGGCGCAAATCAAATGAATAAGATGGGCCCAGAATGACTTCCCAACCTAACTATTTTTTGCCAGTCTACCAGAATTGGGGCGGGCGTTATCGTGGAGTAGTATCATTTCACGCCGTCTTCCTGATCGTTGTTTTTGAACTGCGGCTGCAAGACATTTCAGTCGTTGGCAATAAACGTCAGTGGCGTTGGTTACACCTCAGGGAAAGCAATTCGTAGCACTTGGACCGTCACTGTTTCACCAGACGCATAGTATTATCTTTTGTGGATGTGCGCAGGTCTTTGTGCGGGGAGCTGCTGCTTTGTTTGGGCTCAACCGTTCCTTTCTTGACCCTACGTTAGCATAAAGACGCCATTTCTCGTCACTGATAACTACACAAGATAGGGTTGGGTTGATTTGGAGGAGGAGACCAAACTGCGAGGTCATCGGTCTCATCGGATTCGTGTAGGATGGGGAAGGAAGTCAGCCGTGCCCTCTCAAAGGACCATCCTGGCATTTGCCTGAAGAGATTTAGGGAAATCACGGAAAACCTAAATCAGGATGGCCGGACGCGGGATTGAACCGTCGTCCTACCAAATGCGAGTCCAGTGTGCTAAACATTGCGCTACCTCGCTCGCTACACAGGATAGGAATGATCGGTGTTGTTCAAGAGCCAATTGATGACGAGCAAGCAGAGATGCACATATAGCCACCCACTGATTGTTGTGATTTTGCCTTAGAGCATGCGGTACCCGTGCACCCGTTTTCTGAATTTTCCCTCCCTTGCGTTTAAATGTCGCACGATCGTGAAATGGTCATAGTTCATCAGGTTTGCTAGTTCTAGAGATCAAAGACGTGGAGCACTGTGGATTAACGTGTTGAAACTATCTTCATCAAATCCCGAAGGTCTTCCTGAACGTGGAGAGTCACAAATGTCAAAACGATCGTCCTTAAAACGAGAAAACCATTTTCTCGTGGTACTCTGTCCAGTGGCATTATTCCCTTACACGGCGCAAATGTTTCTGGCTGCCTCCGCTGCTGTTACCTTTCTATTGAACTCAAACAGAAGAACACGTCGGAAATATCCCGAGTTCTCCACTTGGCACTACATATTCTAGCCTCCACAACTTCACTCACTATCTCCAAATGATAAAAAGACAGTATGCAAACTCAAACAGGAGTAGTGAAATACAGATAAAAAAAGACAATCAATAAATAAACCCATAGCAACAAGAATACCAAAATGCAAAACAAAAAAGCTCCAAACTCATGCACCAACCTAATATTTGGAAACAAATGTGTTCAAGTCACTCACGGTATTTGCTGTTAACGACACTAATGCCAACTTTACTCCTCACACTGAAGCTTGCAGTCACTATTGCTCGGTTCCGCCTCGGGCCTGTGTTAGTGTTACGTTCTACATCTACATCTAGATGGATACTCTGCAAATCACATTTAAGTGCCTGGCAGAGTGTTCGTCGAACCTCCTTCACAATTCCCTATTATGCTTATCTCGTATAGCTCGCCGAAAGAACGAACACCCACATCTTTCCGTACGAGCTCTGCTCTCCCTATGTAGGTCGGTGTTAACAAAATATTTTCGCAATCGGAGGAGGAAGTTGGTGATTGGAATTTCGTGAGGAGATTCAGTCGCAAAAAAAAACGCCTTTCTTTTAATGATTTCCAGCCCAAATCCAGTGACACACTCTCCCATATATCGCGATAATACAGAACGTGCTGCCATTCTATGAACTTTTCCGATGGACTCCGGCAGTCCTATTTGGTACTGATCCCACACCGCGCAGCAGTATTCTAAAAGAGGACGGACAAGCGTAGTGTAGGCAGTCTCCTTAGTAGATCTGTTACAGTATCTCAGTGTCCTGCCAATAAAACGCAGTCTTTGGTTATCCTTCCCCACAACATTTTCTGTGTGTTCCTTCCAATTTCAGTTGTTGAATTTACAGCCCTTAGAATTGACTGATTTATCGTGTAACCGAAGTTTAGCGGATTCCTTTTACCACTCATGTGGATGACCTCACACTTTTCGTTATTTGGTATCAGCTGCCAATTTTCGCACCATTCAGATATCTCTTCTAAGTCCTTTTGCAATTTATTTCGGTCTTCTGATGGCCTTTTTAGTCAATAAACGAGGGTTTCATCTGCAAACAACCTAAGGCGGCTGCTCATAGTGTCTCCCAAATCGTTTATATAGATAAGGAACAGCAAGTGGCCTATAACACTACCTTTGGGAACGCCAGAAATCACTTCTGTTTTACTCGATGACTTTCCATCAGTTACTACGAACTGTCACGTCTCTGACAGGAAATCACAAATCCACTCACGTAACTGTGACAATATTCGAAAAGCACGCAATTCCACTACAAGCCGTTTGTGTGGTGCAGTGTCAAAAGCCTTCCGGAAATCAAGAAATACGGAATCAATCTGAAATCCCTTGTTGACAGCACTACAGTGATACGCAAGGCCAACGGCCTTTCGTAACTGAAAACGCCGGTTCCCGGTACTTGGATGGGTAACCGCCCTTATTCGCCACTCGTTGTTGGCAGCTTTCCTTTTGCTTTTCCGGCTAAGGGGAGAAAAAGTGGTGGCGTAAAGTTCCTGATCGCCAGACTTTGGTGACGTTGAGCTCGGGGCTCCGTTGGTGCTATTCGAGAGGAGTGTGCTATGTGCCGACACCGGCCTTGATCCTCTCCCTTCTTCCATCGTCGTACAACGCAAACAGCCGCCACACTCATACCTTCTACAGTCATCTACACGTTTAAGACACACTTAGCGTACGACTCTCACGCTTCGTGAAAGGAAGGAAAAACATTTCCAATTAGGCGGCGTAACGTGCCCCTCGGGATATCCCATGGACCAAGCCAACGACCTTACCTCTTTTTTAGTGATACGCAGCAGTATGGACAGATTTACTGTTGAGAAAATGGACGACATGCACCTCATGTATGGGTTCGGTGAATGCAGTGGGAATAGAAGGAAAATGACATCAATTGCCCATTGTTAAAGGTGTCAGTGGCTCAGAAAGGAGTTCAATATGCAGCAACAAAAATTTACGATCATTTGCCCAATAACGTAAAATGTTTGTCAGGTAGCCAAGCGAGTTTTATGACTAATTTAATTTGTCGGTAGCTCGTGGTCTAGTGGCTAGCATTGCTTCCTCTGGATCACGGGGTCCCGGGTTCGATTGCCATCCGGAATGGGGATTTTCTCTGCCCGGGGACTGGGTGTTTGTGTTATCCTCATCATTTCATCATCAACATCATGATCATGATCATCATCATCATTCGTGACAATGGCTAGACTGGATTGTGTAAAAAAATTGAACTGTGTATAAATTGGGACTTTTTACGGGCGCTGATGACCGGGCAGTTTAGCGCCTCACAAACCAAACACCATCATCTACCATCCCGAGTTCGAATCTCGGTCGGGCACACAGTCTTAATCTGCCAGGAAGTTTCATATCAGCGCACACTCCGCTGCAGAGTGAAAATCTCATTCTGGAACCATCATCTAATTTAACTGACGAATTTCTATTTAAATACTGGCCACCATTAAAAAAAAGAGTAGTTCAATGAGTAGGACTAAACATAGTTCAAATGGTTCAAATGGCTCTGAACACTAAGGGGCTTGACATCTGAGGTCATCAGTCCCCTAGAACTTAGAACTACTTAAACCTAACCAACCTAAGGACATCACACACATCCATGCTCGAGGCAGGATTCGAACCTGCGACCGTAGCGGTCGCTCGGTTCCAGACTGAAGCACCTAGAACCGCTCGGCCACCCCGGCCAGCACACATAGTAATGTGATCAGTAATGTCAACACTAGTGATGTATACATATCCTGTAAACTGACTCGTTCCATATCATTTCGATAAAAGAATCATTCGAATGATATACTGAACATGAACTAAACAAGAATGGAAGACTAGCAGCCGGCCGCGGTGGCCGAGCGATTCTAGGCGCTTCAGTCCGGAGCCGCGCTGCTGCTACGGTCGTAGGTTCGAATCCTGCCTCGGGCATGGATGTGTGTGATGTCCTTAGTTAGGTTTAAGTAGTTTCTAAGTCTAGGTGACTGATGACATCAGATGTTAAGTCCCATAGTGCTTAGAGCCATTTGAACCATTTGGAAGACCAGCAGAACTAAAATACGCTGATATGTTCCTGCAGTGATGTAATCCACTTCATAATACTTTTGCATGAGCGGTTTGTTGTATTACTCTGTTTTGAAGACTGGTTAATAAATTACAGTTGCGTTATTACCTTGTATTGATAGACTGGAAACAACTGGTTCTTCATACCAAAATACACAAACACGCTATATCTACTTACATAAACCGCATGCCATCTTACGGTGTGCGGTGCAAGGTACTTTTGTGTACCAGTGTCACTCCCCCCTTTATCTATTCCAGTCGCGAATCGTTCGCGGGAAGAACGATTGCTGGTAAGCGTCCGTGTGAGCTCGAATATATCTAAATTCACCTTCATATATCTTCGCAAAACATATATCGGAGAAAGGAGTGTATTGGCTGACTCTTCCAGGAACGTACGCTCTCTGAACTTAACAATAAAGCACACCGTGACTCAGAACGTCTTCCTTGTAGGACTTGCCATTGGATGTGAACTGAAGATGAAGGGGGGGGGGGGGGAGGAGAAAGAGAGAGAGAGAGAGAAAGGAAAGGATTACTGATTTCAGCTGTGTAGGGACATTACACGGAATCAGCAGCGCCGAGTGAAAATGCTTACCGGACGGGAATTCGAAACCGTGTTCTCCTTCTTATAAGGTAAGTGTGTTATCCACTGCGCCATTTGGAATACAGTGTCACCGCCGCTGTGCGGACGATCTCGCCGCCCCTACGGTCGACCCATATTCTCACAGAGTGCCACCTATCTGCAGTCCCTGTCCATTTCCTCCATGCTCACTATTGTGAGATTCTCACAGAAGGTCAGGTACATTTGTGCATTTGCTCTAAATGAGGTGGATCCATTGTCCATCTAGGCGAATCAGTTATATGAACGCGTGGTGTCTGTTCTCTCAGCCTTGTCCGAAAGAACACACATCACATATTCATATAACGTGCCATTGTAATTGGCTGACGATCTCCTTGACGCGTTCCCGCTTTCTTGAACAACCTGGGAATTTCGTCGCTGGAGTTCGGGTGCACCCCATACGTATATATCATTTAGAAATGTAGCCTCTCCACGTCCATACTTGCTAGGTGATCATCACAAGAAGTTCTACTGCTATGCCTGCGAAAGGGTTAACTCCTATCTAGGATTTACGGGATTCCAGTCTGCAGCACCATCCATACATCTGTGTGCGCACTCTCATTAATATAGACATGTCTAGGTAACAGACAGAAAGCTTTAGTGGAATATTATTGTAGTGCAGAGTGAAGAAAAGTGAAACGACAAACCATGATAAAAAAGTTTCTGCAATTGTCTGGACTCGTATTTGGGCATCCTGTGGATTATGTGTGACAGTTTGTGGCCAACGGCCTCGCCACAGTGGTATCACCGGTTCCCGTCAGATCACAGAAGTTAAGCACTTTGGGGCTGGGCTAGTACTTGGGTGGGTGACCATCCGGTCTACCGAGCGCTGTTCGCAAACGGGGTGCACTCAGCCCTTGTGAGGCAAACTGAGGAGTTACTTGATTGAGAAGTAGCGGCTCCAGTCTCGGAAACTGACATAGGCCGGGAGAGCGGTGTGCTGACCACATGCCCCTCCATATCCGCATCCAGTGACGCCTATGGGCTGAGGATGACACGGCAGCCGGTCGGTACCGTTGGGCCTTCATAGCCTGTTCGGGAGGAGTTTAGTTTTAGTTTTAGGTGTGACAGTTTATGCGTGGGTTCAAGAAAATATTAGTCATTGGAAAGTTACAGTTGTTGTTGAACACCGACGATGTCCTGTGTCCCAAATGCAAGGATCTCGTCCCTGAAAGACGCCGAAGTCGTCATCAAAGAGAGGAGTTCGATTTAAAAAGTGTGCTTCTCAGTCTGTTTGGTGAGGTGTACAGTATTTTTTCTGAACTGCAGGCGTTAGCTTCGCTGTTCTAGCAAGGTGCTTGGCTGTATGAATGTAGCTGGTTGAGAGACTCTGATTACCTGATGTACTGGTGCTCGCTGACATCTCGTTGTCTGCATTATTAGGTTTGAGACCAACCCCTACGAAAACATTTTTGGCAGTTATATTTCCAGCTATATGGTGATAGTAATTCCGCTGATTCAGAATGAAAGATCAGTTCGAATGTCTTAAACTCCTGCGCATGCATGTGAATTGTTTGAATACTTTCACGAAGGGCTGAAGGTGGAGCTCATTGTGCCCGTCCGGCCTGTTTGTATTGAAATTTCCCCTTTGAATTTAAAGAAAGACTGTGGTGGTAAAACTTCTACGTTACTTGATTTTCAAACTTCAGAATGAAACTCAACGTAGTGACACAGTTTCCTCTTTACCTGTTCTGATCATTACTAAACTGACACACAATAATTTAGCACAACGCAATCTGACTTTCAATAATACCTATAAAAGAATAGCCTTGACTAACAATAATTTATACCCTTCATGAATCACTTATCTCACAAAAATCTTCGTTACTCGAACTAATACAATACAGCGAGCGCCAGCTAAATAAAAGATTCTAACTGCTGAAGGCACCACCTACTGATAGGCATATAGTTAGCAAATGAAAGATTTTGATAGAGAACAAACAATGTATTTACCTTAATAGTTCAAAAATGGCTCTGAGCACTATGGGACTTAACATCTATGGTCATCAGTTCCCTATAACTTAGAACTACTTACACCTAACTAACTTAAGGACATCACACAACACCCAGTCATCACGAGGCAGAGAAAATCCCTGACCCGGCCGGGAATCGAACCCGGGATTCCGGGCGCGGGAAGCGAGAACGCTACCGCACGACCACGAGCGGCGGACTTACCTTAACAGTGTTCAAAAGTCATATACATATTTGACATCCAGTTTAACAAATTTCCTTTTTCTGACGGACACACGTCCATATCGTCCGCTCATATTAACATCTCAGAACTCTGGCATCTCTCTCTCCGCATCCACCACTGCTGGTGGCTCACCTCCAACTGCCCAACCCTACGGGCTGTTCACATCCAACTGCCCAACGCTATAATGGCGAAAAGCTTCCAACAACGAGTCCAACCAGCCACAGACTGCACACAGTGCAGTCAGCGATTTTAATAGAGAGCGCTACATGGCGTTACCAACATAAAACCTAAACAGCCTACTTACAGTATATCGTGCAGCTCTGTTTATGATCCGTAGTAGTTTGTTCCGAATGACTTACGGGTGACGCCGATGAAGTTATCAGTGAAGCAACACAACAAGGAAGAATTTAAATCACGATGG
The DNA here is from genome assembly GCF_021461385.2 of Schistocerca piceifrons. Lineage (NCBI taxonomy): Eukaryota > Metazoa > Arthropoda > Insecta > Orthoptera > Acrididae > Schistocerca > Schistocerca piceifrons. The sequence continues at coordinate 156,528,521 of NC_060141.1, forward strand.
TCAGCCGGGGGTATGAACACGTCTTGAAATGATGAACTTGAACATGAGTATTATTGAAATCAACAAGTTTAGCTGAGACTGTGGTCGGTGATACCAGCATTACGTTCTGCTTCGAATGATGTCTGTGTTGCATGTTATCTGGACTGCAAATTATGTGCTAGGCACTGGAGGTCGGAAGGGAATTGAGTTTACCATCAGCACCTAGTGATTCCATTAGCATCTTACGATTTTAACGTGTCTGAGTAAGCTGCCCTACATACATATGATTACCATGATGGGTATTTCAAAAGCAGCACGCCAATTTCCTTGATAGATAGCGCCTCAGTGGTCTGCCTACCTCATCAGAAAGCAGAGTTAGCAGCAAGTCAAATTATGCTTGTTGCTGCGTCAAAGAGAAGAGGAAGAAGGAAGGGAATGAGAGGAAACGATTTAATAGCGTGAAAATCGTATATTACCATGTCTGGGATAACGTCCAAAGCTCTAATGAGCAAGAGCAATTTGTAGTATCGGATTGGAACACACAGCATCCGTAACGAATCACATGTGACCAGAAATCTCTAGACACACCCCTCACTTTTCACTCCAAGAGACGCAAATAGCGTAACTAAGGGCGTATATAATCTTCTGTCCCATGATTTATAGAGTTTCTTCGTCGGAAAAGGCTTCCTACAAGGATTCGATATGCTGAAGAAGTTGCTTTCGTTCTTCATGGAGCTCGGTGGATTCGCGCAGTCAGCTTTTTTAAGAATTCATATGGTGTGAAACCTGCGTTCTAGATGTCGCATGGATTTTAGATCGGGATTTATAGAAGCAGTCATACAAATGCTTCTGATACTCGATAAACCTTGATCCTTATTTTACACACTGGAATTCCATCAAGCTGATACATCAAAAGTCCGATTCCGAAATATTATGGCAATAGGGAAAGCGAGCTCTATAAATCGATAGCTTTATAAAGAGCTGCGTTTATTTTACAATAGTTAAACATAACAATCAGGTCCTGTCAGATAATTTTATAAGTTTACTAGGGTGACGTCTGACGTTTTCACGCCACTGTAACATCGCTAGGAGTGGGAACACGTAACATTTCTGAAATTATTCTGCAGAAATATATGAACTTATATGACCAAGCTATCATGCCCCTTTCGGTCTCAATAAGTTCTCTTCGTTGACAAAGCAGGTATACAGTATTGAAGCGTTACAAAGAAGATTTTATTCCCTCTGATGCAAAACAGGACCTCACACAGCAATATGTGCAGATACTTTCGGCATTGTGGTGTATGTCGTTCGGGAATATGTTTCGACAGAAAATGTAATGGTTTTGGCATACAACAACGTCCGGATATGTTCTATGTTCTGTAATTGTATACATGAATTTGAAAAATAGAGTACACGGACATATCCGAAGATTCTGTCTCATATTAACAGAACAGTTTTCACGTTAACCATAGTTGCCACAAACTCATGACATCGACGTGCCGTGCTATGTATCGGATGGTTCATGAGCTGTGCTTACAGTCGACATCATTCCCAAGAACAACGTGTGCGAAGTAGTAGAAGGATCGTAGGAAGCCGTTAATGTGCTGAAATTCGTTTCCTCGTTGCATTCCAAACAGGAACCGTAGTATTAAAATGTCTAAAGTATGATTCTGTTGCGTTTTCCATGCAGCTTTCAGGCCTTGCTGAGATTCTTTCATTTTCTCAGTTTTATTTTTACAGGAAGTTTCTTAGAACTCCAGAACTTGTCTAGTTAAATTGAATGATTCCATTTTTAGGATACCATATCCCAGTCGGTAGGATCACCTTGTTGCCGTCTGTCTGTCTATCTGTTAACACACGTTTTTCTCAGGAACGGGTGGGTATATAAAGTTGAGATTTACGTCAGCTATTCAACGGTCCGTTGGCGATTTAAAAAGCCTCTAACACAATACAGTTAAAAAGTAAGGCCATTTATGCCATATATTTTGAACAACGCGAACTCACTCATCAAAACCTATGGATAATATATCCATAATTAAGTCTGTACGAAGCCTTCAGAGCGCAAGTCCTACTTGTACTTGTCTGGTTTCTTAATATGCTCACAGAGTTTTAGTCGCCAGGTTTTTACACCCGAATAAAAAAACGCTCTCTCTCTCTCTCTCTCTCTCTCTCTCTCTCTCTCTCTCTCAGGTGCCTTGAGGTAGTGTGTGTTAACGAATTTCGAGCAGAGATTGGTTCGGTGGAAATCAGTGTGTGTGTGTGTGTGTGTGTGTGTGTGTGTGTGTGTGTGTGTCTGCGTGTGTATGTGTGAGAGTGAGAGAGAGTGAGAGAGAGAGAGAGAGAGAGAGAGAGAGAGAGAAAGGGGGGGGAGGAAGAGACAGAAGAGAGAAACAGGAAGAGAAAGAGAATCATTGAACTTTGTTCCGTGATATTCCTGCAATTACAGAGACTAGTACTTTCTCTTGTAAAGAGAGAAACAGGAGTTATAAAAGAAACTGAATCGATACCCATCCATTCATTCATGATTCAGTTTCGGTGTTGTTGGCTACACAGTATATGAGCCATCTTGTAGACCGGTTATTCTTGATCGACGTTGTATTGGCCCACGTCCCAAAGGCAGAATAAAGGAATAAAAAGAAATATCGCTCACGGTGAACATTTCCCGTGTCTCTCAGATGCCTCCAAAGCTGTAAAGAGACACTTCATGGCACATCGGTCACTGTTGAGAGTGTATCATGTGTCTGAGCTGCTTCAAAGCGCGACATATCCAAACGGCGGCTTTCTGGTATTACAGTCCAGTCTTCTCTAACAGACCAAACACGACATACGACGGAAATGCGAACATAACCTGGAAGGATATAACGACGGTCAGTTCCTGTCTCCCCCGTTCTCAGACGCCCACCGACCACAACGACAGTAGGCTGGCGGAGCCCCACTCCTCCGAGGGAGTGCTGAGTTGCCCTAGCCGCGTGTCGGGCGACTCCAATTATAAATGTCGGAGTGTGGCGCTAATGTTGTCCGCTGCCGTTCGCATTTCGCATCGCAACTGCTCCCCTCTGCCCCATCTCCTCATCCTTCTTCTTCTCCTCTTCCCCCATGCTCCAACAGCGCGGCCGCCGCCGCAGCCTCTCCTGGCTTTCCTTCCCCTTTCCTGCACTTTTTTCCGCCGCTTCCCTTCCCATCGAGCACCGCACCGGCTCTCCTTTTATCTCGCCCGTGTCCCGCTTTTCTTCCTTTTTTCCCCCTTTTCTCCTCCCCCTCCCTCGCTCTCTCTCTCTCTTTTCCCAACGCTGGAGCGGCGCGCACTCCTTCGCAGCGGCGCTAATTACTTTTGCTTGCCTTAATGGCGCTTTTCTTTAATCAGGTAATTTCGTATCTCTTTTAAAATAATCTCGCCCGGTTGTCCCGCGCCAGGTAATGAAATTCTGAAGTTCTAATTATCTAGAACGAAGAAACGAAGGGGCTCGCCGTGAAAAAAGGGGTGCGCTGTAAGGGTGGGGGTAGCTGGTTGTACAGCGGAAAATAAGTATTTTTTTTTTCTTTTTAGGATGAACAGGAGGTTGGAAATGGGATTAGACTAGATAGGACGGGTCAACTGGGCAGCTGGGCCGGCCGTGCGCCGTATCTGCCGCTCTCTTTATCCGCATGATTCGCAAAGTGCTCTAGCTGTGGCGTTCTTTAGCAGGATTGCCTCTCAGCCGTCCTGTGGTGGCCGGCTGTTCGATAATCGCCCTTAACCGCTAAGGTCCCCGTTAATTTTTGAGTCGGTCGCTCTCAGGGGTAATAAATGATGCACGCGATGGTGCGGCCTCTACGCCACAGTTCCTGGACCTCTTCTGCTGGATTAACCTCGAGCTTCACGTCTTGTTCTGATGTTCAGCGAGTGCGTCGCGGTTCGGGCACGCTTTCCAAGAGCCGTGGCCATGCTCTCTCGACCAGAAGGCACATTTTGTGACATAGTTCCTATCATCGGATGCAATCGTTTTACTACCGGATGTATCTTCACAAACGACGCTCCTGTCTATAAAAAAGGTTGCTGGTTGCTACGCCAGAAGAACGTACAGAAATGCAGGAAGACCTGCGGAGGATAGATTACCTGTGCAGGTTCTGGGAGCTACTCTGAGTATAACTGAATGTAACATGTTGCACATAAATAAGCGAAGACATCCACTTCTGATGCATTCGCTACACTGAGGTGACTAAGTCATGGGATACATACACACATACAGATGACTGCAGCATCGCGTACACAAGGTATAAAAGGGCAGTCATTTGTACTCAGGTGACTCATGTGAAAAGGTTTCCTGCGTGATTACGGCCGCAAGACTGGTATTAATGGATTCTGAACGCGGAGTGGTAGTTGAAGTTGACGCATGGGACATTCCATTCCAGAAATCCTTAAGGAATTCAGTATTCTGAGATCCACAGCGTCAAGACTTTGCCGAGAATATCAGATTTCAGGCATTACCTCTCACCACGGACAACACAGTGGCCGACGGCCCTCACTTACGGGGCTCCGGAACGCCCTATACTTGCGATGTTAAAATAACGCTTATAAATTACATCTTTCCTCACAAAGTATTTGAGGTAGGAAGTTGAACTTTTTACAGATTATTTATTGGAATATGGGCTACAACTTAACACAGGGATTTTACAAAATTTTAATTCAGTTATTAAAGATGATTTTTTTTCAGTTGTAATGAAAATCCACAACATTTTTTTGCAATTTTTTATTTCTATATTCAAAAATATACAGTTTTTTGGAAAAAGGCTGTGTTAAATTATGCAGAAGGTACTGTGTAACATTTACTGAAAGTTTGAAACAAATATGTTTGGAAGATCCTTAGAAAACATGTAATTAGTATGAGAAAATAAAAGTTTTGGGAATCGAGCGACAAAGATTGGATTAACTTTTTAGTGCATTCCGGTCCATAGGATGGATTATCTTCATCCTCTGCAAACTCCTCCTCCAGCTTCCTCTTGTTCCTCCTCCTGTTTACTCTTGGTTGTATTTCTAGACTCTTTACAGCCCTCTCTGCAGCCCGAAGGCGTTCCTTATCTAAAGCAAGCATCGCTCGTTGTTGTGTTCGTAGATTTTGCTACCATTTTCTTCAGTTGCAGTTACTGCAACACTGTTCCAAAAGGTGGTCATGTATGAACACTTATCACATTTCAGTTGTATTTCACTAGCAAGTCCTACGTGCTTTATTATGGATAGTTCCAGACCAACTTCACTACAATGAATACATCTTACACAGTTTGAAAAAATTCCTTTGAGAACCGACATATCAAATATTTCATTCACATCCGATTCGCCCATAAAACATTCATAGTTTTCACTCATTGAACCAAGCTTCTTCTGTGAAGTATTTTCTTTCCCACTTTGACTGCTATGGGCAGGTGTACTTGGTTATCGTCTTTATTGTTTACAGTAATAACACATACCTTCGGCTTTCCAACATTTCTCCTTTTCTTAAAAGCCTTCAGAGGATTTCTAATAACTTTACTTTTACTCATTATTATACTTCAACAAAACAGAGACTCAAGAAACAGAATTAATTACGAATATTTTCGAGATAACGACAGAGTAAATAAACATGAAACAATTGACAATCACACCAGCGATATATATTGAACCATCACAGGTTAGGCACAACACATACTTTATCTCACATCACTAAAATGTACCTGATGAACACGGACATTAATAATAACACCATTTGACAGCAGTTTAACAGCGCCACAGTGGGTCACGCCCATGTAGAACACATTTTAAAAAAATTTAAAAATAGTTGTAGTCTTCGGAATTGAATAAATTATATATCTATTAAAACGTAATAGTCTGCAGATTCAGAAAACGCAAAAAAGTAAAAATTGAACTTTTCATGATTTTGAGCCTTTCCGGAGCCCCTTAATGACAGAGAGCAGCAGCGTTTGCATAGAGTTGTCGGTGTTAACAGACAAGCAACACCACATGAAATAAACGCAGAAATCAATGTGGGATGTACGACGAACGTCTCCGTTAGGACAGTGCGGTGAAATTTGGCGTAAATGGGTTATGGCAGCAGACGACCGACACGAGTGCCTTTGCTTACAGCACGACATCGCCGGCAGCACCTCTCCTGGGCTCGTGACCATATCTGTTCAACCGTATACGACTGGAAATCCGTGGCCTGGTTAGATGAGTCCCGATTATAGTTAAGAGCTGACGGCAGTGTTCCAGTGTGGCGCCGACCCGATGAAGTCATGGACCCAAGTTGTCAACAAGGCAATGTGCAAGCTGGTAATGGCTCCATAATGGAGTGGGCTGTCTTTAGATGGAATGGACTGGGTCCTCTGGTCCTATTGAACCGATCATTGAGTAGAAATGGCCATTCTGTGCTACTTGGTGTCTATTTTCAGCCATTCATGGACCTCAAGTTTCCAAACAACAATGGGATTTTTATGGATGAGAATGCGCCTTGTCACCGGCCCAAGACTGTTCGCGGCTGATTTGAACAACATTGTGGACGATTTGAGCGAATGATTTGCCCAGCCACATCGCCCGACCTCAATCCCACCGAACATTTATGGGACATAATCGAGAGGTCAGTTCGTGCACGAATTTCTGCACCGGCAACGCTTTCACAGTTATGGACGGCTGTAGAGGCAGCATGGTTCAGTATTTTTGCAGGTGACTTCCTACGACTGAGTCCATTCCAAACCGAGCTGCTGCCCTACAACCAGCCGCGGTGGCGGAGCGGTTCACGGTAGTTCAGCGTGTGCGGTCAGAGAGCTGGTTGGCCTCTGTAACAAAAAAAAACTGAGTGACGGATCATCAAATGAACTAGAACGGATGTCATGTGACGTCCGCAAGGACCAAGCACAACGATAAACAACGAACAAAATAAAAAAGGGGGGGGGGGTGGTTCTAGGAGCTTCAGTCCGGAAACGCGCTGCTGCTACGATCGCAGGTACGAATCCTGCCTCGGGCATGGATGTGTGTGCTGCCCTTAGGTTAGTTAGGTTTACGTAGTTCTAAGTCTAGGGGACTGATGACCTCAGATGTTAAGTCCCATAGTGCTTAGAGCCATTTGAACCATTTGAAAGCGAACAGGGTTTTCTAATCTTCTAATATGTTTATTTTGTTCAATCACGTTTCCAGTTGCTTCAGCGTATTAATGCGTGTTTCCTTTTACCCGACACTATTCTGGTTTATTTGCTATGACCCAGGTCACACACACACACACATACGCATACACACACACACACACACACACACACACACACACACACACTTGCTAATTTAATCTCAACTGCTTCCTTAGTAACACTTTCCCAGTTGCCGGAAATCTAAGTCCAAATCTATGTGTTGTTCTAGTCCACAGAATGACTGATGACAGCTAACTGAGGATAGGTCTGGTGTTGAATTAACTAACCTACTCGTATTCCGACAAAACCGCATTTTCACTACTATTTAACCGCATTATCACTACTATTTTCTTCTAGTTGCTATGCTGTATGTCCCTAGACGTGATCCAGATGCCTAATCACGGACATAATGTTTCAAACATTAATAATTAGAATGTTCATGGTCAGTGAAACAAGTAGTGCTTCTCTCAGGAGTCCCAAATGCCATTCCAGGGCATACAACTGACTTCTTTGATTTTAAAGATGCTACTAAAGCATTCTTGTCAGTGCAGGCATGTAAGATCTCGTAAATGCATTGTCATCAAAGTGCTTCACACTCGTCCATCTCAAATAGATATTAAAAATACTTGCTGTGAACCAGAAGAATGGAAAAATGTCACCGTATTGAAAAGACGAAAGACCATGGGATATGTATGCCATGCCGTACTTCATCTGACAGACCAGCCATGTTTATCAGTTGCAAAACAGAGAGACGACGACGCGACGTAGCGATTTCTTTCTCTCCAGCACTGTGAGTTTTACAGTCAACCTTGCAACAGCTGATTCCAATAATAGAGTTGTGTAAGGAACGGAAATCATACTTAGAGTTTGTTCATGAATTTAATTTTGTTATTCTCTTCCAAATTCTGGTAGAAATGTTGTTGTACTAGTTAAAATATTTAAACTATATGTCTGTACTGGTATTATCAAAGCATTCATCGTAAGGCGTCTCTGTTAATGCTGTAAGCACTTAGAATCGGTCAGTTTGCTGGTATGACAGAAAGTTCTTAAAAAATAACTCATTTTCTAATTTGTCTCATTATTTATTCCGATGATGAGGTGGACGGCATGATCCTGTGGTACAAGAATAACTTCTCAAATTTTTGGATACGAATAAGTTATGTACAAAAAGAGGTACATTGTTGTCTGATTCTTGTGGAAAATGTGAGATATGACACCCGGAACGTTTTCCATTACCACTCTTCATTTGTTGAATTCCTCTTAACTTTTGTTCAATGGCCAGTTCTATAAACTAACAAACAGAGTTGGGTTGGGGAGCCATTTGTTATCTGTTACTACCAATCTGCTTATGGAAGATTTGGAGAAACGCACACTGGAGTAGGCGGCATTGAAACCTGAGTTCCTTTTTAGATATATGGAAGATACTTTTGCTGTGAAATTTCCTGGCAGATTAAAACTTTGTCCCGGATCAAGATTCGTACACGGGATCTTTACCTTTCGTTAGTCAGTGCTCTGCAGACGGAGCTACCCAAGTAGAACTCACATTCTGTCCTCACAGCGAAACTTCCGACACACAGAAACTTATAGAACTTTCCTGTTAGAAAGGTCACAGTTCGTAGTAATAGACGGTAAGTCATCGAGTAAAACAGAAGTAATATCCGGCGTTCTCGAGGGAAGTTTATAGGCCCTCTATTGTTCCTGATCTATATTAACGTCATAGGAGACATTCTCAGTAGCCGTCTTAGATTGTTTGCAGATGATGCTGTTATTTACCGTCTTGTAAAGTCATCAGATGATCTAAACGACTTGCAAAATAATTTGGATAAGATACCTGTATGGTGCGAAAAGTGGCAATTGACCCTGAATAGATAAAAATGTGAAGTTATTCACATGAGTACTAAAAGAAATCAGCTAAATTTCGATTACGCGATAAGTCACACAAATCTGAGGGCTGTAAATTCAACAAAATACTTAGGGATTACAATTACAGATAACCCAAATTGGAACGATCACATAGATAATATTGTGGGTAGAGCAAAGCAAAGACTGCTATTCATTGGCAGAGCACTTAGAAGGTGCAACAGGTCTGCCAAAGAGAGTGCTTACACTACTCTTGTCCGCCCTATTCTGGAGTATTGCTGCGCGGTGTGGGATCCGCATCAGGTGGGACTGATGACATCGAAAAAGTACAAAGAAGGGCAGCTCGTTTTGTACTATCGCGAAATAGGGGAGATAGTGCCACAGACATGACACGTGAATTGGAGTGGCAATCATTAAGACAAAGTCGTTTTTCGTTGCGACGGGATCTTCTCATGAAATTTCAATCACCAGTTTTCTCCTCCGATGCCTGAAACATTCTGTTGGCACCCACCTACATAGGGAGAAATGATCATCACGATAAAATAAGAGAAATCAGGGCTCGTACAGAAAAATTTAAGTGCTCGTTTTTCCCGCGTGCTGTTCGAGAGTCGAACGGTAGAGAGATAGCATGAAGGTGGTTCACTGAACACTCTGCCAGGCACTTTATTGTGAATAGCAGAGTAATCACGTAGATGTATATGTAGACTAGCTCTTCTGGAAGAAAGGACACTGCGGAGACAGGGCTCAGCCACAGCTTGAGGGATGTTTCTAGAAAGAATTTTCACTCTGCAGCGGAGTGTACGCTTTTATGAAGCTTCCTGGCAGATTAAAAACGTGTGCTTGACCGCGACTGGAACTTCGGACCTCTGCCTTTCGCGAGTAAGTGCTTTACCGGCTGAGCCACCCAAGTACGACTAACGACCCCTCCACGCAGTTTTATTTACGCCAGTACCTCATCTCCTGCATTCCGCAGTTTACAGAAGCTTTCCTGCGAAACTCGCAGCACTAGCACTTGTGAAAGAAAGGATATTGCGGAGACAAGGCTTAGCCACAGCCTGGGGAATGTTTCCAGAATGGATTTTCCCTCTGCAGTGGTGTGTGAAGTGATATGAAACTTCCTGGCAGATTAAAAGAGTATGTCGGACTGAGACCCGAACTTGGGTCGTTTGCCTCTCGCAGGCAAGTGTTCACTTCACCGCGAAAGGTGAAGGCCCCGAGCTTGAGTCTCGATCCGGCACACACTTTTAATCTGCCAGAAAGTTGTATATAACTCCACACTCGACTGCAGAGTGAAAATTCATTCTCGGTACTTTCGTTGTTTGGCCTGATTGGGGTGAGAATTTCGGCTGCTGTTTAGGTCCGCTGACGAGAGGAGCGAGACCTGACAGGCACCGAGACAAAGTTCAGGTGGACAAGAAGCGCGGGGCGCCGTAAAGCGGGCGCAGCGCGGCCGTAACTCGCTACAGAGTGGCACGCAGATGGCGTAACGCCCGCTTTACGACGGGCGGCCGCGTTTAGCGGCGGGTTCTCGCAGCGGGGTGCCGGGCCTGCACGCCTGCCCAAGCCGTTTCTGCCTCACTAAAGCCACGACATGTGCCCAGTTTTCGAGTGACTCGATGCAGTCACCTTAACTATTTGCCATAAATCAAAGCCACAAAAATAACAATGACTCAAGAGGTATGGCTAAAGTGTGACGAAATGCAGCCAAAATGGAGAATAGTTGACACGACATAAATAACTCAAACGGTTTCAGAAAAAGGATTCCCTTCGAACTTAGACCTGGCTTCAGGTGACCGAAAGGCATGTTCCGATTGCCTCCAAATTGCAGACAAGAATAGCATGCAGAAGGATGGAAAAGAAAACTGAAGATTTGTTAGATGACAATGCTTTAGGAAAGGTAAATGCAGTTCTGACTTTGAGACTGATCATCGAAATTAAACTTAAGACCAATCAAGACACGTTCATAGGATTTATCGACCTAGAAAAAGCGTTCGATAGCATAAAATGGTGCAAGGTGTTCGACATTCTCAGGAAAGTAAGTGTAAGCTACCGGGAAGACGTGTAGTTCATTGGTAGAATTTTGAGAAGATGTGGTTAATCTATAAAGGAGACCGCTTATAAAACACTAATACGACCTATTCTTGAGTACTGCTCGAGCGTTTGGGATCCCTATCAGGTCGGATTGAAGGAGGATATAGAAGCAATTCAGAGGCGGGCTGCTAGATTTGTTACTGGTAGGTTTGATCATCACGCGAGTGTTACGGAAATGCTTCAGGAACTCGGATGGGAGTCTCTAGAGGAAAGGAGTCGTTCTTTTCGTGAATCGCTACTGAGGAAATTTAGAGAACCAGCATTTGAGGCTGACTGCAGTACAATTTTACTGCCGCCAACTCACATTTCGCGGCAAGACCACAAAGGTAAATTAGAGAGATTAGGGCTCGTACAGAGGCATATAGGCAGTCATTTTTCCCTCGTTCTGTTTGGGAGTGGAACAGGGAGAGAAGATGCTGGTTGTGGTACGAGGTACCCTCCGTCACGCACCGTATGGGGCATTGTGGAGTATGAATGTAGGTGTATATGTAGATGTACACTCCTGGAAATTGAAATAAGAACACCGTGAATTCATTGTCCCAGGAAGGGGAAACTTTATTGACACATTCCTGGGGTCAGATACATCACATGATTACACTGACAGAACCATAGGCACATAGACACACGCAACAGAGCATGCACAATGTCGGCACTAGTACAGTGTATATCCACCTTTCGCAGCAAAGCAGGCTGCTATTCTCCCATGGAGACGATCGTAGAGATGCTGGATGTAGTCCTGTGGAACGGCTTGCCATGCCATTTCCACCTGGCGCCTCAGTTGGACCAGCGTTCGTGCTGGACGTGCAGACCGCGTGAGACGACGCTTCATCCAGTCCCAAACATGCTCAATGGGGGACAGATCCGGAGATCTTGCTGGCCAGGGTAGTTGACTTACACCTTCTAGAGCACGTTGGGTGGCACGGGATACATGCGGACGTGCACTGTCCTGTTGGAACAGCAAGTTCCCTTGCCGGTCTAGGAATGGTAGAACGATGGGTTCGATGACGGTTTGGATGTACCGTGCACTATTCAGTGTCCCCTCGACGATCACCAGTGGTGTACGGCCAGTGTAGGAGATCGCTCCCCACACCATGATGCCGGGTGTTGGCCCTGTGTGCCTCGGTCGTATGCAGTCCTGATTGTGGCGCTCACCTGCACGGCGCCAAACACGCATACGACCATCATTGGCACCAAGGCAGAAGCGACTCTCATCGCTGAAGATGACACGTCTCCATTCGTCCCTCCATTCACGCCTGTCGCGACACCACTGGAGGCGGGCTGCACGATGTTGGGGCGTGAGCGGAAGACGGCCTAACGGTGTGCGGGACCGTAGCCCAGCTTCATGGAGACGGTTGCGAATGGTCCTCGCCGATACCCCAGGAGCAACAGTGTCCCTAATTTGCTGGGAAGTGGCGGTGCAGTCCCCTACGGCACTGCGTAGGATCCTACGGTCTTGGCGTGCATCCGTGCATCGCTGCGGTCCGGTCCCAGGTCGACGGGCACGTGCACCTTCCGCCGACCACTGGCGACAACATCGATGTACTGTGGAGACCTCACGCCCCACGTGTTGAGCAATTCAGCGGTACGTCCACCCGGCCTCCCGCATGCCCACTATACGCCCTCGCTCAAAGTCCGTCAGCTGCACATACGGTTCACGTCCACGCTGTCGCGGCATGCTACCAGTGTTAAAGACTGCGATGGAGCTCCGTATGCCACGGCAAACTGGCTGACACTGACGGCGGCGGTGCACAAATGCTGCGCAGCTAGCGCCATTCGACGGCCAACACCGCGGTTCCTGGTGTGTCCGCTGTGCCGTGCGTGTGATCATTGCTTGTGCAGCCCTCTCGCAGTGTCCGGAGCAAGTATGGTGGGTATGACACACCGGTGTCAATGTGTTCTTTTTTCCATTTCCAGGAGTGTAGTATACGATATGTACAAGAGCCAAGAGGAAAAAATAAAAATGGGAAACTAAGAACTAATGTTCGGTTTAAGAAGGATTTTATATAGGTATGTAATTATTCGCCCCTACTGTTCAATCCGTACATTGACGAAGCAGTGATGGACACAAAAGAAAGATTCAAGTACGGGAATGAAATTCAAGGTGAAAGCGTATCAGTTTCAAGAGTCGTTGATGATATTGTTACTCTCAGAAAAAGTGACGAAGAATTTCAAGACTGGTTGACTGGAATGCACAGTCTCATGAGATACAACATCATACCATTCCTCTGCTGCTCTCCTTCTACTTGAGTCAAAAAGTAAAAGTAACATAAAGATAAAAAATACCAGTCTGTGCTATTGGAAATACCTTGGTGATATATCTATGTATGAAACAGCTATTCATAGCTGCATCTTTACACATAACGAACACTATCAACAGTTTAATTAAGAACAAAACGAAACTGTTCCTGAAGAGATGGTTCAAATGGCTCTGAGCACTATGGGACTCAACTGCTGAGGTCATTAGTCCCCTAGAACTTAGAACTAGTTAAACCTAACTAACCTAAGGACATCACAAACATCCATGCCCGAGGCAGGATTCGAACCTGCGACCGTAGCGGTCTTGCGGTTCCAGGCTGCTGCGCCTTTAACCACACGGCCACTTCGGCCGGCGTTCCTGAAGAGAATCTCTGTTTTATCTAGTAAGATAATCTTTTTACATTAACAATAAGAATTAATTAGTTTCAGCACTGAATAATGCTGAAGAGAGTGAATTAATTTCTAATAATGTGCTGCAAACAAAACAACAACGAATAGATAATTTCAAAAAAGGAAGTTTGAATACCTATGTAAAAATGTAAACTGCTAAAGAGATGTATAAGCTTAGTGAAGTAAATTCTTGTTCTACTTAAATGATAACGCAATGCATGCTTTCACGTCCGTTTTTTGTACACTGGACGATAAGTGGCGTGTTTCTGCGCTAACGTTTCGTCTCCTAATCCTGGACAATTCAGCAGAGGCTGTAAAGACTTAGATAGTGGTTTGGAACTTCAATAATCTCAACAAGCCAGACTGTTTGTACGTATCTATCAATGGCCCAGTCGTGACGTCATTAGGGGTTGTCTAAACCTGATCTCACAAGGCACCAGTCAGTTAATGTGTATAGGGAATGGACGCAAAAACCAAACACGCGAGACACAAGGTACGTTTCACACAGGACATGCTGGTGAACATGATTTGCGACCGCAGAGCTATCCACCGCCAATCGTTTGCCGTAAATCACACAGTTGTTTCCGTAAACGGAGCGACGTAAAATTCCTACGTTACCTCTATTAAAATGCATGTAATTTCCTTGTCCATGTTGTTCTGTCTGTAGTATACAGGATTAAAAACTTCCATGAACATGTTATAAGGCAAAAAAGGGAAGTTCCTTCACCAGTCAGTACGGGCATCAGCTCATAAAAAGTATTTCATCATCCTTTTTTTTAAAAAAAAAAAAACCACTAGGGTCATTCTTTCTTGATCACCGTTTCTATTCAGTAGTAGAACATTTAGAACGTGTAAATTACAAGACTTGAAACCAACAAGAAACTGCAAAATATCCTACTGCAAGTAGTGCAAGCTCTTTTGTAGACTAAGAATAAAAAAATAGTGCAATATTATTGTTGCATTTACTGTTGTTTGTGTGTGTCTGTGTGCATTTGCGAGCGCACATTGTCATAAACAATATTTATAAACGAAATGCATATCGCAAAATCTTGAACTGTCTTAGATGAATAAGCAAATACTGAATTACAATCGAATCAAGCAGTGATGTAGAAACCAATGAGGCAATTTGTTGAGGCAAGCAAAATCGCTCCTGACAGAGAGCGCACTTGTATTTACATGACATAGAATACCAGTACTATGGAACAACCTCCGTTAAATTAATAAGGAAGTCTCAGAACATTTTATAAATGCGAAGTTGAACAATTAAGTTGCATTATACAACAAGATGCGAATGAGCTACACACTATGCAACTTGGGTAACATACCAGGACTATAATAAGTGACGGTTTTCTGAGTGCTACAGTTCAGGCTTTGTAAACCGCAGGACGGTGAAATATCATAGTATGTTCATTAATTGGTGTGCTCGTGGAGTATACTGAAAAAAATAATAGTTCCGCTTTCTGCTATCAGGTGAAGATATGGCGCTGTAAGCAGTCAGAATGTGAAGTGTTTCCTGTTTTGATGTCAGTATACGGTTTGCCACTTGGCGACGACTGTTGATTTCTTTTGCGAAGTGACTATTGGTGTAAAGGCTTAGGAAGGTTGAAGTTTTCCGTACAGACAACAATATTTATTGAGAAGAAAGGTTATGCACTGTTGGTAAACTTTGTGTTCTGCCTTCCGGCAGGTCTTGTCATGGGCGAAGCCTTGTCAGAGAGGTCCACCTCAAGAGCGTCTAGGGAAGTGATTCCAGTGGTGGTTCCCCGTTGCCTTTCACTGGTGATGAAAAAATGATAATGAGGACAACACAACACCAAGTCCCTGAGCGGAGAAAATCTCCGACTCCTTGGCGTGACAGACCGCCGCGCTGACCACTCAGCTATCGGGGCGGACACTGCTGGTAAGGTTGCGTTACCATAAGGGCAGCAATAGCAACGCTGCATTGCGGGAATATCGCCGACAGAAACAGCTGCGAAGAGACTCCATGTAAATAAATGGGCTAAAGAATATGCTCAAGAAATGTTAAGAATCAACTGAATTAGGTGGTGCAGGAGCGAGAGGGAGACTGTCCGTTTGCATGGCAGTTGCTGACGAATTTCATGTAACTATAGCCGAGCGTGCAATGCATGCCTCAAATTCCACAGCCAGTGTTCGAGTTGTGTCACAGGAATCTTCTCTCCCCTCTAGTGAACGGTTCAAAAGATTTTTAGACGCATTTTACACTGGTATCTCTACAATATTCAGAATGTGCATCAAATGAAACCCCATGATACGCTACCACGTCGTCACTTTGCCCTTCGATTTTTGGCACGCATAGAAAAGGACATGTGGCCAGGAAATGTTCTTTTTATATACGAGGTACATTTTACTCTCCACGGTGCCATGAATGCACAGAAATGCTGATCTGACATTCTGCTCTGCCAAAGGAACATGCAGTGCACTTTTACGTGACTGTTAGTATTGTTTCAAAAGCTACTTTATTTGCTGTTCACTTTTCTTCGAGGAGATGATACGTCGCAGGCCTGTTAGTGTACAGTAACGTCTGTATAAGGATCTCCATGTGTAACACGTGATACCAGTTTTGCAAGACTGCAACTGTGTCCACACCACTATTTTCATGCAAGATTGGGCGACACCACATGTCGCTTGCCAGGTGAAAGATAGGCTTCGAGAACCCTTCGGTAACGACCGCGTCACCTCTAGGCTGTTTCGAGATGTGTGGCCTTCCAGATTCCCCATCTAAATCTACGTCACTTCAATTCATGAACGTCCATACTATAGCATGGACAACGGACTTCAGCTGATGATACATACGGGAAAAAGTACCACAACAGCTGTATCTTGAGAACACGACGGCAGCAAATTACTCCCATCCTCAGGCCCCACTACTGACAAAAGAGTATTATAATTTCTTGGCGCATGTATTGTGGAGCCTTGTTATTAGAACATGTGAGCTAGCCTTCCTCATGACCTAACCCATGTGTTATAGTAACAAGGACTCCACAATAAATGCGCCAAGGAATTTTAATACTCAAAAAAGGTTCAAATGGCTCTAAGCACTATGGGACTTAACATCTGAGCTCATCAGTCCCCTAGACTTAGAACTACTTAAACCTAACTAACCTAAGGACCTCACACACATCCATGCCCGAGGCAGGATTCGAACCTGCGACCGTAGCAGTAGAGCGGTTCCCGACTGAAGCGCGTAGAAGCGCTTGGCCATAGCGGCCGGCTTCTAATGCTCTGTTGGCAGTCATGGGGCCTGAGGATGGCGATAATGTGCCGCCGAAACTTGTCGTGTGAGACAACAAAAACATCCTCAAGATACAGTTGTAGTGGTACTTTTTCTCATATATGTCACTTCAGGTTATGAGGATATCTGAAATACCACGTCTGTCAGGGATGTATCCATACCCTTCCTGATATGAAGGATGGCATACGACGACATATCGCTCTGTTTACATTGGATATGTCGCGAACAACAATCGACCATGTCGTGCTGCGAATGCAGGATGTCGCTGAGTCGGGAGACCACACTGAAAACATGTTGCAACTTGTGACCATATCCTAATAAAAGTGCCAGAACCAACGTCATCATGTGTTTCATCTTTCTCCTCTTTTCCTGCATCCATACCATATTATGAGCGCTTTCAGCGCTATATTTTCACCTGGCAGCAGAAAGTGGAACCGCTTTTTTTTTTTTTTTTTTCGGTATACTCCCCGAGCGCACCGATTAATGAACATACCTACGATGTTTCAGTGTCATCGACGCACACAGCCAGCACTGCAGCCCTGGGAACATCGGCAGTTTAATTACAATTACCCAGTATAATTATTTTATGTTACGATTGCCTGCAGGCTTTAATCACCGGTATTTAACTTTTATTACGTATCATTGCCATTTATAACAAATTGTGCCAAGGACAACGCCTTTTTGATGAATGTTCATTGTACCATTGCTTTGAACCGACATACTTTGACAACATGCAAGCTGTAATAAGAAACCAGCCTTTGTCGCCGAGCGGTTCTAGGCACTTCAGTCTGGAACCGTGCGACCGCTACGCTCACAGGTTCGAATTCTGCCTCGGAGATGGATGTGTGTGATGTCCTTAGGTTAGTTAGGTTTAAGTAGTTCCAAATCGAGGTGACTGATAACCTCAGATGTTAAGTCCATAGTGCTTAGAACAATTTGAACCATTTGTTGCCCCCGGAAGTCGTTAGATAGGCAACCTACAGCGTGCAGTTGGTCGTTTTTAGCCATTTAGTAACATACAGCGTGTCTCGGGAAGAATGGTGAATATTCAGGGACATGGCAGGAACGATCATTTGAAGCAAAAAGGTCTAGAGAACATGGGTTCCTCATTTTCGATACTATGAAACAACTCCATTTTTACGCAAGCTCTTTGCTTACAATATTTTGGGTGAGGTAGCATGGACCAAAACAAGAAAAAAATTGTATAATAAACATGGGCTCTAAAATACATACACTATGTGATCAAAAGTATCCGGACACCTGGCTGAAAATGACATACAAGTTCGTGGCGCCCTCCATCGGTAATGCTGGAATTCAATATGGTGTTGGCCCACCCTTAGCCTTCATGATAGCTTCCACTCTCACAGGCATACGTTCAATCAGGTGCTGCAAGGTTTCTTGGGGAATGGCAGCCCATTTTTCACGGATTGCTGCACTCAGGAGAGGTATCGATGTCGGTCGGTGAGGTCTGGCACGAAGTCGGGGTTCCAAAACATCCCAAAGGTGTACTATAGAATTCAGGTCAGGGCTGTTATTCTCGCGTAACCTCTCCGCCACAGGCCGAGCATTATGAACAGGTGTACGATCGTGTTGAAAGATGCAATCGCCATCCCCGAATTGTTCTTCAACAGTGGAAAGCAAGAAGGTGCTTAAAACATCAATGTAGGCCTGTGCTGTGATAGTGCCACGCAAAACACCAAGGCGTGCAAGCCCCGTCCATGAAAAACACGACCACAGCGTAACACCACCGCCTCCGAATTTTACTGTTGGCACTACACACGAAGACAGCTGACGTTCACCGGGCATTCGTAATACCCACACCCTGCCATTCGATTGCTACATTGTGTACCGTGATTCGTCACTCCACACAACGTTTTTCCACTTTTCAATTGTCCAGTTCTTACGTTCCATACACCAAGCGAGGCGTCGTTTGGCATTTACCTGCGTGATGTTTGGCTTATGAACAGCTGCTCGACCATGAAATCCAAGTTTTCTCACCTCCCGCCTAACTGTCATAGCACTTGCGGTAGATGCTGATGCAGTTTAGAATTCCTGCTGTGATGGTCTGGATAGATGTCTGCCTGTTACACATTAAAACCCTCTTCAACTGTCGACTGTCTCTGTCAGTCAACAGACGACGTTGGCCAGTACGCTTTTGTGCTGTACGTTTCCCTTCACGTTTCCTCTTCTCTATCACATCGGAAACAGTGGACCTAGGGATGTTTAGGAGTGTGGAAATCTCGCGTACAGACATATGACACAAGAGACACCCAGTCGCCAGACCACGTTCGAAATCCGTGAGTTCCGCGGAGCACCCCGTTACGCTCTCTTACGATTTCTAATGACTACTGAGATCGCTGATATGGAGTACCTGGCAGTAGTTAGCAGCACAGTGCATCTAATATGAAAAACGCATGTTTTTGGGGGTGTGCGGATACTTTTGATCACATAGTGTACTTTAAGATCAATGAGCACCTATTTAGTAAAAGAAATGTGTTTCACAGACGCGTAATTGAACAAGTCCTCATAGCTCTTAAGCATGCGCTTTAGAGTCCATGTTTTCTGTATTATTTTTCTTGTTTTGGCCCGTACCACCACCTCTCAAAAAATGTAAAGCAAAGAGCCTGGAGTAGAACAGAATTGTTTCACAGTATCGACGAAGCGCTCGTAGCTGTTAAGGTGTCCATTTTGGAACCCATGTTTACTAGACATTTTGGTTTCGAGTATCGTTTGAGATACACCTGAATATTGACTATTCCTCCTGGAACAGCCTGCACATTTGTACACCTACAGCTTCATCTTTATTCTACAAATCATTAAAAACTGCATGTCAGAGGATACTTTCTATTAAACTATGCACTGAAATCTGCACCTGCTCCGTTCGCGGGTGGAGCATGTGAAAAATGCATGCTTCTACCCCTCTGCACGAGCTTAACTTCATACGCACGATCTCTAAGGAACATGTATCTGGGTAGCTGAACATTCGTGGTTTCTGCACTCAAATACGTGTCTTGGAGTTCTCCAAGCACGTTATTGAGAGATGTAAAGCTTCTTGCTCAGGGCTCTGTCAGTTAATATTTTTCTACATTTCTGTTACGCTCCGTCACTGATCAAACAAATCTGGAATTATTCTCGGTCCCTTCTCCTATTGCTAATGCTGCTGTACCGAATAATCACGGCTGGCTCATTGTAGAACGTATTTACTGTTAATTACTATTTTTACTTGAAAAAAAAGTTCAAAACTTCAGTTTTGGTGATAGCCAAACCTTTCAGTAGGTACATCAGGAAGGCTGAGAAAACATCAGTTTATCACATCAACTATGAAAGTGTTGTACACCAACGATTTATTTTTAATATTTGTACTTTACATAAAGTTCTTACATTAGCTCTGCTCGAAACAGAAGAGAAATGTTATGTGAAAAGTCTTTAGAACTCGTTTCCTTTTCAAGGTCTTGCTACGTATGCATCTGTACCTTCAAAATACTTATTTACGAAAAATGTTGTCAATCGTTAGATAAAAAAATTGACGTTAAGCGCAGTTATGGGCTCAGGTAGCCTCTCACCTCGCCAAGTTAGTTGAAGAGCTTCTTTACTGGTTTAATTCGATTGTCAGACAATTTACTTTCAATGACCGACTTTTCACAGATGTTGAAAGTTCTACCAAGTAGTTTTTCGTATGATGTTTTAGCACTAGGTATTTTTGACATCAGTCGAGCGGTATGCCCCAGTGACAGTACACTGACCTTCCATTCGAGAGGACAACCATTCAAATTCTCGTCCACCCATTCAGGCTGAGGTTTTCCATAATTTCCCCCCCAAACGGCTTGAAGCAAATACCGAGATGGTTCCTTTGAAAAGGGTGCGTCCGATTTTCTTACCCATCCTTCCCCTACCCGAGTTTGCTCTTCATCTCTAACGACCTAGTAATCTCCCATCTTTCTTCATAACAACGCCATTCCTAAGCAATCATAAGCAGCTGCGACGTCTATACTGTCAGACTGCAAACCCTTAGGTGCTGTACTGATTATCCGAAGTGATTTATAGTGAATCCGGAAAAGGTAAGATTATATTTTTAAGACCTATCGCTACATTTCGTTCTTTAAGTTTTTTACACATATGTTTCTCAAAGCCCTCAGAATGTCAATGAGTCTTTCCTGAGGTGTGCAGATGGTTTCTTATCTGCTTGTTGAAGTCAGTGGATTTGATATCTTTAGTGGTTCTTGAAATTACTCACGGAAAAAAGCTTTTAAATCCTACTATCATTATATGATGTGACCAGGAAATGTATAGATATTCTCACCTGTGCTGCGCCGTAGATAATTTCCTGAGCACAGCTGAGTAAAATTGAGAAACCTTCTAAGGATAACGCAAGAGAATGGCGAAGTTGGTCAGTTCGGGCCAGCAAGGCGAAGTTACATCAGGGGCTACCTGCCGATATGACGAGTACTATCTCCAAGGCGTCGAGACGGTTACCACGTGCTACAGCCAACCATTCGATCCATGGGTGTAATGGTACTGACACAGAAAGGCAGAGCCTATAAGGGGTTCACGATCCCCTATCCAACGATTTACAATGTTTTGTCCCACAAAGGTCGACGGGAGGCAAAATCGATTGTCAAGCACCACTAAAGCTAAGAGAATAAGTTAGACGAGTCTGGGAGTTCGTTGATTTCGGGTGGAGCCGTTAGCGGCGCATTGTGTTGTAATGCTGAGTGAGTCCCCATCGCCATGGGTTGACCCTCAGCAAATATTACCAATTCGTTACAAATGACATTTTTTAAA
This sequence comes from Schistocerca piceifrons, assembly GCF_021461385.2. Lineage (NCBI taxonomy): Eukaryota > Metazoa > Arthropoda > Insecta > Orthoptera > Acrididae > Schistocerca > Schistocerca piceifrons. The sequence continues at coordinate 156,550,263 of NC_060141.1, forward strand.
AAGTGTCTTAAATGCTTGTAGTATTCCGAAAATACTTGTTCACGGCAACTAATCCGGCCACAGACTGGATTGCTGTCATGGCTGTTATGTGTTAAACATTGATAGAGCGTGTGACTTAATACCAAAATACAGAGCTGTGATGAGATTAACCGTAACTAGAAATGTCAGACAAAAGTAGTATCTGCCTCGAAATTGTGTACCAATCAAACAGTGTAAAATACCTTCACAGGGGTTATTGTAACATCCTTCATCACTGTGTGAATATTGTTGAGCAGTGGCACCCTGATTGGAAACAACGTCCGAAGCAGATAAATCCGATTAGCATTTATCTATTAATTCACAGTCTCATTAAAATTTAAGTTGGGCTGCTGTTTTGGTTAATAACAATCGACATCATATTAATCGGGAGTGTTTCAAAACGCTGTAGCCTGGGTGACCTAATGGCTTCACTTTCGAGTCATATTTCTGTTATGGCTTATGTGGTGGAACCCAATGCTTTCCCAAAACAAGGATTGGCCAAGCCCGTATAAGTACTCCATAGTTCCAGTTCGCGGGATGCAGTCTGCCAGCCAAAAGCTATGAATTGGGACCCACAATAGCCTACGACTCTACCAATCTCCACCTCCAGACTCTGCCACTGTTAGCTGCAACCCCGTTTGTCACAGTACGTCCCCCAAACAGTGGGCCGTCTGTGCGCCCACGTCGGTCGCTGCTGGCTCAGCCCCTGTGCTCTACAGTTTGAGTGCAGGAATGCAAGATGGTGCAGGCGCTCATCCATCTTTGCTTGTGCAGACAAACTCTTTGCTGCCTGCTGATGCTCATGTGGGCAGAAACTGCTGCTGCCATGAGCTATCTCATGCACACTGTATCCACGACATGATTCTGCATACCTCAGTGTCCCTTTTCCTTGCAGAAGGGCAGCTTCTAACCTGCGTTTAGGGTGTCTCCCATTACTGGAATCAGTGGATTTGGCAAATCACTGTCGCCGTCACTCCATCGGCCACATGACACTGTATACCACCAATTCGCCTGTTGACCGCTGCACTGCTTCACAGGATGCGTACCGCTGACGTCTAGGTGCCACTGGGCTCCTTGAGTATCATCACAACTTTTGTAGTTTATGAGCAACAAATTAGAGTTATTTAACAACGATTTTTTCATGATGAAACATGACTACCAGGGAGCCACTCATTGCTCCACTACTACCTTGCCCATGGTGGTGAAGTACTTGCTTCCTGTGCTCTGTCGACGCATTTCCCGCACCCACCTCCCAGGCCCACCATACAGGTGGTCACTGATGTCTGCAGCCACGTCTCCAGCCACAAAGTGCAGTTCAACACTGGAATTTTGGTTAGCTTTTTAATTTTGTGGCCTTTTTGTTTCTTTTCATGATGAACAGATCTGCTGTGCATAGGAACATCAAGAAAACAATTTTTGAAACCTGAGGGACGGTTTCGTTAGAGGAAATTGGCTGGATTACTCTTTCTGGCCACTGTGGTGCCGATATGGTAACTTGGTGGGACATAAATTGCTTTGTATGGGGGCATTACCAGATACATGCAGTACTTATCCATGCTATGGGAATGAGGTACTTCAGTGCTCAGAATCTTGATGGGCTATGATGCATCATAAGGGTTGATATCATTTTACTGTGCTTATGCCCAAGTGTTTTTGCTTGCTGTCTTTACTTTGTTAATATGTGGTGTACTTTAGGTATATTGTATTGCTGTGGTATTCCTGTCGCTGTAAAATTCTTTTAATAATTGACAACGACCAGATGGCAGTCACATCCCATGAAAACAGCTCACACACAACACTCAAAAAGAAAAGAAAGAAAATTCTGCACCTTCTGATCTGAGATGTACATGCTTTCCCATGAATTTCAGGAGCCATCATCGTGACAAAGAAAATAAATGCCAATCACAACATGACATGTCTGGATAAATTATACATACTAGCATCCTCACTTCATGTAACTGAGAACACATGTTTTGTAGGCTCATGACTGGCACTTTAACTCATCATAGCACAGAGTGAGGGTGTATCCGTGGTCTAGGGGTAGCCTCTTTGATTCAAAATCGTAGTAGGCTCTCAGCCGTGCTAGCGTGCGGAGCTGCTCCGCGCGCCGTCCGACGCTCCGCTCTCGGCGGTGTTTACTTCCGCGTCGCGGTGTTTGTGTCTATTGAGTCCAGTGCTAACGTACACCAGGGCGCACTCATACTGCCGTGTAACGATCAAAGTAACGTTTCGGGCAGAACATCCACGACCCAGAGCTTTCGAAGTCGAACAGTTCCTACGTGAGGATCTACGTTTGAACCCCCAGGACGTAATCGGCATACATTTTTCCATCACTGGAAGTGTTGTCTACATCAAGATGTCGACAGAGGAAATTTGCAATGACATAATTCAACGTCATGCCACCGGACTGAAATTTAAACACTCTGATGGACATATGGATGCTGTGACGGTCGCCCATGCTGGATTCGGTCTCCGGACATTGCGGGTGTTTGAGCTCCCGTTCGAGGTGCCTCAGGATGTGGTCATTGCCGCTTTCCTACCATATGGCACCGTCTTGGGTCACGTCGCGGAGAAGTGACAAACATTTACGACCTACCCCGTATTAAATGGCGTCCGGCAAATAAAAATTGAGCTGACGAAACATGTCCCATCGTACCTGCTGATTGGCGGTGTGAGGGCCATCGTCATGTATGATGGACAGCCACGAACGTGCGCAGGATGTGGCCAGGAGGGACATGTACGTTCCGAATGCTTACACCGCCGTTTAATACAGACGCCGTTACGTGAAGAGACCCAGGCTTCGACGGTCACGTCCTTACCCATCACCTAGGCCAAGGTTGCACAGGACCCCGTCGTACCAATCTCGATTGCGCCAGCAGCATCGTCAACGCCACCCGCCGCAGCACAACGCGCCGAGGACACAAGCACGGCGTCGCCTCCAGTGCTCGCTTCAGGACCGTCCGGTTTGCAGACCGAAACCGATGTTGCTGTTGGAACCATGGACGTCGACCTCGATGTCGTGCCGACGTCTGCCTTTATCCAGACGGGTTCGGCGTCAGACGACGGGCGACCACATTCTGATTCAGAAGGCCACATCAGAAAACAGCGGTCGCCTCGCAAACACAGGAAACGACGACGAACGCCTTCCGATGATGCCCTTTCTCAGACGGCCCCACGAGATGTCGACCTGATGTCTGACGGTGATCTCCCACATTGCGTCCAGTCACGCGATGTGACAGCAACAGGCGCCCCTCCTGTGACGCCTACTCTCCCAGCCAGGGACGTGTCCTCGCCGTTGTCAACGAATGATGACGACGGTCCCCCTGACACTCATGTTGCGGAATCCACAACACCCGTTCCGGAAGTACGTGACCGTCACATGTCCACGTCGTCAGCTTCCTGGGCCGATGACGTTGAAGAAGAAGTGGAACAGACTGCCAGCGTGTCTGCACAGGAGTCCACCTCGGCGACACTTGGGGCTGGCGCCCCGCCAGTAATTATCACCACGGCGGGACCACCGGCGGGTCTCCACCTGCCGGCTACATCTACCGCACGTTCTGCAAATACTGAGGGTGGCCGTACACAGAAATATCGCATCGCCACCATGAATCTTGCCACCATTCGTGCCCCCCATAAACTGGCCATGTTCAGAGACACTATTTACTCTGCGGATGTGGATATAGCACTCTTACAAGAGGTGTTTGTGGCTGACTTCCTAGTTCCCACCGGATACACCGCCCATGTTTCCCCCGCATCCGATACCGGTAGCGGCGTCGCCATCCTGCTACGCGACGGACTCCCTGCAGAGGACGTCATCTACCTCCCCACTGCGGGAGGTATGGCCCTCACACTGTTCGGCGTGCGTATTATTAATATCTACGCTTCGTCCGGCACTGGCCGCCGTCATGAGCGACAAACTTTTTTTGCCGAAAGCGTCACACCCCTCTTCACCGGTCCGCAGGACGATTTGGTACTCGGTGGGGATTTTAACTCGACACAAGAGCCCGCGGACCAACTCCCGCGACATTCCCCTTGTGCATCTCTCTCAGTGGTCATCGACCGTCTCCGACTTGTTGACACATGCAAGAAGCTCCACGGAATTCAACCGGGCTATACATTCTACACCTCTCACTCGTCAAGCCGCATAGATAGCATCTACGTTACCCGCTCCCTTGCTGATGGCACACGTCATGCGGAAGTCTGGCCCTTGGCCTTTTCAGACCATGATGCGTACCTCTGTGATGTCACTCTCGCCCGACAGCAAGTGTGGCATAGTCGTGGTCTGTGGAAACTCAATGTCGCTCACCTGACCTCCTCAGACTGTCGCCGTATGGTCGAAGAAGCGTGGGCACGCTGCCACCATCGTCGAGAAGCCTATGATTCCACCTTATCATGGTGGCTCTCCTGTGCGAAGCCGACCCTCAGGAAGACTCTGATGAGTTATGGGAAGGAATTAAAGGCGTGGCAAACTAATACCCTGCACTTCTACTACACAGTTCTACGTGACTGTACGACGATGCCTTTCTCGCCAACCCGGCAGTCGATGGTCCATCGCTCGAAGGCGCAAATCTCCTTGATCATGCGGCGTAACTTGGAAGGCACTGTAGTCCGTTCTCGAGTTTCTAATCGAATCCCTGAAGAACGTCCGTCGATGTACCACCTCTTTCAGGAAAGACGACGACGACGACGAGCTCTGATCCAAGTCCTCACTGATGTGGAAGGGCGCCGGCACGACACCCAACAAAGCATCGGTCGTGCTCTCCATGCTCATTTTGCCGGGCTCTACGCAGCCGTACCGCATTCTGCAGCACTGGTCACAGAAGTCGCTCAGCTTATTACGAACACTCTTCCGGAGGATGCAGTGCATGACCTCCAAGACGACGTAACCACAGATGAAGTGGTAGACGCTATCAAGGCGGGTTCCGATAACAGATCTCCAGGACCTGACGGTATACCCATCGAATTTTATAAAAGTCTTCACTATTTGTTGGCTTCCACGTGGACGGCAATCGCACAAGAGCTGATGTCACCGATGACAGTGGTCCCGAGCACCTTTCTAGAAGGAATTATTATCCCCGTACTTAAACCGCGCGGGTTATCGAGGGTCCAGGACTATCCACCAATTACTTTGCTCAACAGCGACATGAAATTATTCACACGGCTACTGGTATCGCGACTCAAGAAGGTCGCACGTTACGTCACATCCTGCAACCAGACTTCCCTAGGAGGCGACAACAACATCCGTACGGCCCTTTGCCGTTACAGAGACATGATAGCATTAGCGCATCATCAGCGTCTCCCTGGCGCCTTGGCTTCACTGGACTTTAGCCAGGCTTTCGACCGTGTTGACCACTTCTATTTACGGACAGTTCATCAGCATATGGGTTTTCCTGGAGGTATTGTCACGGTGGTTATGCGCCTGTTGAGTAGTGCAACCTCTAAAATCATGTACAATGGTCGTCTTACACCGTCCCTGGTCATCGCACGATCTGTACGACAAGGATGCCTTCTTTCCACGATTTTGTATGCTTTCGCCTTGGAACCCCCGCTCCAGGGCATGCGCCAACGTTTGGAAGGCATGGCTGTGCAAGGCCACCGTTTTTGTTGTACAGCCTACGCAGACAACATAGTACTATATCTGCGCAGTGAAGATGAAGTACGAGCAGCACTGACATGGGTGACGACTTACGGAGAAGCGTCGGGGAGCTGCCTCAACGTGTCAAAATCCAAGGTCCTGCTCATTGGTGAGGGCTTGCCGGAGAGATGCGCTGCCCCCCTTAGTGTCGCCGCCACCATACGGTGTCTTGGACTTGATTTCACAGCAGACCTGCGCCGCTCAGCGACTATCAATGGTAGACGCTTGCTACAGACAATCAGAGCAAATCTCGCAGATCACCGGCTACGAGCTCTCGACGTTATCCAACGCGCGCAATACGTGAACATGTATCATGCTTCCCGTATACCACACGTGGCCCAAGTACTACCAGTCCCAAATCTCCCGGCACGACGACTGTTGATGGCTTTCGGCTCCTTCGTCAGCTCGGGGATGTTATTCAAGGTGCAGTATGAATCCCTTGCACTGCCACGAGATCGTGGCGGGGTGGGACTCATCCACGTGCCGACTCGTGTCAAGGCACTATACGTCAGCTCCCAACTAAAACTTTGGCATCGTTGCCCGCCGAGCCTTACTAGCCTCCTGCTTCACAACCTTGCACCGGCCTCCTTGTCCGCCCCAGTGCTGGTATCGACCATTCCCACCCCCTTTTATAACATCCAACGATTTTTCCTGGAGTTCAGTTATATCTACCGGTCCTTACCACTTACACGTTTTTACCTCACGAAAACAGTCTCCGAATTGTTACAACAGTGCCGCCCGTCCAACCCCATCGAACGTAAGTATCCACAGCACGTGTGGCGACACATATGGAAGGCGATCCATGCGCGTTTTCTCGAATCAGATGTTCAATCAGCGTGGTACATCACCGTGAATGGCAAACACGTTAACCGAGATCGTCTGCACCGCATCCATCTCGCCGATTCATCCCTCTGCACCCACTGTGGAGTGGATGACACGGATGTCCACCGGTTCCACTGTGGCACAGCGCTAGACGTCTGGACACTTGCGCGGCGTATTTTGGCATTTCTTACTCGCCAGACACCGGCTCAGATCGACGTCCACATGCTTTTGTATCCCGATAAGACTTTCTACCCCTCCGCCAAAACTAACTCTGTGAATTGGATCTGTGGCCACACGATCCGCTATCTTTTTACTTCTGGCGACAAGTCTACGCTAGGATATTGGACTTATCTCAACGAACGACACTGCGTCCTGATACGCAACCCACGCTATAAACAATATTTTTCCAATTTCTTACGGAGCACTTTCGATGACCCACCTAGTAGCTGGAACGTCCAAGCCCTGAGAAGCTGAAAACTGTATAAACCGAACCGAAATGAATAGATCTGCTACCCAGAACCCACGCCTACGCCATGAGAAGACACGTTTGGACGAGCTGGCATGCTGTACACTTCAGGAGCTCCTGTAAGAACTGGACTTTAACTACAAGTCGCACGACGACTTAAAAAGCTTTTCCTTATTTATTCCTCATAATTTGTTCTTAAAGGAAAAAGAAATTTGATTTTGGCTTTGAGAAACTTTTTTTTGTTCCAAAAGAGTGCTTCTTCGCCAATAAGACGAAGGAGACTCATTTTTGTTTACTGGACGGAGAAACCAGTAGAATTGGAGTCTTTGTTTTCTTTCGGAAAAAAAAAATCCTTATTTATTCCTCCCAATCTGTTCTTAAAGGGAAAAGAAATTTGAGTTTGGCTTTGGAAAAAAACAAAAAAACAAAAATTTTTGTTAAAAAAAAAAAAAAGAGGACTAGCTGCCCTCTGTAGTAAAAAAAACTGAGTAAAAAAAAGTGGTTACCGTCGTTCCTTCTTAACTTTGATACCCGTGTTCGAGGCCATATTGGTTTTTTTTTCCTGCCTCTCTATCAGAATTATCTACGAATGTTTTCTTCAAAAAAAAAAAGAAGGGTAGCGTCTTAAAAAAAAAAAAAAAGGCGCTGCAGTCTGGAACCGCAAGACCGCTAAAAAAAAAATCAAAACGTCTTCGGTACCGTGTTCGATCCCCGCCACTGCCGAAGACTTCCGGCATAAGAAGTCAACCTCATTCTGCCAACGGCCTTGTCAAAGAGGGCGGAGGAGCGGATAGAGGTTCAGGGCACTCTCTTGTCCTAGGGGTGGGAAATCACCCCTAAAGGCGGAAGAATCAGCAATGATCAACGACATGAGGATGCAGAAGGCAATGGAAACCACTGCATTAAAGACACGTAACGTGTATCCACAGGACATGTGGCCTGTAATTAAAGAAGTTCAAAATGGTTCAAATGGCTCTGAGCACTATGGGACTTAACTACTGAGGTCATCAGTCCCCTAGAACTTAGAACTACTTAAACCTAACTAACCTAAGGACATCACACACATCCATGCCCGAGGCAGGATTCGAACCTGCGACCGTAGCGGTCACGCGGTTCCAAACTGACGCGCTTAGAACCGCACGGCCACACCGGCCGGCAATTAAAGATGTGTCATGATGATCTCTCCATTGGCAAAAGATTCCGGAATAGTCCCCCATTCGGATCTCCGGGAGGGGACTGCCAAGGGGGAGGTTACCATGAGAAAAAGATTGAATAATCAACGAAAGGATAACGTTCTACGAATCACGGCGTGGAATGTCAGAAGCTTGAACGTGGTAGGGAAACTAGAAAATTTGAAAAGGGAAATGCAAAGGCTCAATCTAGATATAGTAGGGGTCAGTGAAGTGAAGTGGAAGGAAGACAAGGATTTCTGGTCAGATGAGTATCGGGTAATATCAACAGCAGCAGAAAATGGTATAACAGGTGTAGGATTCGTTATGAATAGGAAGGTAGGGCAGAGGGTGTGTTACTGTGAACAGTTCAGTGACCGGGTTGTTCTAATCAGAATCGACAGCAGACCAACAGCGACCAAGACCGACAACGATAGTTCAGGTATACATGCCGACGTCGCAAGCTGAAGATGAACAGACAGAGAAAGTGTATGAGGATATTGAAAGGGTAATGCAGTATGTAAAAGGTGACGAAAACCTAATAGTCATGGGCGACTGGAAAGCATTTGTAGGGGAAGGAGTAGAAGAAAAGGTTACAGGAGAATATGGGCTTGGGACAAGGAATGAAAGAGGAGAAAGACTAATTGAGTTCTGTAACAAGTTTCAGCTAGTAATAGCGAATACCCTGTTCAAGAATCACAAGAGGAGGAGGTATACTTGGAAAAGGCCGGGAGATACGGGAAAATTTCAATTAGATTACATCATAGTCAGACAGAGATTCCGAAATCAGATACTGGATTGTAAGGCGTACCCAGGAGCAGATATAGACTCAGATCACAATATAGTAGTGATGAAGAGTAGGCTGAAGTTCAAGACATTAGTCGGGAAGAATCAATACGCAAAGAAGTGGGACACGGGAGTACTAAGGAATGACGAGATACGTTTGAAGTTCTCTAACGCTATAGATACAGCAATAAGGAATAGCGCAGTAGGCAGGACAGTTGAAGAGGAGTGGACATCTCTAAAAACGGCCATCACAGAAGTTGGGAAGGAAAACATAGGTACAAAGAAGGTAGCTGCGAAGAAACCATGGGTGCCAGAAGAAATACTTCAGTTGATTGATGAAAGGAGGAAGTACAAACATGATCCGGGAAAATCAGGAATACAGAAATACAAGTCGCTGAGGAATGAAATAAATAGGAAGTGCAGGGAAGCTAAGACGAAATGGCTGCAGGAAAAATGTGAAGACATCGAAAAAGATATGACTGTCGGAAGGACAGACTCAGCATACAGGAAAGTCAAAACAACCTTTGGTGACATTAAAAGCAACGGTGGTAACATTAAGACTGCAACGGGAATTCCACTGTTAAATGCAGAGGAGAGAGCAGATAGGTGGAAAGAATATACTGAAAGCCTCTATGAGGGTGAAGATTTGTCTGATGTGATAGAAGAAGAAACAGGAGTCGATTTAGAAGAGATAGGGGATCCAGTATTAGAATCGGAATTTAAAGAGCATTGGAGGACTTACGGTTAAATAAGGCAGATGGGATAGATAACATTCCATCAGAATTTCTAAAATCACTGGGGGAAGTGGCAACAAAACGACTATTTACGTTGGTGTGTAGAATATATGAGTCTGGCGATATACCATCTGACTTTCGGAAAAGCATCATCCACGCAGTTCCAAAGACGGCAAGAGCTGACAAGTGCGAGAATTATCGCACAATCAGCTTAACAGCTCATGCATCGAAGCTGCTTACAAGAATAATATACAGAGGAATGGAAAACGAAATTGAGAATGCGCTAGGTGACGATCAGTTTGGCTTTAGGAAAAGTAAAGGGACGAGAGAGGCAATTCTGACGTTACGGCTAATAATGGAAGCAAGGCTAAAGAAAAATCAAGACACTTTCATAGGGTTTGTCGACCTGGATAAAGCGTTCGACAATATGAAATGGTGCAAGCTGTTCGAGATTCTGAAAAAAGTAGGGGTAAACTGTAGGGAGAGACGGGTCATATACAATATGTACAACAACCAAGAGGGAATAATAAGAGTGGACGATCAAGAACGAAGTGCTCGTATTAAGAAGGGTGTAAGACAAGGCTGTAGCCTTTCGCCCCTACTCTTCAATCTGTACATCGAGGAAGCAATGATGGAAATAAAAGAAAGGTTCAGGAGTGGAATTAAAATACAAGGTGAAAGGATATGTGATACGATTTGCTGATGACATTGCTATCCTGAGTGAAAGTGAAGAAGAATTAAATGATCTACTGAACGGAATGAACAGTTTAATGAGTACGCAGTATGGTGTGGGAGTAAATCGGAGAAAGACGAAGGTAATGAGAAGTAGTAGAAATGAGAACAGCAAGAAACTTAACATCAGGATTGATGGTCACGAAGTCAATGAAGTTAAGGAATTCTGCTACCTAGGCAGTAAAATAACTAATCACGGGCGGAGCAAGGAGGACATCAAAAGGAGGTTCGCTATGGCAAAAAAGGCATTTCTGGCCAAGAGAAGTCTACTCATATCAAATACCGGCCTTAATTTGAGGAAGAAATTTCTGAGGATGTACGTCTGGAGTACAGCACTGTATGGTAGTGAAACATAGACTGTGGGAAAACCGGAACGGAAGAGAATCGAAGCATTTGAGATGTGGTACTATAGACGAATGTTGAAAATTAGGTGGACTGATAAGGTAAGGAATGAGGAGGTTCAACGCAGAATCGGAGAGGAAAGGAATTTGTGGAAAACACTGATAAGGAGAAGGGACAGGATGATAGGACATCTGCTAAGACATGAGGGAATGACGTCCATGGTACTAGAGGGAGCTGTAGAGGGCAAAAACTGTAGAGGAAGACAGAGATTGGAATACGTCAAGCAAATAATTGAGGACGTAGGTTGCAAGTGCTACTCTGAGCACAGAGTGACCCTTCATCTGGATTCTTTACCAACAACTTTTCACAGTGCAACCTCTTAACTGCCACACCTATTTATTCAGTGATATGTGGAAACGTCCTCCAGCACATCATCTGACATTCTTGCTTTTAATATTTCTTATAAGCAATATTTGATATAAGAAACATCACATACAAATCCACATAATTCGCCATACAAGGCTGCATAACATACTATTACGGAAAATGTGTCACGACACATGCAACTTGTACACAATTTGCATAGCTAATCAACACACACTTGATGATAACATGGGTAATACACAAATCTTACACACTATTTCCACACATAACACGAACTGTGCTCTGTCTTTTTACAAATACCCATTTCAGACACAATACATTCTTATAACTTTCACACACAAACTCTAACCCTCCCAACAATTCCCAAAATTCGACCTCCACACACATGCCTCTGCTGGCCATCATTATCTCTGTTCTCAATCATTGTTCTAGTTTCATGGAAAAAGCCATGTAATGTCCTTTGACTTAAATAGATCATCCAACGTATTGTTTCTCATAACCATAGCCTTAAAATACTGAACTGTTGCACTCGGATTTCAAATACTTTGGCCTCTTGAGTTGTTTTCGCTTTTCATTTTTCTGCCGCACATGCAGTCAATATTCCTCTGTGCACTTGGCATGAAATTCATCATAATTCTGATATATCGGTGCCCTGACATATATCCCACATAGGTGCATGCAGACAAAAGTTATTATTTGAGTGTGTGATCTTGACAGTGGCAGTATGTGCTCATATTATCTGGAAGAACAGACATCACACATATACAATTAAGGCAAAGACAGTCAATGATCTCTTCACTGTGGATGCACACCAGGATCTGAGTCTTATGGGAATCAGAAAAATGCCACGTGTAATGAGGATAATGGACAAGGGCCACTACAATAGTAATTTGTGAAGTTGAGAGTTTGGGTCTGATGGGAGGTGTACTAGAGTAGTCTGTGCAGTTGCGATGACCTGTCTAGGTGGCTTAGTGGTCACGGCATCTGCCTAGTAAGCAGCATACACGGGTTTGAATGCTGATCTGACATAAATTTTCAACTTTCCCTAATCATTTAAATCAATGCTCACATGTAGTCAATGTCTGTAATTCTTTGTGTTTTAATAAAAGTATTTCCCCCAAAATTTCAGCCAGGACAATAATTAACTTTCTACTCATCAATCTTTCCCGTAGAGAGGCAGAAATTAGCAAAGCACAGCAACATATCATTAGTTTGAATTCTTGATGTTCTTTTATTATTTAGATGTTTTATTATTAAGATGTTTACGTTTCTACTTAAAATTCGATCAGCAAAACATTTGACTGTACGCAATAGAGGGTTCCAGGCTTCGAAGACCCTGGATAAAGATCGACGAATTCCTATGTGACGAATTTTTTGACCTAAAAGTGACTCCACAAGTCAGAAGGTCGCGCGATTTCGGAAATTAATCACCAAATGCCTATATGAGATGACAGTCGAGCTGTTTAGCGTACTCTTAAGATGCTGTTGAGTTCAATCCCTGGAACCCTAAGGAGAAGAGAAGTTCCCTACAAATCATGCAAATTTTACTGAAATACTTACGTTGCATAACTGAGAAGTCTTTCTAAACGATAACTAATAGGGTTGGCTCAATCAAGCGTGAAACTACAGGCACCACATCTTATATCAATGTGTTAACGAAAGGGGCCATCTGCCTCCAACAGAAACAAATGGTTGCTGTAACGGTTAAGTTTATTACCGTAAGGCATCAACACAGGAATTATCCACGAAATAAGTAAGTGAAAATTTGACAAATGGAGAAGGGATTATAACTGCGAAATCTCAACTTGGCAGAAGTGGTTGTGAACAATAAAAGCATAATCATGTGGCTAAATCCTGGGTAGAATGTTTAGTGATTTAAAGATATATTCTGGAAAACTGAGTGCAACCACCAGTAGAATCGCTAAAGTGCGTGATGGAAGCACATTGCTGGCTGTGATCGTTAAAAATGTGGCAGTTATCACCTAATGGAAGTTAACTGAGTTCCCTTTGACTTGGTGATTGCATCACTCATTCTTTTCCACTCTTATACAGTGTGAAAGTGGAAGACAGCGGCGACAACTGCTGCCAGCTCTGAGTCCAGATTGCCCTCTGTACTCAGTACTAAAGTGAATGCATCTTTCTGTGTGACAGGAAGTCTCATCTCATGAGTCATCTGGCAGCAAGTCTTTTTTATTCCATCTCCTAGCAGCAAATGTACTCTATCTTCTTGGCTGTTTCTGCCAGTGTAGGAAAATCGCCAACCAATTGCAGGTGACCTTGCGAGTTCCAAACAGTAACAAGGGACACAGCAGCAGCACAGTACCTATGTTTCTATTCGCACTTCTGTGACAGCTGTGAACTTAGAGCTTGTAGCCTCCCCACAAAAAATATTAATTAAAAAATATGAACCAAATGTAACCTCCCCACAGAAATAATAATTAAATGAATTTTAAATATTCTAACCTCTGAACAAAATTGGCTCCCACTTATAATCTCTGTGCAGAAATGCATTCACATTTAATGTTCCCACAAAATTCTTTTCTCATTTAATGTTAAGTTCGAAACAGAAAAATTCCTAAACACCAAAATAATAAAAAAATTCAGGAACCTGGTAGATTTTATGACGACAGCAGCGCTGCGCCACGGCCCTGCATTCTGAATAAAAAAAGCAAAAATTCTTACCTCAATAATAACTGCGAATATATCTGCTCTTACCTAAAAAATTTTCGGCACAGCTCCGTGCGATGCTGGCCTATGCTTTATGATTCGTGAAAGAAATAATTATTCATTGGATAAAATATTTAAATTGAAATGAATGCTTTTTTTAAAAAAATTACTTTATATTATAAAAATTATTATTGGGGCATTTTTTAAAGAAATTGATGACAGTTAATATACATTACTAGATATGCGCAAGGGTGCTTCTTTACCTTCTACAATAATACCCATCCTCCAGAGTCTCGACCGGAGCAGGCTCCCGACACGCGCACACAACTGCCGACTAGCGAAGACTACTGCCGACTAGCGACAAGCAACAACTAACTACATACTGCTCTCTGGTCAGAGACTCTCCCATGCCTTGCCCATCGCCGGCAACGCATACGTCTTACATAACCCTCCACTGGGAGGGCAAAAATTTGGCAGCGATGGTGAGTCAATTGGACTTGCCATGAGCAACAAATTTTTCCTAATTAACTAAGTTTACAATCACAGAATATATACATATATATAAGTGCAGAACATTAAATAAAATATAGTGCACATGCACTGAGTACAGAACATATCAGGAAATCACAAAATGTATAGGCAATGAGTACAAATCATATTAACAAATGACAAAAAGTGCACATGCACTGTAGTTCAGAACACATCAGGAAATCACAAAATGTATAGGCAATGAGTACAAATCATATTAACAAATGACAAAAGTGCACACGCACTGTAGTACAGAACATATCAGGAAATCACAAAATGTATAGGCAATGAGCACAAATCATACAGGGTGTTTCAAAAATGACCAGTATATTTGAAACGGCAATAAAAACTAAACGAGCAGCGATAGTTGCGTTTGTTGCAATATGCTTGGGACAACAGTACATTTTCAGGCAGACAAACTTTCGAAATTACAGTAGTTACAATTTTCAACAACAGATGGCGCTGCGGTCTGGGAAACTCTATAGTACGATATTTTCCACATACCCACCATGCGTAGCAATAATATGGCGTAGTCTCTGAATGAAATTACCCGAAACCTTTGACAACGTGTCTGGCGGAATGGCTTCACATGCAGATGAGATGTACTGCTTCAGCTGTTCAATTGTTTCTGGATTCTGGCGGTACACCTGGTCTTTCAAGTGTCCCCACAGAAAGAAGTCACAGGGGTTCATGTCTGGCGCATAGGGAGGCCAATCCACGCCGCCTCCTGTATGTTTCGGATAGCCCAAAGCAATCACACGATCATCGAAATATTCATTCAGGAAATTAAAGAGGTCGGCCGTGCGATGTGGCCGGGCACCATCTTGCATAAAGCACGAGGTGTTCGCAGTGTCGTCTAAGGCAGTTTGTACCGCCACAAATTCACGAAGAATGTCCAGATAGCGTGATGCAGTAATCGTTTCGGATCTGAAAAATGGGCCAATGATTCCTTTGGAAGAAATGGCGGCCCAGACAAGTACTTTTTGAGGATGCAGCGACGATGGGACTGCAACATGGGGCTTTTCGGTTCCCCATATGCGCCAGTTCTGTTTATTGAGGAAGCCGTCCAGGTAAAAATAAGCTTCGTCAGTAAACCAAATGCTGGCCACATGCATATTGCCGTCATCAATCCTGTGCACTATATCGTTAGCGAATGTCTCTCGTGCAGCAATGGTAGCGGCGCTAAGGGGTTGCCACGTTTGAATTTTGTATGGATAGAGGTGTAAACTCTGGCGCATGAGACGATACGTGGACGTTGGCGTCATTTGGACCGCAGCTGCAACACGGCGAATGGAAACCCGAGGCCGCTGTCGGATCACCTGCTGCACTAGCTGCGTGTTGCCCTCTGTGGTTGCCGTACGCGGTCGCCCTACCTTTCCAGCACGTTCATCCGTCACGTTCCCAGTCCATTGAAATTTTTCAAACAGATCCTTTATTGTATCGCTTTTTGGTCCTTTGGTTACATTAAACCTCCGTTGAAAACTTCGTCTTGTTGCAACAACACTGTGTTCTAGGCGGTGGAATTCCAACACCAGAAAAATCCTCTGTTCTAAGGAATAAACCATGTTGTCTACAGCACACTTGCACGTTGTGAACAGCACACGCTTACAGCAGAAAGACGACGTACAGAATGGCGCACCCACAGACTGCGTTGTCTTCTATATCTTTCACATCACTTGCAGCGCCATCTGTTGTTCAAAATTGTAACTACTGTAATTTCGAAAGTTTGTCCACGTGAAAATGTACTGTTGTCCCAAGCATATTGCAACAAACGGTGTATTTCTATCGCTGCTCGTTTAGTTTTTACTGCCGTTTCAAATATACTGGTCATTTTTGAAACACCCTGCATTAACAAATGACATAGAGTGCACACGCACTGTAGTACATACGTAATGAATAAAAATCATATTAGCAAATGACATAAATTGCATACGCACTGTAGTTCAGAATATATCAGCAAATCACAAAATGTATAGGCAATGAGTACAAATCATATTAACAAATGACATAAAGTGCACACACACTGTAATACATACGTAATGAATACAAATCATATTAACAAATAACATAAAGTGCATACGCACTGTAGTTCAGAATATATCAGCAAATCACAAAATGTATACGCAATGAATACAAATCATATTAATAAAATGACAAAAGTGCACACACACTGTAGTACAGAACATATCTGGAAATCACAAAAAGTATACGCAATGAGTACTAATCGTATTAATAAATGACAAAAGTGCACACGCACTGTAGTGCGGAACATATCAGGAAATCACAAAAAGTATACACAATGAGGACAAATCATAATAACAAATGACATAAAGTGCACACGCACTGTAGTTCAGAACATATCAGGAAATCACAAAATGTATAGGCAATGAGTACAAATCATATTAACGAATGACATAAAGTGCACACACACTGTAGTTCAGAACATATCAGAAAATCACAAAATGTATACGTAATGAGTACAAATCATATTAACAAATGGCAAAAAGTGCACATGCACTGTAGTTTTTTTTTACTATTGTTTTTTTTTACTATTTTACAAGAACTAGGATAGGAAAGGGAAGGATTGCATCATGGTTGTAACACATTAGGTTGCACGCAGCTGCACTGAAAGTCCATATCTTTCTACAGAAGCACAACACCAAGTGAGACAATTTGAAGTTCTGTTCCCTGAAGTGTTAATCAGTGTAGCCAAGACACTGAAATGTCGTAGTAATATTCCATGTTACCATTTTGGTAGTACATTAGGTACACCAAACAGTGGGACCATAATAACATCTCCATAGCTCAAGGTGGTGGACAGCATGTCGTGTCAACACCACGTTCTTGCAAGGTACACCAACGTAGAATTAGTGCAAAAACCAAACATAGTGCTCCATGAGCGTGAGGATAAACAGGAC
This sequence comes from Schistocerca piceifrons, assembly GCF_021461385.2. NCBI lineage: Eukaryota > Metazoa > Arthropoda > Insecta > Orthoptera > Acrididae > Schistocerca > Schistocerca piceifrons. The sequence goes on from NC_060141.1 coordinate 156,567,464, forward strand.
AAACGGATATTACAGTAATTTCTGGTAATTAGGTCACAAGGTGAAGGACATGAAGTCTTATGCCAGTCATCATTGATAATTACACTAGTCTAACAACTAATTTGAGTAATTTGTGGCACTCATTGCCCAGTTATTGAACATTTCTGTACCATGTATGAAGTATTACAGAATAATGTTCATAAGTCTTTTTTTTTACAGAGAACATTGGCACTTATTGACCAGTTACAAAACATCAGAAGTCACCATTCAAAACAGGAGTTAAAGAGTGTAGCATCAAGCTACTGGTTTCATATATATAGCATGAAAGTGATATAATACAAATTTAAAATATAAGAAACAGTGGCATTAATTGGTCAGCAAGTATTGAATATTACAAAACATTTTTCATCATTCAAGTGACATATGGCACATTTAAAAATAATTATTGGCACTCATTGGCCAGTTACAAAACATCAGAAGTCATCATTCAAAACAGGAGTTAAAGAGTGTAGCATCAAGCTACTGGTATTCATATATATAGCATGAAAGTGATATAATACAAGTGTAAAATATAAGAAAACAGTGGCATTAATTGGTCAGCAAGTATTGAATATTACAAAATATTTTTCATCATTTAAGTGACATATGACATATTTAAAAATAATTATTGGCACTCATTGGTCAGTTACAAATCATCAGAAGTCATCATTCAAAACAGGAGTTAATGAGTGTAGCATCAAGCTACTGGTATTCATATACATAGCATGAAAGTGACATTATACAAATTTAAAATATAAGAAACAGTGGCATTAATTGGTCAGCAAGTATTGAATATTACAAAAAAAATTTTCATCATTCAAGTGACATATAACATATTTAAGATGTAACACTCAAAGCCTGTGGTTGGAAAAAAAATTATTCAGTATTACTCATAACTCTTTTAAATTGGTATCATTATTTGGGACTGGTAATACATTTTTTATTGTGCTAGCAATGCATTGCGTTGGGATCGATAATTAATTGCTGGGGCATAATAGTATTTGCATTTGACTTATTGCTGCAAATGAAGATGTGTAACGTCATTCGTCGTGAGTCAGCTGTAGCAAGGTTATGAAACAAATAGAGTATATGTGATCACATTCATGAATGACACAGGTTTAATGACCAACTGCTTATAGCACATTAATTTCATGAATAATTTCTCCTGCAAAAAATACAAAATGGATTATTAAACTGAAAGAAGAAACGCATATTATGCTGAAAAGTAGTGAACTTCGAATTAACAGGTAATGAAATGTGTATTAAATATATATGTTCTCTAGCTGTCCTTTCCAAAACCTTCAGTCATCATACCATGCAACATAAGACATATTGTCAAAATGAACTGCAACAAATACTTAAATAACTACATAGCATTTCTTAACTAACAGTAAATATATAAACTTCATCATTATTTTCATCTGCAAAGAAAAACTTCATTATCATTACTATCATCACCTGCAAAGGAAAACTTCATTATCCATATCACCATAATTCCATTATTATCATCACCTGTAAAGAAAAACTTCATTATCCATATTAGCATATTCTGCATCACTATTCATCATCATTCATTATCATCTGCAAAAAAGTCACTTCATTATTCATTATACAACTATTCATAGTATAGGGTTCCTTATTTCTAGCATATTTCATCACTAAAACTAAGATGTGTAGTTCTGTCTGACAGCCTTCATCAATCGCCTCGTATTCTGAAAGAAAAAATTAGTTAAGACTGCTATCATACGATGTGTACAGTATATTCTTGTTAATGCTTGTTAATTCTGATACATTTACTCTTCGTGACGAGGTATTGCATCTTCTTCCGCTCATTCCGAAGGTGAAATTCCCATAATTTATTTCTTTTACATATTATTTCTTTCTGAAAATGATAAACAATGATTAATGTCTTGCATTTAAATCACATACACATTAAATAAAAACTGGTTTCTAGTGATATAATTGAGCATACAGCATAGCATGACAGAAAACGTAATATGTCAAAAACATAGACAGTGTGCAGATGCAAAAATATACACAGAGTATCACAATATAGCAGCAAAAAAAAAAAAAAAATGTAAAATAGTCACTATGTTGAGCTATCATAAGGCAAAATGTCAAAGTCAACTAGTGTTTGTTACATCTAAAATATTTCGTAATGGGCACAAACAAAACAGGAAAACAATCATACATACATGAAGAATGGAAAATGTGCACAGTCTGATGTGTAACGACAAGAAGAGCGACCTGCTAACCTTACCTTGACGGGCACTTGCCAAGAAAAAATACAATAATCATCAGTAAGTAGTCACATAAATATAATTGCATAAGTGGTCATAAAATGTGTAAGTTCATCTGAAGAAATGTGCACGGTCTGATGTGTAACGACAAGAAAAGCGACGTGCTAAGCTTACCTTGCCGGGCACTTGCCAAGAAAATATACGATAATCATCAGTAAGCGTTCATGTGAATATAATTGCATAAGTGGTCATAAAAAAATCGGGAAATGTCATTACAGTGTGATAAATCATAAAGTATGTTCATTCAATTAAGGGTTTGATGTTGGAGATATGGTGATTGCCTTTGGTTTTTCTGGTTCTCAGAGTTTCGACGTGTACTACATTGGGGTGAGGAATGCTGCGAATTCGATATGGACCTGCATATAGAAGCTCAAATTTACTTCATCTACTTTTTCCTCTATTAGACAAATAATGTGTGCGTATTAATATCTTCTGTCCAATGTGAAAGTCACGGCGTGTTCAAACCTGTTTTTGCTGTCTTCTCCGGCGCTCTGCGGCACGTTTGATGTTGTTCAGCGCAATGTCAATTATTTCATGGTGTCGTAGTCGACGAGATGTAGGAAAGGTTACTAATTCTTTAATTTTGTTAGGTGGTTCAACATTTTTCAATATAACAGACGGAGACAGCATAGTAGATTCATTTGGTATGGAATTAATTACATCCTGGAATGAGAGTATGTGTGTGTCCCAATCAATATATTTTTTATGGCAGTATATTCTACATAGTTTACCAATTTCTTTCATTAATCGTTCACAAGGGTTCGAAGAAGCATGGTACTTGGATATATAGATCGGAGAAATGTTTATAGCTCGTAACATGCGTGTCCAAATAGCAGATCGAAACTGTGGTCCATAATCGGAAATTACTTTCAATACATGCCCTTCATGAAATAGAAAATGTTTTACAAATGCTTTCGAAACAGTTTTAGCAGTAGCTTTGCGTAACGGAGTGAAGGTAACAAATTTTTAAGTGAGTTCAACAGCGGCAAAGATGTAGCAAAAACCTCTATTAGTTCTGGGAATCGGACCAAAAATGTCTACAGCGGCCATGTGTCTCAATTTAACAGGTACAATGGGATGTAATGGAGGAATATGTGAAGTCGTATCTGACTTAGCTTTCTGGCAGATTTTACATGACGCTAAAACTCGTCGAATACGTTTCTCCATGTTGGTAAAATAACAGTTCTGTCTCAGTATAAGAAAACATTTTCTGGCTCCGTAATGTGCGTAACTGAAATGAGTATACCAAATTAATTTGTTAAGAAGCTCGTCAGGAATACACAATAACCAATTGTTGCTGTTGGGTGAGAGCGGCGAAACAGAATGTCATTGCGTACAATGTAATGGTTTCTAATTGTAACATTATTCCTATCTTGCCAAAGGTGTTTAATTTCTTTCCATACGTTGTCTTTACTCTGCTCTTGAGCTATGTCTAGTAATGACGACGAAATGAAATTTAGAAATGCAACTTGTTGAATGTACATGACGCTGAAATTTGCTTTGCAGTAGTTGGTTGCGATGTCTTGCTGATTGTTGCTGAGAGAACGGGATAGTGCGTCTGCTACAATATTTTGTGTACCGCTAATGTGAACAATTTTAAAATTAAATTCTTGTAAATAAAGTTTCCATCTGCTTAATCTGTCGTGTGTAAATTTAGCGGAAAGTAAAAACTGTGTCGCTCTATGATCTGTGTAAACGATGGTATGTCTTCCATAAAGGAAATGCCGAAATCTCGTAAATGCCCATACAACACATAATGTTTCAAGTTCTGTAACAGAATAATTGCGTTCAGCAGGTGACAGAATGTGACTTGCAAAGGCGATATTTTTAATTACCGTAGTGCCATCTTCTTCAATTTCCTGAAAAATGTGTACGCCTAAAGCAGTGTTAGAACTGTCGGTGGCAATCGAAAAATTTCTAGTAAGATCTGGATGTGATAAAAGTGGTGCATTCAACAAACCATGTTTCAAATAACATTTTCGTGTACAAGATTCTGTGTATCTGAAGTATTGCTTGCGTTACTGGAAGATGCAACCTGTACTGTATCTAGTCAAATTCTATCTGACATGCTATTATTTGCGGGAGGATGCTGTGGCATTTCGACTATTTGAACTGTTCTGTTATTTCTTCCTGACGTATTACGTTCAGGATGATACCTACTGTCTGGTTCATTCATGATAATCTGTTGTTGTGGATGATTCTGCTGCTGATAAGACCGACTGTTATTAAACGTACGCTGAAAATTGTGCTCATTACTTTTACGCCTGTCATGATAGTCATTTCTATACGGCGCATTGCGATAGGAATTGAAATGGTGTGTTTTCTGTACGTACTGATTTCCTTGTTGCTGTGCGTTACTATTTGTTGGAGCTGACGCTATACGTGCAGGCGGCGAAACATTAAAGTTTGGTTGACCTTGTACATTACATTGTTCGTTAGGTATGCTAACCAGTTGGTTTTGTTGCTATTGCGGTGAAAAACCTCTATTGTTACCAAAATGCGTTTGCTGTTGCTGATAATTTTACACATACTGATGATTAAATTTTTGTCTGGTATTAAAGTTCTCATGGTTGTCATTTCTGGAGCGTCTAATGATAACTGTCACTTTCGGTAAAACTTGTCTTATCGGGTTTTCTTTACACATTCTTACTCATAGATAAATCGATAGTTGAAGAGCTGTATTGTAGATATAAAGGATAGTAGAAGAGAAGGCAGCAGTGCAGAAAGCTAAAGATGAAACAGCACTACTACGGCTCGGGGCCCTGTGCACGCTACGGCACATATTCATTAAAGTGTAATGAATCCCCTGAGGTTAATTACGTGCTACAAATAAATTTTAGTTTCTGCGTTACAGGCAATGCCGGTGAAAATTCAAAAGGAAGTTGTTGTATCAAGTCCAAAGCGTGACTCTGTGTTCTGTCATTATTAAATACCTTAGATTTTTTTACGGATAAAAATTGCTCATAATCAACGTTATCGTCTCTGAATGTGTGAACAGGTTCTGGATTGCATAAGAATCTATTTGTCTGTGTCACTTCGTGTTCTAAGTCACGTAGTCTCTGTAAATTACCTAAGTTACACTGGCTGTGTGAGGTGACAAATGTTCGGAATGTGACGTATGCTGTGCCGTGTTAGAGACTAAAACATTTTTCATTTCTATCGCTTTAAAACGTTCCTCAATTTGGCTGTTCTGTTGTTCACATTTCTTATCGACTTCCGCATCCAGAGTGTGTGAAAGTTCCGGTGACTTTAAATTAAACTTGTCGCGTATCTGTGTTGCGTTTCCTGGACATTGTTCAGTGACTGCATTAATTTCATCTCTAAGTGATTCTGTTGTGCCTGCAAGTGTATTATCTCATTCTTGTGCAACAGATCTAATTTCTTCACTACTGTTCCCAGCACAAGCCTCAATTTCGTCACGTAATTGTTCTTTAGTATCATGACGTTGCACGGTAACGGCTGTAATCTGTTCACTAAGTTGTTTGTTTTGTTCATCAAGTTTTTTGAGAAGTGTAACGTCCCCTTAGAATAATTATACACATGACTGTGCTTAAACTGACGCACAATGTTTTTAGCGCAACGCAATCTGACTTTCAATAATCCCTACAAAAGAATGGCCCTGACTAACGTTAACCTATACGTGCAAACTAGCCACAGGCTGCACACAGCACAGCCAGTGATTTACATACAGAGCGCTACGTGGCGTTACCTATATAAAAACCTAAACAGCCTACTTACATAGCCCCCATGCTCCCCACAAAAAATTTTACAAATTGTTTTGAGCAGTGGACAATACAGGTTTGAAAAAATTTTTCATAATTACAATAACAAAGACATTAAATGCACACACTTATTGATACAATGTTGGCCAAAAGCTAAAATTTTCTCACAGTCCAGAAAGACAGTCCTGATCATTCACCGCAGTAAAACTGCAGTTTTTTCTCAAAGTCTGAGCAGTAAAAGAAAATGCACACGGAAGTAGTGGATTTCCATGCAGTCTTGAAGAATTAGAGTTATCCTTTCAACGGAAAGATAGAGCTGACTCACGACATTCAGACAGGTAATGGGCCACAACAGAGCAAACCCGCAGCAGAGTCATTCGAAGTTTTGAAGAATATTGGTAGGTAGGTCATCACAGAGTAGACCCAGTGTAGTTCTGGTAGAGATTACGGTATTGGTGCACCACCAGAGGTGCAGACCCACTGCAGTCCTTGTTGAAATAATGGTATTGGTGGATCATCAAAGGTGCAGACCCACTTCAGTCCTTGTAGAGATGGCTAGCAGCCATCTGTTGCGACTGTGCAGGTGCACAATCACCATAGAAGAGTCTTGTGAACCACCACTAGTACACTCACAAAATTATTTTTGAAATGTCCTTGTTGTTGTTGTTGTTGTTGTGGTCTTCAGTCCTGAGACTGGTTTGATGGAACTCTCCATGCTACTCTATCCTGTGCAAGCTTTTTCATCTCCCAGTACCTACTGCAACCTACATCCTTCTGAATCTGCTTAGTGTATTCATCTCTTGGTCTCCCTCTACGATTTTTACCCTCCACGCTGCCCTCCAATACTAAATTGGTGATCCCTTGATGCCTCAGAACATGTCCTACCAACCGATCCCTTCTTCTGGTCAAGTTGTGCCACAAACCTCTCTTCTCCCCAATCCTATTCAATACTTCCTCATTAGTTATGTGATCTACCCATCTAATCTTCAGCATTCTTCTGTAGCACCACATTTCGAAAGCTTCTATTCTCTTCTTGTCCAAACTATTTATCGTCCATGTTTCACTTCCATACATGGCTACACTCCATACAAATACTTTCAGAAATGACTTCCTGACACTTAAATCAATACTGGATGTTAACAAATTTCTCTTCTTCAGAAACGCTTTCCTTGCCATTGCCAGCCTACATTTTATATCCTCTCTACTTCGACCATCATCAGTTATTTTGCTCCCCAAATAGCAAAACTCCTTTACTACTTTAAGTGCCTCATTTCCTAATCTAATTCTCTCGGCATCACCCGACTTAATTCGACTACATTCCATTATCCTTGTTTTGCTTTTGTTGATGTTCATCTTATAACCTCCTTTCAAGACACTGTCCATTCCATTCAACTGCTCTTCCAAGTCCTTTGCTGTCTCTGACAGAATTACAATGTCATCGGCGAACCTCAAAGTTTTTATTTCTTCTCCATGAATTTTAATACCTACTCCGAATTTTTCTTTTGTTTCCTTTACTGCTTGCTCAATATACAGATTGAACAACATCGGGGAGAGGCTACAACCCTGTCTTACTCCCTTCCCAACCACTGCTTCCCTTTCATGTCCCTCGACTCTTATAACTGCCATTTGGTTTCTGTACAAATTGTAAATAGCCTTTCGCTCCCTGTATTTTACCCCTGCCACCTTTAGAATTTGGAAGAGAGTATTCCAGTCAACATTGTCAAAAGCTTTCTCTAAGTCTACAAATGCTAGAAACGTAGGTTTGCCTTTCCTTAATCTTTCTTCTAAGATAAGCCGTAAGGTCAGTATTGCCTCACGTGTTCCAGTGTTTCTACGGAATCCAAACTGATCTTCCCCGAGGTTGGATTCTACTAGTTTTTCCATTCGTCTGTAAAGAATTCGTGTTAGTATTTTGCAGCTGTGACTTATTAAGCTGATAGTTCGGTAATTTTCACATCTGTCAACACCTGCTTTCTTTGGGATTGGAATTATTATATTCTTCTTGAAGTCTGAGGGAATTTCGCCTGTTTCATACATCTTGCTCACCAGATGGTAGAGTTTTGTCAGGACTGACTCTCCCACGGCCGTCAGTAGTTCCAATGGAATATTGTCTACTCCGGGGGCCTTGTTTCGACTCAGGTCTTTCAGTGCTCTGTCAAACTCTTCACGCAGTATCATATCTCCCATTTCATCTTCATCTACATCCTCTTCCATTTCCATAATATTGTCCTCAAGTACATCGCCCTTGTATAGACCCTCTATATACTCCTTCCACCTTTCTGCTTTCCCTTCTTTGCTTAGAACTGGGTTTCCATCTGAGCTCTTGATATTCATACAAGTCGTTCTCTTATCTCCAAAGGTCTCTTTAATTTTCCTGTAGGCGGTATCTATCTTACCCCTAGTGAGATAGGCCTCTACATCCTTACATTTGTCCTCTAGCCATCCCTGCTTAGCCATTTTGCACTTCCTGTCGATCTCATTTTTGAGACGTTTGTATTCCTTTTTGCCTGTTTCACTTACTGCATTTTTATATTTTCTCCTTTCATCAATTAAATTCAATATTTCTTCTGTTACCCAAGGATTTCTACTAGCCCTCGTCTTTTTACCTACTTGATCCTCTGCTGCCTTCACTACTTCATCCCTCAAAGCTACCCATTCTTCTTCTACTGTATTTATTTCCCCCATTCCTGTCAATTGCTCCCTTATGCTCTCCCTGAATCTCTGTACAACCTCTGGTTCTTTTAGTTTATCCAGGTCCCATCTCCTTAAATTCCCACCTTTTTGCAGTTTCTTCAGTTTTAATCTACAGGTCATAACCAATAGATTGTGGTCAGAGTCCACATCTGCCCCTGGAAATGTCTTACAATTTAAAACCTGGTTCCTAAATCTCTGTCTTACCATTATATAATCTATCTGATACCTTTTAGTATTTCCAGGGTTCTTCCATGTATACAACCTTCTTTCATGATTCTTAAACCAAGTGTTAGTTATGATTATGTTGTGCTCTGTGCAAAATTCGACCAGGCGGCTTCCTCTTTCATTTCTGTCCCCCAATCCATATTCACCTACTATGTTTCCTTCTCTCCCTTTTCCTACACTCGAATTCCAGTCACCCATGACTATTAAATTTTCGTCTCCCTTCACAATCTGAATAATTTCTTCTATTTCATCATACATTTCTTCAATTTCTTCGTCATCTGCAGAGCTAGTTGGCATATAAACTTGTACTACTGTAGTAGGCGTGGGCTTCGTATCTATCTTGGCCACAATAATGCGTTCACTATGCTGTTTGTAGTAGCTTACCCGCATTCCTATTTTCCTATTCATTATTAAACCTACTCCTGCATTACCCCTATTTGATTTTGTGTTTATAACCCTGTAGTCACCTGACCAGAAGTCTTGTTCCTCCTGCCACCGAACTTCACTAATTCCCACTATATCTAACTGCAACCTATCCATTTCCCTTTTTAAATTTTCTAACCTGCCTGCCCGATTACGGGATCTGACATTCCACGCTCCGATCCGTAGAATGCCAGTTTTCTTTCTCCTGATAACGACATCCTCTTGAGTAGTCCCCGCCCGGAGATCCGAATGGGGGACTATTTTACCTCCGGAATATTTTACCCAAGAGGACGCCATCATCATGTAATCATACAGTAAAGCTGCATGCCCTCGGGAAAAATTACAGCTGTAGTTTCCCCTTGCTTTCAGCCGTTCGCAGTACCAGCACAGCAAGGCCGTTTTGGTTATTGTTGCAAGGCCAGATCAGTCAATCATCCAGACTGTTGCCCTTGCAACTACTGAAAAGGCTGCTGCCCCTCTTCAGGAACCACACGTTTGTCTGGCCTCTCAACAGATACCCCTCCGTTATGGTTGCACCTACGGTACGGCTATCTGTATCGCTGAGGCACGCAAGCCTCCCCACCAACGGCAAGGTCCATGGTTCATGGGGGGGGGAAATGTCCTTAGAACCAGCAATGCTGGATAACAACAGAAATGTCCTTAGAACCAGCAATGCTGTTATCCAGTCCCTTGCTGAATTATTAACACACGTGCAAACACTAACAGTCCCTACTTCTCACATATTGTCCATATACTACCACCAACAGAAACATGTGCAGTGAAATGTAACTCACAAGTTAATAATATGATGAACTGGTGACAATTACATTTTTATAACATGAGAATACAATTACAAAGATACAGAAAACATCATTAAAAACATGATAATACAGATAAAATTTGTAGTAATACAGGCTTTACAAAGGAATCGAAATAACATATACATCAGTGTTACAGGGATTATGACATGAGTACATACATAAAAGATCAGAATAACTTTCGAAACATCAACTTCAAACATGAGCATTGAAACAGAACAGATAAATAATGTCTAAACATCTTTACAAAGTAAATAACATAGTATTAAAAAAATTCTACAACGTAACTCTCATCACCTAAACACATAAAGACAGGAAAAACACAAATATACAAGAGTACACAAACACATAGCAGAATAACACAGGGGGAAAGGACAGGGTTTGTTTTCAGTGTAACATTTGGTACTACAGTATTTTGCAATCAAAACTTTTTTTTTTTTTTGGAGTTTCCCTTCGTTCATCATTATTCTCAAAAAGTCCTATCTATACCTGCTTTCTGTACTTTTTTCGTGTAACTTCTCAATGCATTTCTTCCAATTCATCGCAACTCATTCTCTTATATAGTCTACCCCCTCTTAAGCTAACTTAAATCTACTGAGCTCAGATGCTAAACTAAGGGACGAGGCAATGCAGCAGCACAAAACAAAAAACACAAGCATCAATGACAAAAAATTCAAATTGGCGAAGCAATTGCAATATTACAACTAATATAAGGCACTGTGCAGCAAACAAGAAAAATAAATCCGTAGTAAAACTGGCTTAACAGCATAATACAAAGTCAAATTCAGTAGCACTATGCCTGGCAAACAGCAGCAGCAAATGCAATAACTTATATCTAAACATGACAGGTCGAGAATTTGTGTTGCAAATGTGTAGAAACAAAATCTTATAAATATAACAGTGTCCAAAAAATTTTCTCCGGCATTGTGATACATTCACGCATTTACACACATTTCATAACTCTTAAAGTACGATTCTTGGTTTACAACACCCTTTTTCACAAGTCAGAGTCCCTAACCATTATTCATTACTCCTTACCTTATTACACATATATATATTCGTCGACACGTCAATCTTGCGACGACACTTCAATATTTCATCATAATAAATACATAGCATAATCAAATTCCTCATATAGCATCAGCTTATTGATCATAAACATACCTCAACAGCATAATACACATCATCGTCGTAAAAATAACATCATAACACCTCAGTCAAATCTCAAAATCGTCGTAGCTTTCTGCAATAATTTCAAAACCTAAAAAAAATTCTCTGCTCATTTCAATAGTGTCATCTACCTCAAGTGTACTTTCAAAATCATGATCTCATACCAAATACATCATTCAAAGCTCTCATAGCATCACAATGGTTCTGAAAAAATATGAACAGTTCACAAAGTACAGACAAAATAGAGTTTCTTAAGTATGAAGTTATCCAACTGTGTATTTGTGTAAACATGTGTCACTGATGTAGTAAAAAAAAGTTTATCTCTCAGTTAAATGATCAGATAGCTTTGTAATTTATGTGTTAGAGAAATATAGTACCGATGTGTAAAGTTGTATAAGCAAATACCATATTAGCTAGGGCTCCTTGTGCTTGCCAAACACATGATACACAAAGTAGGCGTGTACCCCTCCTGAGGATTAATGTAATTATACCCTCAGGTGTTACAGATTACAGCAATGGAATGAAATGTATCACAGAAAACCTTTGTATCATAGTACTTCAAATATCTTTAAAAATAAATGATTTAAGTGCAAAATTAATCACTCAAATACGTGTCCTGTAGCCCTAAATGTGCGTCTTGCTGTAAGGTAATCTCTGTGGAAGTGTCGTAGTTATTGTCCTCCGAAAACTAAGTTCTGCAGAAGCCAATGTACTTACCTCATGATAAACAAAAGTGAAATGCTTTGCGTATAGATATCTTAGTTATTACGCTTATTGCCGTGATGAAGAAAGAACTGTGCTGTAACGTATTGTTGTGCTACGGAAAAGGCAGTCTCATTGTAGCTATACCACAAAGTTACTACTAAAACATGTTTTACTTTCCAGAATAATTCAGAAAAACTGTGCAGATATGAAACAGAAACACTGCAAAAGCAACATTGTAAATTGTCACTCATTAGTAGCATCGTGATAAAATCGTGTGGCTGTCACATAAACTAACCACTGTGTCATCTGGTATCTCACTGAAAGTACTTTAAATCCAGAATGTATTTTCAAGTAAACCAAAATGTTGCATTAAGATCTCATTAGCAGTACCGGTACATGTTCTAAGTATGTCAGCCTTACAGTCATTACGTAATCGTGCAACTAACAAGCAAGAATGTACTCACACAATAACACTGTGTCGTCTGTTCACTATAACAATGCACTCGTAAATACTGTCTAAATATGTTCCCCAGGTTATAGACTGGATAGTTAACTTCAAACATTGTTGCATGGTAACAGTTTCTAAGTCTGACAATGCATACTAGAAATGTGAAGTGAAAAGTTTTATGGCAAAGACAAAGTTAAAAAGCAGATTATCTTTCAATAAACGGTTTTACATGTGAAATGTGGTGTAAACCTTTACTCTTCCTAGTACACAGAGTTTCAACTTGAACGCACTTATCATACGGTATACATCGGTAAAGAATACTGGAATTTTTCTCAATGTTAGCGTCTATATTATTTTTCTCTGAGCCAGCCGGCGCACGTGGCTGCCTGCGGTGCGAGTCATTGTCTGCTATCTCTTTGTTGGCGTGCGTCGTTATTGGGATTAGGAGACCTAACTTCTACAAATTCATCTTGACGAGAAGGCCCTGCCCTGTTTGAAGCTCGCCAGTTCTTATGCAACTCAGGTCTGTCGTTACGATTATATCGTCTGTCGTCATGTCGGTAGATTCCGTAGTTTCTTTCTTGCCGGTCACGTGGTGGGGAATTTCTTCCCGAATTGTAACTGCGCGCTGAACTGTTGCGTCTGAAGTTATTCTGTCTCCCTTGATAATAATTGTTTTTGTTCCCATATTGTCTGTTTCTATGGTTATCTCTGTCATATTCATTACTACGTTAATGCGATCTTTCTCTGTAACGATTATTCTGCCAATGGTTGTCATACAGGTGATGTCTGTTTTGGTCACGATTTACGTTGTAAGAATAGCCTTGTCATGTCCAGTTATTATTTTTGTCATCGCAGAATTGTGACGGATGTGACCTGTAATTGTTGTGTTCCTGTTTTCGCGTCCCGCGGTTGTCAGTGTCAATTTCTAATTCTTGTAAGAGTCCCTGAAAAGCTTCAATGTCGTCTTTGCAACGTCCTGCTAAAATAATAAGTCGTAAATGTTCAGGAAGTTTGATTAAGCAAATGCGGATGAGTTCTGAGGGGCTGTGTGGGTTTGAAAGATACTGATTCTTATGCATCATGTCTTCAAAATATTTCGTAAGACTGGAAAATTGAGATTGTTCGAAACGTTTCATCATTATGATGCTATGTTTTACTCGGTCTTGTGTAGCTTGAGACCAATACGCTGAGAGGAAGGCATGATAAAATTCTCCTTCACTGTGACAATCGTGAATGACCGATCGCATTCTTACAGCTGGTTCATTCTCCAAGGAGCCGCACATAAATTCTAACCTGTGCTCCAATGACCAGTTGAGAGGAAAACAGTGAGAGAATTGATGGAGCCACGCTTGTGGATGAATGTCGTTATCAGAATTCTTAAATGTTTTTACGTGTAGTAATGAACAGTTTATAGTCAAAATCATCATGTCGGCGAGTAGCATATCGGTCATTGTTACGTCGTTTCTGCCGTTCCATATCAAAATTCGGTGCTCCTTGCCAATTTCTTTCATAATTTCCGAAATGCTCTGTGTTATTATTTTGTGGCTGTTCCGTATTTCTAAGTTCCTCTTCCCGTGATGCAGCGCGAGTGTCCTCTGAAATATGTAATTCTTGTATTACTTGTGCCAACTGATCTTGCACTTCCTGGATTTCTCTTTTTGTACTGTGTATTGATTTGATTTTGATTTTTCTAATTTGTTCATACTCTTCAGTGTCCGTGAAGGCTACAGGTCTTGTGTCGTTCAGATCATCATCTACCTTTGTAGATAAGTTAGTGAACTGATCTGAAAGTTCGGCTACTTTATCCGATAGTGAAATTATTTCCTCTGTGTGTTTTTCTGAACCAAGTTTCAGAGTGTCCATTTGTGTTGAAATCGTATCTACTGTGTCCTTTAAGTTTTCCTGAGTTTTTGCAAGTTGCGTAACCGAATCGGTAGATGCAACTGAGTCAATTCTAGCTTGCAAGGTGTCGTGATTTTCATGAACAATAGTTTGCAGTTCTTTTATGGCTGCTTCGTGATTCTGTAATGCATTTTCATGACGGGAAAAATAGGTTGGTAATGCTCTCAAATTTGTGTTTTTACGTCATTACGGACTTTTTGACATTTCGATTCCATGTTATGTAACTCAGTAGTTAAATCTTCACGTGTTTGTTCAAGTGTGGTGTCTAACTTCCGAAGATTTTGTTCCATTGTGTCTAACTGTTGCTGTGTTTGTCTCTGGTGTTGTTTCATTGTGTCTAACTTTTGAAGCTTTTGCTGTGTTTGTCTCTGGTGTTGTTCCATTGTGTCTAATTTTTGAAGTTTTTGTTGTGTTTGTCCCATTTGTTGTATTAATTGTAATAACAATGCACTGATGTCTGAAACATGTTCCTCAGTGCTTTTCGGCAGTGAATTTGCACCGGCAACATTCACATTTTGACAAGCAGAAAATGTGTCTTGACTTATTTGAGAAAACGGTGAGGACCCAAAACCTGAATCTACAGTATTTGCGAGATTGTGTCCTGTCATTTCGGATTCCTGAGGCGAGCTATTGCCGACCGATCGATCGATAATGCTTCACTGTTCACTAATTGTTTCACTGTCTAAACCATTGTTTGCCGGCCGCTCCATTTCCCTATGCGCAATTACCAAATCACTACTTTGAACATTAGTTAATTCATTACACGATGGCGCTAACACACTGCTTTCGTCTTCACTGTCATTTCTCAGTTTACTTTGGAGCCTAGTATTACGTTTTTCAAACGCCATTATTGTCACAATATTTCACACGACAACACAGAAAAGCACAATTTGAAGAGCAAAATTAAGTGAACACATTAACTTAGCACTGAAAATAATATCTAGTTAATTGCAAGCGCAGCTGCGAAATACTTGGTGCAAATCTACATGCATGCCACAGCAACAATGAAAGACTGCAACTACAAAGGAGATTCTCTCTACAATTACGCGCTAGAAATAAACAATAGCTACACTAATTACACAAACTACAACAAAAAATCAGAAGATTGCAGTGAGGCATCCTCAGCTAAGGGTCGACATATGTAACGTCCCCTTAGAATAATTATACACATGACTGTGCTTAAACTGACACACAATATTTTTAGCGCAACACAGTCTGACTTTCAATAATCCCTACAAAAGAATGGCCCTGACTAACATTAACCTATACGTCTCACAAATCACTTACCTCACAAAAATCTTCGTTACTCGAACTACTGCGATACAGCGAGCGCCACTACTGCCAGCTAAATAAAAGATTCAAACTACGGAAGGCACTAACTACTGATAGGCATAGTTAGCAAACGAAAGATTTTAATAGAGAACAAACAATGTATTTACCTTAATAGTGTCGAAAAATCATAATAAACATAGCAGTTCATGACATCCAGTCTTACAAATTTCAAAACTTCGCCATTTCTCTCCGCACATCCACCACTGCTGGCGGCTCACCTCCAACTGCACAGTGCTACGCGCTGTTAACATCGAACTGCCCAACACTACAATGGCAGACAACAATGCAAACTAGCCACAGACTGCACACAGCACAGCCAGTGATTTACATACAGAGCGCTACGTGGAGTTACCTATATAAAAACCTAAACAGCCTACTTACAGAAGGTCGTCTTGTTCTTTCTTGATTTGTAGCAATACTGCCATAATTTGATCCAAGCCAATATTACCTACTCTATTCTCTGTGCTGTTTGAAGGAATACCTGCAATTGCCACGTTTTGTGTATCCATTTGGGTATTCTGTGATTCATGAAAAGGTTTGCCAACCGGATGAGCACTGTTGGTCACTACACTGGAATCAAATAAATCTGATGTATTCTGATTACACTGTTCATTTTCGTTAGAAAAATTTATCTGTTCACGATTCAAATTTTGCAAATCGGGCGTGTCGAACTGGGCAGCGCTCATTGTAACAGAACGTCCCGAGTCATCAATTGTCGTTAAATTAACAGAGGACACAATTGAATTTGTTTGCTCAACATTAGCATTAAAATCATTACTAGTGATCAGTACGCACTGATTGTCTGTAAATGGAGGACTATCATTAGGACACTGAGTGTCGCAAGTATTATCGGTCAAATTATTATAGTCGGCTATTTCACTCATTACACATCGCGATGTATTGTTAACAGTTTTTCGCGGCATTTTTCACAAATCGAAATTAAGCACAAATGAAACATGGACGATGCAAAAATGCAACAAACACAATTACAAGAAAGAGCAACGAATTGCCGATGATCTGTGAAAGAAAGAGTGACAAATTAGTAAATGCGTTGCGCCAGATGCAAACCACATTTAAGTAAATAAGAGCAGATATATGACTATCTATCAGAAGATTCACAAAGAAATACGATCCTGGCCGTATGTCGCTAAGTGTAACCTCCCCACAGAAATATTTAAATTAGAAATATGAACCATGAACCAAGTGTAACCTCCGCACAATAATAATAATTAAATGAATTTTAAATATTGTAACCTCTGAACAAAATTGGCTCCCATTTATAATCTCTGTGCAGAAATGCATTCACATTTAATGTTCCCACAAAATTCTTTTCTCATTTAATGTTAAGTTCGAAACAGAAAAATTCCTAAACACCAAAATAATAAAAAAATTCAGTAACCTGGTAGATTTTATGACGACAGCAGCGCTGCGCCACGGCCCTGTATTCTGAATAAAAAAAGCAAAAATTCTTACCTCAATAATAACTGCGAATATATCTGCTCTTACCTAAAAAATTTTCGGCACAGCTCCGTGCAATGCTGGCCTATGCTTTATGATTCGTGAAAGGAATAATTATTCATTGGATAAAATATTTAAATTGAAATGAATGCTTTTTTTTAAAAAAATTACTTTATATTATAAAAATTATTATTGGGGCATTTTTTTAAGAAATTGCTGACAGTTAATATACATTACTAGACATGCGCAAGGGTGCTTCTTTACCTTCTACAATAATACCCATCCTCCAGAGTCTCGACCAGAGCAGGCTCCCGACACGCGCCGACACGCGCACGCAACTGCCGACTAGCGAAGACTACTGCTGACTAGCGACAAGCATCAACTAACTACATAGTGCTCTCTGGTCAGAGACTCTCCCATGCCTTGCCCATCGCCGGCAACGCATACATCTTACAAGCTTTGCAAGTCAAGAGCCACCTGTGGGCATACCTCAGCCGTTGCTGGCCTCGTGGTCTACAGTCTGAGTCCAGGACAGTGCAGTCGCTCAGCCACCTTCGCTTGTTGCGGGCAAACTCCTCGCGGCGTGGCTGTGCTCGTGTTGGCAGGCCCTGCTGCTGCTGTGAGCCGCCACATTCATTCTGGGTCCGCAGTGTGATTCTGTGTGCCTCGGAGCGCCCCTTCCTGTGCATATGGGCAGCCCCCAGTCTGCATTGTGGTCCGCAGGCACCGCTTCGGTCAGCGGCCTTGTCGAGTAGCACCGTCATCACTCCACCAGCCATGCGACACTGCATGACGCCGGGCCAACTGCTGACGGCTGCACCTCTTCGCAAGCTGCCTACCGCTTAATACCACCAGGGGACACTGGCCTCTCCTAGTATCATCAAGATTGTTGTAGCTGATGAACCTTAACAATGACTATGCGTCGGACGTCTTCAAGGCATCCACTCGCTGTTCCAGTGCTACCTGCCCAGGATAGTGAATTACTGGCACCCTGATATCTACCAATCCAGTACCAACATGCACTATAGAAACCTGCCAACCAGATCTCCTTAAATGCTTATTGATTAGTCTCCTAGCCACTTAAGGACCTGCTTCAATTTAGTATCTTGATTTCTTTTTACACACCTTCGTATATGCCATGCATCAAAAATGCTGTATAATAGTACTGCCCAAAACACTTGCTCACATCTAGTCCCTTTGGTTCTATATATTCAGTTCACTAATATTCGTATTCTAATGCAAATTGTATTTCGACCTGGGTTGTTGTGGTCATCAGTTCGAAGACTGATCTGATGCAGCTCTCCATGCTGCTCTATCCTGTGCAGGCCTCATCATCTCCGAGTAACTACTGCAACCTACATCCTTCTGACTCTGCTTAGTGTATTCATCTCTTGGTCTCCCTCTACGGTTTTTACCCCTTACACTTCCCTCCAATACTAAACTGGTGATCCCTTGATATCTTGAAGTCATGTTGTGCCATAAATTTCTTTTCCTCGTAATTCTGTTCACAACCACCCTAATCAGTTGCTTGGTTTACCCAACTAATCGTCAGCATTCTTTTGTAGCCCCACATTTCCAAAGCTTTTGTTCCCTTCTCATCTGAACTGTTTATCGTCATGTTTCACTTCCAATCATGCACTGCCCTGCACTCAAACTGTAGACCACGAGGCCAGCAACGGCTGAGGTATGCCCACAGGCGGCTCATCATTTACAAAGCTCTAAGTTCACAGCAGTCATAGAAGTGCGAATAAAAAAATATGTGCTAGGAAGGTAATTGCGAAGAAATGCAGAATGTGTGTGTGTGTAACGCCGGAAATGCATATCCTCCTATTTTCATCTATTGTACTATAATTTTTTTCCTTGTTTTGTTACCTCAAGATATGACATTTCTGTCTCTTTATATATTGTAATTGTTTTACTGTTTGTATATATATATTTATGCACTCATGTCGATGTATAATTGGTTTGTTTCGTAAATATTATTTGTATTTTTACGCTGGGTCTTGCCTAGGGAAAACTGCTATCGAACGATTACATCGATAGGTCGTGTGAAGAATCAAAGTGTGTAGGATCTTTGGTAGTGTTAACTCTGCCGCGTGGAGCGCGAGCAGTGAGAGAGTGGCGGGAGTAGCGAGTGGAGCAGGTGTTGTGTGACGCTCCCGCGAGTTGCCGCGCTTTCGGGGTTTGGCAGCATGTAATTGCGCTCGACTCGCGATGATAGTTTCTGACATGGTGTCGCGGACGGGAAGCATTAGCTGGCGCACATCAAGAGCCCGTTTCGCCTGGTGACCGTGTCGAGAAGAAGGCGCGCCAACATCCAGCTTCTGCAACAGCGACGGCCGACAATGAGTGACTGTCGCCACCTCCTCGATCGACGGCTTCAAACCTTCAATCAACCAACAAGGAAGACTAAAAGCACGTAAAGTTTCAGAACTGTATGGCAGACCTCAGCTTTTCAAATTGTTCCATTTGCCTCGCAATATTACAGCAACTTAGCATGAACCTTTGTTGCTCATTGTCCCAATTGCATTGCCAAGCAGGGTCCCTTCCTTTTCCGAAATGAACCCGAGTGTTGTTGAAATTCAAACGCCAGCATTAAAATAATATAATTAGATTTCACTGCTTTAATTTCAAAGTTCAGTAGCTGGCTGCAATATTTAGGTTACACGAGCACAAATTTAGAGTGCGAGTTTTGTTAGCATATTTTAGCTTACCTGTGACTGCAGCTCAGCTTGGCACGTACTAAATTTTACTATTGTTAATAGTTCAGAATCATTTAATTCAAGTTCAAAGTTAAATCTCTTGTTTCTAAATTGCGTAGAGTCAAGTTGCTTTTGAAATGATTGTTGAGGTAGTCCAAGATTAACCGTATTTTACTGGATTTCGATGTGCTTCAGAAAGAAAGCTCACTATTAACTTCAGTCACTAAATTAACTTTAGATTTTCCGGTTTTATTAATTCTTTTGCTAAATTAAGTCAGAGTGTAGCGAAATTTATTACTTCTGACAAACTTTCAGTTTTCACACTACACGTGTCAACCTTCAGTTGCCACGCTTCTAGTGTTAATTATATGTGTAATAACCTTTCTTTTTCAGTTACTATAGTAATTGTCCTTAGGACTGGCGACCGTGATTTCCCCCAAATCTCAAATATCTAATTACCGCTAGTTAATTGTTAACGTAACGGCCGCACATTTATTTTCTTTATTAACTTTACCCCTTTTCAAAATTAATTTCCACCAGTTTCATTTGCATTTTTCCTTTCATTTAGATGTAACCCTTTCCTCCCTCTTTACCGATAGATTAACTTCGGTGACGATTGCTTTTCCCAAATTTCCATTAGGTACACGCGGTTTAATTTTTCACTGTCATTAAGGTCGATAAGTGAGGGGGGAGGTTACATGTGGCGATATACCATCCGCCTTACAGAAAAACATCATCCACACAATTATGAAGATTGTGTAAGGTGGCAGAATAAATGAAGGTCAATTCTCACCTTATGTAAGCACTTCATACATCATAACGGGAAGGTGAATATGACACCTAATTTACTTCGGCGGTAATGAGCAGATTTGCCTACAACAATGTAATGCAAAAGGGTTGATACTCAATCGATGGTATTAACACACTGCTCCTATATAATACATGTCAATAAGGAGAAGGTGAAACAAGCAGCGAGAGGAAATGTTTTGTGTGGAAGCCAGCATGGGCAGACACAGAGGCCGCATCGCGAGAGGCACTTCGGAAAGCTCTTAAGGGGGGCATCCCGCAGCGGGAGTCCGCGACTGGACAGGTGCCGCTTACTGCAGAGCGAGCAATGGGCCACCAGAAGTAGGACAGAAAGAAGCTTTAGAAAACTGCAATTCGGAATTCCAAATGGATACAAACAAAACCAGTGACGCAGTTGATCACGTGAACAGCGAATGGTACATATCTGAGTGGGCACGAAATGTCCGATTGGCAGAAACGAATTAGGAAAGAGTGAAGTGCCGAAATTTCTATGCAGTTCAATGGTAGGGCCCTTGCGACTGGCAGAGAAAATTTACGCAAAACAAGAGGAACACTCCTATTGGTCGAAAAAAGCTGTGACGTGGAGAAAGAAAAAACCCAGGTGGGGAGAGAGTTTGGCTACGAGAAAGACGAGAGTGAAATTTCAGGATGCTCTTCTCTGAACTGGCGTCAAGCGCAGAATGGTGCGCATAACGCTCTGTACGATGCAGAGGAGAAATTTGAGTGAACACTGTTTTCACTACAGCTGACATTCAGCTAGATATTAGCTGAAGCGTCGCTGAGCTCCCACTGTAAAGAAACGAACCTGCCAGTTAGTTAATTGTCCTTGCGAGGACTGAGGGGACATTTTAATAAGCGTACTGCTCCAGCCATACGTGTGCATATCTGCAGTTTCTGCTGGAAAAATCATCAAAGGCCTAATTCGTTTTTATAGAAATTCCATAGGACGAGAGCAGCCATGCAGATGGCAGTTCATAGCAGCTAAGGTAAATACCGCTCGTAGAGGTGTAAACTTGTTGGTTCACCAGCTTGCATCCACTGTAAACTCGAGCGTCCTTGGGTAACCTTTTGCTCAACTTGTCACAAAACTAACCATCCTCCATAGACTTGATTGTCATCCTAAATAGTACCGAACTTTGAACCAGAATCGGATGATTTATCGTAGTACTGGCCAACATCATGACGTAGTCGTAAGAATAATTTTGTAAAGAAACTTCTAGTTAAAATTTACGATTTTGGGGTTTAGGATTATTTCACTTTCTGAGGACAAGATGCGTTCGTTTGACAACTGTCGTAACAATGTCACAATGTAAACTGCGTAAATGCGTGTATTTCTGTGATAAGATTGCAACATTAACCCAAAGTTATTTACAGCTTACTCAGTTGTTGTTCTGACCTCCAAAACCTTACTATTGCAAGAGCCCATTAATGCGAGAATTATCGCACTATCAGCTTAACAGCTCGTGCATCCAAGTTACCGACAAGAATAATATACATAAGGTTGGAAAAGATAATTGAGTACGTGTTAGATGACGATCAGTTTGGGTTTAGGAAAAGCAAAGGCACCTGAGAGGCTGTACCGGCGTGGGGGTTGATAATGGAAACATGACTGAAGAAAAATCAAGACATGTTCATAGGATTCAGCTTTCGATAACTTTAAATAGTGCAAGATGTTCGAAATTCTGAGAAAAAATAGGGGTAAGCTACAGGGAAAATACACAATATGTACAAGAACCAGGAGAGAACTGTAAGACTGGAAAGCCAAGAACGAAATGCTCGTGTTAAAGAGAGTGTAAGAGAGGCTTGTAGTTTTTCGCCGCTGCAATTTAATCTGTATATCGAAGAAACAGAGACGGAAATAAAAGAGAAGTTGAAATGTGAAATTGAGATTCACTCCATACAAATCCTTTCAGGAAAGCCTTCCTAACGCTCAAATTAATACTCAATGTTAACTAATTTCTCATCTTCACAAATGCTTTTCCTGCCATTGCCAGCCTACATTTCATATCTTCTCACCTGGGTAGAGGAGGTAACTTAATCACATTCGTTTCCATCGGAATGGTTTCCAACACGAACTTGCATTATTTTAACATAGAGAAAGACTTCTTTTGACTTATTGACTTTATTAAGTTTTCGATTTATCCATCCTATTTCAATTTTACCACTAAACAATGCGTAGCAGGGTTACTGCCACGTCACTGCAGCGGATGTCTTGAGGCTTTGGTAAAGGCGTGTTTTAGTAGTGTCAGTAAAAGGATGTGGCCTATACTACACCTTATTTTAGATGCATGTGACGATGCTGTGTTGATTATATGTTTTGACGATGCCATTATGGCCTTATCACTTTAGGACATGGTGTAAAAAAGATCTGAGGATGGTCATTACGGACTGAAACCGGTCATCGTCTAAAGAATTGATAATGTGATCAGAGACTGGAATAAAAAACATTTGTTAGTAAATGGAAGGTCCAAGAATATTCACTAAATAACCTGTTAAATTTTCATCACTAAAATCTGAGTTCCAGCTGTTTAATGGTAAATAAGCTGCCAAATTAAAATTAGAAACGTATCTGCTAAAATTTAGTGGGGTGGGTACGTATATTGCGTGGGTGCAAATTTAGAATGGCGAAAATTAAGAAATGTTATAGTTTGACTTCCTATTGCCGGCCGCGGTCGCTGTGCGGTTCTAGGCGCTCCAGTCCGGAGCCGCGCTGCTGGTACGGTCGCAGGTTCGAATCCGGCTTCGGGCATGGGTGTGTGTGATGTCCTTAGGTTAGTTAGGTTTAAGTAGTTCTAAGTTCTAGGGGACTGATGACCACAGCAGTTGACTCCCATAGTGCTCAGAGCCATTTGAATTTTTGAATTTTTTGAACTTGCTATCGAGATCATTAGAAAGGTACTGGTAACACTTCTGCGGATGACCTTTGGAAGCAATCTACGATGGTTATAGGGAATGAAACATCCTATCAGAGGACTACTAGAATCCTACAGCAAAATTTTGAGTCCTGGCATGTTTTGACTGAACAGCAGCCAAGAAATATTTATGAACTGTTGATAATTGTGGTGTCACCGCCAGACACCACACTTGCTAGGTGGTAGCTTTAAATCGGCCGCGGTCCATTAGTACATGTCGGTCCCGCGTGTCGCCACTGTCAGTGGTCGCAGACCGAGCGCCACCACACGGCAGGTCTCGAGAGACTTACTAGCACTCGCCCCAGTTGTAGGGACGACTTAGCTAGCGATGCACACTGACGAAGCCTCGCTCATTTGCAGAGCAGATAGTTAGAATAGCCTTCAGCTAAGTCAATGGCTACGACCTAGCAAGGCGCCATTAGCATTACATTGCATGTATCTACAGAGTCTCACTTGTATCGTCAAGAGCGATGTGCAACAAGGATGGATTAAAGTTAAGTATTCCAGCAGCTACGTACTTTTCTTTATAGCATTCATTACGTATCCTGTTTCAGACCTAACGCCCGCCTGCGTGAGTTAGCGCGTGCATCTTGGCCGCCTCTTTCAATTAGTGTGCGTAGTGTTGGCAAGTCTGCCGACACTACAATAATGACTTTTAATTCTACTCCAATATAGATTTAACCACTCTGTATGAGAAATAACCTTTGTAGTTAAAGGTTATGTGCTTACTAATGCTCTCTGCAGTAACACAGCAAATACGAATTCTGGTGAAAAATTCGTTTCATATATCCGTCTTGGTGTTGCATGTTCATGAACATTACTGTTTCTTTTGGGTGGGCAGTCAAAACCGAAAGCAAAGCTCCGCGATCTGGCTCACACTAATCGATCAGGACAGGCCGACCGCCGTGTCATCCTCCGGCAATGTTGTCATCCTGATGCGGTGTGGAGGGGCTTTCTTTCAGACACTGTTCTCCCGGCCGTTGTCTGCTTTCTTGACCTCGGAGCTGTTACGTATTGCTTAAATAGCTCCTCATTTGGCATCACGAAGCTGAGTACAGCCCGTTCAAGTCCTCCCAGCAAGGAAAAAGCCTTGTCAGTAACAGAAATCGTGCTCGGGCCCTCGGCATAGCAGGTAGACACGCTGGCTACTGTCACTCTTTCGGCTAAATGTAGGCCAAACACCTTTTTTATACAGAAGGATCCTAATGACTTCACTGGATGCAGAGATTAAGAACGTGACAACAGTTTTTTCCCACTTCTGATAATCGCGACAAATCATACAGGCTGGCGACAGATGTATGATGAGAGAGCTAAACGAGCCTCGGCGTTCTTTCCGTCTGGGCAGCGGTGGATATATATGGCCTCTCGGTCCGGGCTGCACGTAATTTGTTAACACGCGATGCGCGAGTGCGAAAGACAGAGCTGATTACGACTCTAATTTACAACGGGAGCAAGACCCACAATTCTGCTCAGTTAACGCCTCCTATGCGTGGAGCTCGTCCGGGGATTAAAAGAGCTGTGTCGGCCTCCGCTGACACCGCATTCCGCCCACGAGCCGCGCCGTTGTCAGTATAGATAACAGATTTGTAACCCATACATCTCTCTCGCGGCACCGCGACAACCAATGACACGCGTTCATTAGGACGACTGGCACAGGGAAGGGGAGGCACGCAGGTGCACTGTTGGGGGGAGGGGGGGGCAGAGGGGGTGGGGAGGGGGAAGGGGCACCGTCAGAGGCGCACATAATTTATGAGCTCCGCTGGAAGGTCATAAAACATGTGCGTCCGGCAATTATAAGACCATCAAGTCTCCCGCGCTAATATGCTGCTCCTGCGACGTGACCTCTCCTCTGTCTCTTACGTCTGCGGCGTGCACTCACGGTCGCCATTGTGCTAAATTTCACACATCGTGGGTAAATAGCCTGCTCCAAAAATAGAGTACATCTGCCCCTACGAGGTGAGCGGCGAGCTGCAGATGGTGATACCTGCAAGAAATGGTCTAATAATAAGGTATGGACTTTCCCTCCTCTGATGTGAAGTGTTAACATCCCGCCATAAACACCACAAAATATCTGACATATCGAGTGTCCTAGCTGCAACACGCAGTGGTACGACCTCTTCTGTAATGGTGCGTGCTCTCTAAGTCTAGTAGGAGTTATGTGAGGCGTATTGCAGTACTCTTTCAATAGCAGTACACAACTACACAATGTTGCTGCCCAATAGCTCCGAAGAAATTTTTAACTAATTTTCTTTTCTGTCTCTATGTGGGCCGGTATGTTCATTTCATCGAGTATGTCGAATTTTCATCTTCGTATCTCTCGTTGCTGTAGCTACCTCCAAATCTACATTAATCTTTGACAGAGAATTATCAACACTTTTAGCGAAATCAATATGCATATGTTATTAGATATGTCTGAAGTTATTCTGGCACGTCAGTATACATATCGGCTTCTTCTGTTTAATTTTCATTCACTGTTTGTGGTCGAAGTCCATTTGAGTTACTCAACATCCCATTTCCACAAACATTTTTTAAGCTCTCTTCGCCAGCGGTTCTAAAAAAAATGGCTATAAACACTATGGGACACAACATATGAGGTCATCAGTCCCCTAGACTTAGACCTGCTTAAACCTAACTAAACCTAAGGACATCACACACATCCATGCTCGAGGCAGGGTTCGAACCTGCGACCGTAGCAGCAGCGCGGTTCCGGACTGAAGCACATGTCTAAGCGCGCGGCCATAGCGGCCGCCCAGCGGTTCTCTTCCTGCGTGAATAGGCGGTTACGTTATCTCTGGATCTCATGTTACTCGTATTTACAGAAAATGTCAAAATTATCACAGATAAATAACCTCTCCAAATATCAGTCATGATGTCACTTCTGAAGTAAAATCTCAATCAAATAAGTATTCCGTTGCAATCTATTCTCACATACTGCA
Source organism: Schistocerca piceifrons (assembly GCF_021461385.2). NCBI lineage: Eukaryota > Metazoa > Arthropoda > Insecta > Orthoptera > Acrididae > Schistocerca > Schistocerca piceifrons. The sequence continues at coordinate 156,594,039 of NC_060141.1, forward strand.
ATTATAAGAGACATATTCACTTTAAATGAACTGCGCCAAATATCGAAAATGCTGCACAGCGAAGGATTTGACTTTATTTATGTACACTGAAGCGCCAAAGAATCTAATATAGGCATGCGTATTCAAATACAGAGATATGTAAACAGGCAGAATACGGCGCTGCGGTCGGCAACGCCTATACGAGGCAAGTGTCTGTCGCAGTTGTTAGATCGGTTACTGATGCTACAGTTGTAGGTTATCAAGATTTCAGTGAGTTTGAATGTGCTGTTATAGTCCGCGCACGAGCAATGGGGCAAAGCATCTTCGAGGTAGCAATGAAGTGGGGATTTTCCCGTACGACCATTTCACGAATGTACCGTGAATGTCAGGAATCCAGTAAGCCATCAAATCTCCGACATCGCTGCGGCCGGAAAAAGATCCTGCAAGTACGGTACCAACGCCGACTGAAGAGAATCGTTCAACGTGACAGAAGTGCTACCCTTCCGCAAATTGCTGCTGATTTCAGTGCTGGACTATCAGTAAGTGTCAGCGTGCGAACCATTCAACGAAACATCATCGATATGAGCTTTCGGAGCTGAAGGCCCAATCCTGTACCCTTGATGACTGCACGACACAAAGCTTTTCACCTCGCCTTGCCCCGTCAAGACTGACAGTGGACTGTTGATGTCTTGTCGGACGAGTCTCATTTCAAATTGTATCGAGCGGATGGACGTGTACGGGCATGGAGACAACCCCATGAATTCCTGGACCCTGCATGTCAGCAGGGGACTTGTCAAGTTGGTGGTAATGTAATGGTGTGGGGCGTGTGCAATTGGAGTAATATTGGGTTCATGATACGTCTAAATACGACTATGACAGGTGACATAAATTCAAATGGCTCTGAGCACTATGGACAGGTGACACATACGTAAGCATGCTCTCTGATCACATGCATCCATTCATGTCCATTGTCCATTCCGACGTACTTGGGCAATTCCAGCAGTACGACGCGAAATCCCACACGTCCAGAAGTGCTACAGAGTGGCTCCAGAAACACACTTCTGAGTTTAAACAGTTCTGCTGTCCACCAAACTCCTCAGACATGAACATTATTGAACATATCTGCAAAGTCTTGCAACGTGGTGTTGAGAAGAGATCTCCGCCCCCTCGTACACTTACGGATTTATGGACAGCCCTGCAGGATTCATGGTGTCAGTTTCCTCCAGCACTACTTCATACATTAATCGAGTCCATGCCACGTCGTGTCGCGGCACTTCTGCGTGCTCGCGGGGGTCCTACGCAATATTAAACAGATGTACCAATTTCTTTGGCTGTTATTGTATAAATTCTTCACAACTGGGAAAAGTCTTGTCACCTCTTAATAAACTCAAGTATTTCAGATGACATCAATTTTTTCTTTGCAAGCAAGTCAAAACTCTTCATAGAAACTTCACATAGTTCTTGATAATTTAACTTCATTCTCTTTATACAACATGAACCGGTAGTGATTACTCGTGGCTTACATTACATTATATCACAACCGTCTTAAGTAACTGCATGACGCAGACTGACACAATATATTACATAACGTCTCTCTCTCTCTCTCTCTCTCTCTCTCTCTCTCTCTTTTTTTTGCTTTTTTTTCATAAATCGTCGCAGTCGGGAGTTGAGACGTTAGGCATCTTCTCCTTCGCCTTGCCCTTCGACTGGAGGGTGAAGAAGTCGACCAGATACTCTTACTGCTGACTGTCTAGTTGAAGACTGTTGTCGTAGTCCATTATTTCCTGCGTCGCTCATGTAACACATGAAAAAAAAATATTCTGTAGACGCCAGATAAACAAACATCTTACAATGCTCAAACAAGGAAATATTTAACAGCTAACTTACCTGTTACGATCCGCGTTTCCTTTGCCCTGACCAAGAAAGCTGTTGGGGAACCCTCTTGTCCCATTACCAACACCCCGCGACATGACACAGTAGAAAAGTCACTGGACTCTCGTTCGAGTAAAGAGGGGCTTGTATGCGCGTTCACTATTGTAGAGTTTCTCGTAGTTTCCGTAAACTGCTTAACGCTATAGTGAAATGGTTCAAAATGGTTCAAATGGCTCTGAGCACTATGGGACTTAACTTCTGAGGTCATCAGTCCCCTAGAACTTAGAACTACTTAAAACTAACTAACCTAAGGACATCACACACATCCATGCTCGAGGCAGGATTCGAACCTGCGACTCTAGCGCCTGGAACCGCTCGGCCACTCCGGCCGGCTATAGTGAAATGAATAGCTTGATTTGTTACCACTCAGCCAGACCTGTGCTATGGGGTAATATTAGTTATTTATAGACATCGTTTGAAACATTCAGTTATGTTGGCGACGGAGACAGCAGAAGGACGGTACGGCGCATCTTTGACCACTCCCTTATTTGCTAGTCGGAGCGATTTTGCAAAATGGTCGCTTCTACGTACAGGAAATCAGAGCACTCGGCTTGAGAAAACAGAGGTAGTGTCAGTCACAAGTCTAGTCCAAACTCGACCTTGTTAGGAAAGCGGGCAGATCCTTGTGTCGTTATAGTGGGAGGAGTGCGCCTTCCTGGCCAGCTGAGTTCTCAAGTGGGAGGAGCCGTTGCAGGAGATTATCTGAAGCCGTCGGCCGAGGAAACGCCAACGGTTTCCGTGGTCGAACGAGGAAGAGGTCACTGTGAGAGCTTCTGCGATCACTTGTAGTTGCGAGAGGGACCGACTAGATTGCTGTAGTATTATTTAATCATAAGCACACATCGTGTAAGATTGATTATTTAAGTGCAAAGTGCTGATAATGAATTATGCAAACGGATCTGAATGACGTTAAATACACTTGCGCGTGATACGCTGATAACGTATATCGCATGTGTGTGACTATTTAATCCCAACAAAATTAGTTTAATATTTTTTAAACACAAGAACTCTGAGTAACATTTCAAGCTGTCAGAGTAAAATCTGCTCTGTTGTTCTATTCCTAACCAAACTTTAAACATCATTACGGACAAATTCCCATCAATTTGTGGTACTGAATAGCTTGCTTCATACCAGAACATAAAGGCTGAAAGAATATGGACGCTGTACTATGCCTTGTAGCAAGTCATCGCGTAATGAACTCGCTTGGGTCTGACCATTTCTTTTTTAAAACCTTGCGTTTCTTAATGTAAACCTTCCCTTACTAATTTTCCAACAGATACAATATTAATTTTCTAATAGAAAGTCCGTTTTAATAAAAAGGAGTAGAAGCCGTGGACATAAGTGACGCGCGTTGAACAAGTCCGAAACAAATCTTCCATACCGGTTACAAGACACGAGAGGAAGAAACTACGAGTGCATTATTCGCGTGCAACAAATTTAAATTTAAACTCTAATTACTTTGAACTAAACGCACACACGTTCATCACATCCCGACATCGTTCGCCCCAGGATAAATCACCGAAGCATAAAAGAAATATTTGTAACCAAACTCACAAATCCTACTTTTCACATACGGCAGGCATACTTCTGTTTCCCACAATTAAGGAAATAAAAATACCTCGAAAATAACTCAATCATAACTTCAGACATCGTATCTGAGACCATTCATGTTTTGTTAAATCTGCACGAATTCTAGCCCCATCACTATCTTATAAGACAAAGGGCTTGCTATTTAGTAGATATTAGAGACCGGAAACGAGCTCCGTATACTCGCTTTAAACAATCCAATGAGTCCTGTGACGTCATCTGCTAACTCGCCTTCTCCGTATGCCCGTAGGCTGCACAGTCATCGCCTGAGACTGTTGTCGGGTACGAGTGGACTCGACCCACTCAGAAAGGAGAGCGAGTACACGAATTCGCAAGTATAACCGCGGACTCGCGACATTCACGCTACACAAGCAACCGTTTTGAAAATAATAAAATAAAACTTCTCCATTAAATTGTAAGTTACTGTTCATTTATTTTCACACAGTCATGTTATTGTCTTAAAGTTATTCTCAAGTGTCAGATGAAATATCACAAAATGTCCGATCCGTCTAAATCACAGAAGTAAGTTATATACCAATATAACGACTTATCGGTTAGCAGTGAATATTGTTCTGTTTGTACATACATTTACATAGATAAAACTTTTTCGACGACTGCTCTAAATTTATTTCACTATTTAATAGTCCGTCCCTGGTAGTTGAGTGGTCAGTGCGACGGAATGTCATACCTAACGGCCCGGGTTCGATTTCCGGCTGGGTCGGGGATTTTCTCCTCTCAAGGACTGGATGTTCTGTTGTCCCTATCATCATCATTTCATCCCCATCTATACGCTAGTCGCCGAAGTGGCGTCAACTCGAAAGACTTGCACCAGGCGAACGGTCTACCCGACAGGAGGCCCTAGCCACACGGCATTTCCATTTACTATTTAATACCTATTCAAAGAATGTCTAACAACTATGTTGACCAGTACCACATTTGAGCCGTTACCGAGTGTGTAACGGCAGTACCGGAAAACATGACTTAAGGATGAAGTGCGATCTGTAAAAGGCGATTAATTCTTAAAATAACTTACAGAGATGAATGATAAGCTTTGTAGCTCGTTGTTGTCCTATAAACACACGTTACAATGACCAAATCAATACAGAAATAGCACCATTACTGTCGCAAGGATATAATAGTGATGTTGCTGCTTCCAGCCTGACTGGTTGGCCGAGCGGTTCTAGGCGCTTCAGTCTGGAACCACGCGACGGCTACGGTCGCAGGTTCGAATCCTGGCTCTGGCATGGATGTGTGTGATGTCCTTAGGTTAGTAAGGTTTATACTTAAACCTATCTAACCTAAGTTCAAGGGGAATGAAGACCTCAAAAGTTAAGTCCCATACTTCTCAGAGCCATTTGAACCATTTTCTTCTGTTCCAGTTTTCTCACCGCGGAGATGAAATAAACAAGTATACAACCATTTTGTTTGCAGTGGGCAAAATTTGTATGTTTCTCGTCTGAAGCGTGGACTACACCGTGAAACTTATTCCAGATATCACTCCTCCTCTAATAGAACACTTTTGTAATTGAGTATTTTGCATGTATTAATTGCCGTCTTCGACCCTCCACAGCCTCACAAAAGCCATCTGATCCCGATAATCGGTCATTTCGCCTTGTCAGTGCCATTTTACAGCTGCAAGACCGTGTACTCATCGTCTGCACTAACAATAAGTCACGACTAGCCTTACACACTCAAACCCACGTCCGGCCATCCTAATTTAGGTTTTCCGTGATTTCTCTAAATGGCTTCAGGCATATGCTGGGATGGCTCCTTTGAAAGGGCATGGCCGACTACCTTCCGCATTGTTCTCTAATTCGAATAATTCGATGGGAGTGATGATCTCGCTGTTTGGTCCTTTCCCCCAAATCGACCAGCCAAACAACCAACGGTTCTGAAGTTTCAGTGAGAGACAACGAGTCGACGAGTATGAAGGGCGTTGCGCCACGGTTTTCAGACTCGTCATATTCGTGGAACTACAACGGTAACGAAGGAGGCCGTTAGCACTGATGTGATACCGGCGCCTTCATTTATAAAGTATGCAACCCGAACATTAATCCCGTACTCGCTTCGTTTCTGATCTCTACTACCCACCACGTGGTACGCGAAATTTAGAATTTACGAAGAATGTCCTTCCCATGAAGTTAGCGTCACATCACGTTCCACTCTAACTCAATAGGCGATCAAAAAGCGACCACTGCAACAGCACGGGAACTTATACAAAGGAATATGGCAAGAAACTCCAACAAACGACGCGACACGCTAATTTACAAAACATTACATATTTCGAAACACATCATAATAAAACATAACAAGACACGACATTTATGTAATAAATCAGCAAGGAAATGTAATTATTACTTAGTTGAATTTCACGTGGACTTGGAATAAGCCACATTCAAGAAAAGATTAACCATAGCTTTCGAAACTATCCGTATTATGAAGTCCTAAGATGTTGCAAATGGAAACATCGGACAGGAATCCGAATGGAGCATTCAACTGAGTTCAGTGACATATGTCAAAATCAGTTTTATTACTCAAGTAAGCTACCATGTACACAAACCACCAAAGAAAATATATGATTCGTCTCATGTATGAAATGAGTAGGAGGGATTCCCTTCATAATTTTAGTAATATTTACTTCAGTTTCCGCAAAATATTGATTGGACCTCCATCGACCATTTTATTAATAATTACCCCCAAAAAATATACAAACTAAGAATATGAGGGGACACGTCTTAGAACGAACATAGTACATAAATAAAATTACCAACCAGTACGCTTCGCCCTATCCAGTACAGTAATTTATCATAACAGACAGGACGTGATGTTTGGAAACTATAATGGTCATATTTCGAGTTTAAAGTGAACCAATACAATACATAAGGAACAAATGCTTCGAGGTACATTAAATTAACATACTGCAAACAATCAGGAACAGTATTTACAAAGAGAGGCAACAATTCATGCCTCAATATTGAAAGGGTACAGTACCGCCCGACATTGAAAATAGGTACAACATACTTCATTATTTTTGTCAGAACAACACATTTTTTTTGTAAAACTAACTCAATTTCAATTAATACAGTGAAGCCGGATACCAGTGTGGGAAAGAATGACAATTTATTTATTTAATTGATCACATGTGCACTCCCACAAAATAAATCCCTACATCCAGTTTGGTGAGATCTGTGAAATGAATGAATGTATGGTCGTCTGCTAACCGCAGATAGTGAATGTGAATATATGATCATCTTTGAGACGATCCTTTGGCCACCTTTGGTGGGACCAAAGAGATGAAATTTACCTGAGCTTTGAGCGCCTGAAATGTGGCTGACCAATACGGTAGCAAGGTGCTCCCCCCACTTCAGCAGAAGTGGAGAGGACCTCGGGAACGGCCATGTTTCAGCACTCTGCCGCTGGATCTTGTGCTGTAAAGACCTGTTTTAGTTGTGCTCCATAAACACAAAAGAGTGGAGACATGGTATGCATGTGGAATATTTAAGAGTAGTTTGAAATAATAATTTCTCTATTTCAGGAACTTTTGTGGGGAGAATTAAATGTCAGGCAGGTAATATTAATGGGACTGTAGTAATCTTCGAAAGTGACCAACGGTCACAATGAAACCACGTGTAGCAATAAGTTGAAAGACTTCCGTGTGCTTAAGTTAAGCTGCATTACTAGCGTGTGTACAATAAGTTGAAATATTTAAGAAATAGCGTGTGTACCATAAGTTGAAATATTTAAGAAATGGCGTGTGCAGGACTTGAAATTAGAGACGAGTACTTCCACGTGGTGAGTACTGTGTGAGTCTCAATCTGTGTATGAGACAAAGGATAAAGAGAAGTAATCGTCCATGGTATCAGTTGAGGACTCGCGTGTGTGATGAATATGTTCTTAATATTACTTTGCGTGATATGATTCCGTGTGACGCAAGATTCAAACTCTGAGAGAGAAGCAAGGTGAGTCGGCCGTCTATCCAGCAACGCCACTTGGCTTGCATTGCACAGGAAGACGTGATTATATCTCCAGAGTTCATAGTAGGAAAGTAGAATTACAAAGTGGGGCAGTGTCGTGTGAAACTAATTGAAGTGGGAAAGCTGAAAGTGATAGTGTTGTGACTATTTATTGTATTGTATTCCATGTTGTAGTGTGGTGTATCTCATGTAATTTGGGTATGTGTGGTTTGCATGGGAGAGTAGAAAGGTAGTTTCAAAAGATTAGTGGGTTATGCTTGTTCCTTCTGTATCGCTCGATCTGGAGGAAAGCTTCGTGATGATGATTGTGAGAGTCGAAGTGTGAGATATAATAAAAGATCCACCATCCTATCCAGAAAGTGCACTGTAGCGTTAAATAATTACGAGACCATAATATAGAGATTCACCAATGTAAAGCCATGCCCACTGGGCGGAATTTCTCATGTGTTATTGTTGTAGGTTATAGAATTTGTGTGCTTAGGTTATAGAATTTATCGGAATAAATAAGATAGTGAAAAGAAAAAGATTGGTGGACTTTTACTTCGAATCGTATGTTCTCATGATGCCCCGAATTTATAATGTGTGCGCCATTCATATTCAGTGCGGTGGCCATGTGTTGATAAAAGCCGTTAAATAAAAGACAAAAAGAAAATGTGGTATTGCCAGTGCGTAGTGAACAGTCAGAGTTCTGTAAATCACTGATAGTCAGATGCGTGTTTCCGTTGCGTATTAATCATATAGGAGGATAACTTGTAACTAAAGTGTGAGTTCTAGAGTTCATGTTACTCGATAAATAAGAATGAATCCACTCGCTTGGCAGACCACTCATCTTGCAGGCATGACTGCTTGATGCCTCAGTATGAGCAAGGCATGTGGGTGCCTCTCAATATATAAGTAACGGGTCCGTCCGTTTCCTTTTTGTAGGTTTGGATCCGTGGCGGCGCTCCCCTTTCATCGGTTCTTCGAATTCGGATCGTACCAGCTCGTAAAAAAAAAGAAAAAAAATCCCAGGTCGTCGCACCTGCAATAGACACCAGCGACGCACAACGCATAAACATAGACGCTTCTATGAACAGTGATAGGGCACGAAGCTAGTTTGAGAATACTAGTTAGTATGAACATTCACACGAGGCCTGCTCGTACAACAAGGCACACAGAACTTTATTCTTGTTTGTTAATAAGTACCCTGAAAACCAGTCTGCTGTGGGGTACATAATTCTTGACCCACAAGAAGCAAATCAGTCATTCATAAGCGGCGCGCTGCAGACGAATGAACAGAAAACAGGCCGGATGGTAACGCTGATCGAACACGGTACCTTAGTGACATTGCAGGAACCTTCACGTCCGGCCAGCGGGCTATACTCATGTCCAACATCCCGGTACGCTACTTGCTCGCGCAGAACGCGACTACAGCACTCCGCTGCATCGGCCGCTCACATCCAACTCGCGCCACCGCCATTCCTCTTTCTCTCGTTAATGTCCCACAACCCCACGGCAGATCGGCTCACCGCCGAGTAGAAGCGTGACCGACCTAGGCGACTTGTGCCAACCTAAACCCACAGTGCCGTACACGGCACAACGTATTTCTAAACACGTCATAATAAAACATCACAAGACACAGCATTTCTGTAATAAATGAACAACAAAATGTAATTATTACTTGGTTGAAGACGAAGTGGACATGGAGTAAGCCACACTCAAGAAAAGGTAAATAAGAGCGTGAGAGGTGGCGTGAGCCCCCTCTCATATTTCTATCTTACAATTTTCCTCTCTAATTGCATGCAGTGAAAAGTCGGTATTCCTTCACACGCGGACTTCCCACGCAGCGTCTCTCGTCACCCGGGTGGTCCGGTGACAGGCGGATTCTGCTGATCCGGAAAGGGTTAAGCCGACGGGTGTGAGGAAGTCGAGTGAATGCTTTGCAGACGCCGACATTGTCAAAAGACATGCCCGGAGGGGTCTGAAGTAGCGGCTGGGCTAGAGGTTCCGTTACTTCGCAGAATCTTAGCGAAAACACTTTCTGGCGGGCTACCAGCGAGGCGTGGGAATGACTTGTGTACCCAGGCAGTTGTGGCGGGAAAATTCCCGCGCTTTCTGCAAAATAGTAACTGTGATTGGCTTGCTCAGGGCATAGCTCCGTGACGTAGCAAAATCAGCGCAGAAATTGGCGCCAAGAATCTCCATTGGTGGAATGGTAGTGCTCCGGCAATGGAGTGGAATTTTCCGCCGGTTTTCGGGTTGCTGATTGGAACGTTTAACCACGGCCACTGTCGTGGGGGTGGGAATGTTGTGTGTTCAGCCTGTACGGGTGCTCTAGGTAGTCGGCTCTCGCCTTTCGGTCGAGGACGTCGAAGCAACCAGCCATCGCCGCCGGTACGCCAGATCGTGTTCTGGCAGTTAAGAAGACAGTTGGCTAATGTATGTCCGCAGCACCGGCAGATAGGGATTTTCCTAGGTGATAATCAGAGCCCAGCAGAGCGCGCCTGTTCGTCTTTTTCTAACTTTGTTCTGTCTTGAGTAGCAGCAATTAATGTTGGGTTAGCTGTGTGTCTCTCTTAAGATTTGAGTGGCAAGGAATTGGCTCCACATACCACTTCGTCATAAACCTCACAATCTAGTTTAGGGACAACTTCACCTTCACAGCGTTTGTTTGAGTATCCAATTTGAGCCAATTTGGTGTATTATAAATGTTTCATGTGTTTTTGTTTATTATTTTGTGTTTAGTCTTAATAAATCATATTGTTATTTTGGACAGAACTTTCATTCTGTTAATCGGTATAGCAACCCATCATTTCTCACCTCGTTAATGAAACCTTCCTTTATTTAACTTATTTATCAAATTAAATTATTGCAGGTGCCAAACTCTTTTCTACTCCACTTGCAGGGTTGATTACAGTCAGTTTGCGTATATTTTCTAATCCATGTGCAACAGCAAAAGTCGGAGTTAGAATAGGGGCGGCTTAGAGCATCATTTACATGTGTAGATTCTAGAAGAATTTAGTGTTAAATACACTGCTTGCCCCGGCACCTCGCAAGCGTTCAAAACTACCCTTCATATGAAGATCTAACAGGTTACAACCAAGCTGTTTACGGAATGTGACTCCAGTTATTAAACTAGGAGAAGATATATAATGTCAAAATTAATCTAAATTTAGATCTCTCACACACATGCAAGTTCAGCGTGGCAAAAACCGATATCACGCTAGAGCTCCAGTGACTGCAAAGTCTCTCACAGGCAGCGTCTCCTCCACTAGTGTGACTGAGCTAGTGACTCCTTGCCGCCGGCCGCGGTGGTCTAGCGGTTCTAGGCGCGCAGTCCGGAACCGCGCGATTGCTACGGTCGCAGGTTCGAATCCTGCCTCGGGCATGGATGTGTGTGATGTCCTTAGGTTAGTTAGGTTTAAGTAGTTCTAAGTTCTAGGGGACTGATGACCTCAGACGTTAAGTCCCATAGTGCTCAGAGCCATTTGAACCATTTGACTCCTTGCCCACGTATCTCCGCTCTGATTTTTTTATGTAGTACTTTAGACAAACCACGTAGGCAGTGAAGTTCAGCAGTTACTGAGCCACAGTTAACTCGCATCTTTGATCGGTATGGAAGCCAGAGTACGAGGGAGAAATGTAAAATTGTTTTCGATGCATGGAAAGCTATCTCTCTTCCCGCGCATGACAAATATGAATGTGACTTTTGTTAAAATAGAGGCTAATACTAAATGTATTATAAAAATCCAGTTATGTACTGCTACCGGGTCACCCTCACATAGCACGAACCTTTCATCTTCTAGACGGGTGGTGACAGAGAGGAGATTTCGTATAACCACCACGAAGGTCATTGTCGTCGCAGAAAAGCACTTTGCTATATTCAGGTAAACTCTAGGGATCTTAACAGTGGCGCAACTGTTCCTCTCATTTCTTTGCAAACTCAACCGTCTTGTTACCTAAGCTAGTTCATTCAAATGCATCAAGAATAAAAGCAGTTTTTACCAGACTTCCTGTGGCCCTAAATCGTTTCGCATGACCAACGCAATAATAGCCTGTGTGTCGCTGTGGCCACCTATCTTGGAGTTCTGCAATCGACCTACGGACACAAATTGCTGTTCACCCTGCAAATAGGGCCGAACTCATGGCCTTTGATCAGCAGCATTTCGGTAAATATTATTTAGATTACTGTGAGCTGTTACTCTTTCTATGGAATCGTCGAGTAACATTAATCCAGCGACCGTCTTTTGTTCATTTATTCAAGGAGCCATACACGCACAGGCGCACGTAGTAAGCAGAATAGTGACCGACGGTGGAGAATACGGAGGAGCACGTCAGCCACAAAACGAATACCGGGATCGTTTCTTCGGAAGGAGTACGATCGACTTCCTCTCCACACAAACGAGTGTTCTGCGTATGGGTCAAATGGCTCTGAGCACTAAGGGACTTAACTTCTGAGGTCATCAGTTCCCTAGAACTTAGAACTATTTAAACCTAACTAACCTAACCAAATCATACACATCCATGCCCGAGGCAGGATTCGAACCCGCGACCGTAGCGGTCGCGAGGTTCCAGACTGAAGCGTCTGGAACCGCTCGGCCACACCGGCCGGGCTTGCGTTCTCCCTCGTCGCAGGTCGTTAGACCATAATTTTCCTTCTTCTTTTTGTTGTTGCAGCATTAAACCTTTTTCTCACCATTTCTGCGCCTCAGATATGTATCTATAAAATAAGTTACCCAATATGTGCACATAGGAACATTTCCAACTAGTAGGTTGGTGTCGCTGATCAGCGTTTCGAGATAAAGGTTACTGAAGCGTACGTTAGTATAAAAACCTTGTAACGATGAAAAAGTTTCCTGTGCAGCGAAGAGAAATTTATCAAAACAGCCCATTTAGGGTGCGTTCAGAAGAATGTGATGATGAGTAAGAATAAACAGGGAATCGGTTTCGCAAAGTGCCAACCATATAAGTAAAACAACTGCGACAGAGTGCATCAATAATTCACAAACTACACGGGCAAGCAACACCGTAAGAACACCTTGGAATATGGAAGATGGGGGTTTCCTTATCGTACACTTGGATTAACTTCGCATGACACAGTAAACATTTCAAAGAAACTACAGGAATTTCCGTCGGATACTGGCAATGTTCGATGCACTGCCATCAATGCAGAGCAGAACCCAACAGCTCTTCGGTAATCTGTCATCCCAGAACTTCAACGTTGACTGATTAATTTACAGAAATTGTGTTTCCAAAAAAAAAAAAAAAATAAATAAATAAATAAATAAAAAATAAAAAGTAAAGGCTCTGTGTGCAGGGACGACAACAGGATTCGAACCTGCGACCGTATCAGTCGCACGGTTCCGGACTGAAGCGCCTAGAACTGCTCGGCCACCGCGGCCGGCTTGTGTTTCCAGCAAGATGCCGCTACAGCGTATATTTTTCCTCACTACTTCCTATGAGGTTTTACTGAAGGGAAGTTCTTTCCTCCGGTAGACCAATAATATCGTGACTTGAAATCACATGTGGTAAATCGCCACGCTGGGTAGCCGCGAGGTCTTAGGCGCCTTGCCACGGTTTGCGGGGCACCCCGCCGGACGTTCGAGTCCTCCTTGGGCATGGGTGTATGTGCTCTTCTTAGCGTAAGTTACTTTCAGTTATATTAAGGAGTGGGGACCGATGACCTCAGCAGTTTGATCCCACAGGAACTTACCACAAATGTCCAATTTTTATAGTAAATCCAGGCGAGGCTCCGTATGCCGTGTAAACTGGGCACTTCTCTTGGTTAAGGCAAATGCCGACACAGTGTTCGCGTATCGGCACTGCAGTTGCTCAGTGGATGCCAGGGGCCATAATGAAAGTTTTCACGTTTCGTTCGAGCTAAGTTTTCCCTATGCTCCGGGGGAGGGGATGGGGGTTAACTCAGAATAACTCAGATAAGTCTATAAATATCCTTTTAAAACTTTTTAGCTTCACGATTAGTTTTTACTCTATGCTAAATATTCAAATATTTCCAAATGTTTTGGTAGTTGTATCAGCAATAAGCTCTATTGGTCGTGTCCTGATTCTAGTATGACCATCTTGGCTACCAAGGTCATGAATTTACAAGGTGCGGCTTCTCTTCCGTGCAGATTTGGATACACCCTGCAATAAAATCCAGCACATATGCAGCACACTTTTTCGTTAGGGATACTTGTCGCACAAGTGGAATAACAGTTTTAAATAAGTGAAAACGTTTTTGCTTTATTTGTATTTTTATTCAAATGACTTATGCATTTTAGGGTATTCACACGGTCTCATGACGATCAATGCAAATTATTATTCAGTATTCCGGAATATATGTATTAGCCTATAACTTAAAATTTATTCTCCGGATATTGAATATATATATATATATATATATATATATATATATATATATATATATATGGTTTTTTAGGATGTGGCATATCACTCACAGCATAAGGGGTACATGCCGTAATGGAAAGATGTTTTCATGGTCAAATATTATTATATTTAAATGTTGCATTGAAAAAAAAAACAATTGTATGTCGTACACAACTGATGTGTTAATTGTACAAACAAAAATTTACTGAAAGTACATCATGGTACTTCACATATGTGATTTAAAAAAAAGTGTGTTATCTCTCCCGGATTTACCCTATTCGAGATGTTGGGACTAGCGAGTTGCAAATTTAGGTGAACAGCTCGCAGGACTATAAAGGCGGTCACTCTGCTTCCAACCACTGACAATTACCGGCTGTCCCTTTTCCCTGAATGTATTTATCTCCGCTTGTCTGTATTCCGCTTATTTGTATTCCGTTCCGTATTTATGAAATTATCAAAATGTAGGGCTCAGTGATATTCACGCGTGTTTCAAATTGCAAACCATTTGTCCGTGATCTTGAACAATGCTTGTTAAGACACTTAAATTAAAAGCATACACTTATTTTATAAACGTTTACTCGTACATAATGCAGTATTTAATCCGTCCGTCACAAATGCTTGCTGGCGTCTTGTGGGAAACGTGCTATAACATGACTTATTTCAATTTTTCTAACTCATCACTATTTTGTTTGTTGGCGGAGGAAATTTGCAAGTTTTCCATTAGTTTATTTAAGTACAGAGCATATGTTTTGTATCCGAATACAATATGGTTGAGATCTCCTTCAACTTCCGGATGTCCACTGCATCTGAGAGAGGGTCTCATTCTGATTTATAGAGATCCCCAGCATAGTATACTTGCATAATTGATGACACATGTGTCTTATAGAGACGGTTCTGTTGCCGTGGTGCCTTGGACTGAAGAGTGTGCCACTGTCAGGGGCAGGTGAAATTTAACGTTACTATTAAAATAACACCGTTAATGAATCATACCTATTAAGCAAATAGTTCATTTGGTGCCAGCCCCTCTCATTTTTTGATACGAACAAAAACAGTTTTCACCATATGTTTGGTTTCTGGATAGCAATAACAGCAGTTTTTATAACAGTACTTTTCTTCGTACTATTAAAATTTCAGTAATTTTAAAGAAATGAATGCCATTCGTACCTTGTTCCATCTGGCCATCTATCACATATAGATAGCTCAGTGCGGATAGTGTGCATTTCGCACGACTGCGAAGTATTCGTTCATTTGGAACGTTCCCTCACAGACGTTTAGTGCGAAATATATGACCCTTTAATAGCTCTTAGCTATAAAATTTGTTTCAATTAATGTTCAAGTAAATTGTTTAATAGCTGTATCAGTTTCGATGGAGTAGTCATTGTCAATACCACTGTAAAAGATAAGGGACAGTATACTGGCAGACATGGAAGAATATTATATTACTAAATTAATTAATCGCGCTATAAAATTTAAAAATTATCCTAAATACGTCTTGGCTGATGGCTGTGTCGGTACATGTCTGGAGTCAAGACTCGATGTGACTCGTGCTAGAGGACTGACTTTGGCTAGTCATTGTTAAGTCCTTACGTATCCAGATATGGTGCCGTAAGCTATTACAGCATGGTTTGTATACGTGATTTCCTGACCAAGAGAAGATTTCTGAGAATGTACGTTTGGAGCACAGAATTGTGGTATTGTCTGGAAATGAAACATGGACTGTGAAGAAAGGGAAGCAGAAGAGAATCGAAGCATTTGAGATGTGGTGCTATAGAAGAATGTTGAAAATAAGGTTGACTGATAAGGTGAGGAATGAGGAGAGTCTCCGCAGAATCGGAGAGGAAAGGAAGATGTGGAAAACACTGCCATGAAGAACGTACAGAATGACATAACATCTATTAAAACACCAGGGAATCACTTCAATGGTATCTGAGGGAGTTGTAGATTTTAAAAACGGTATAGGAAAACAGAGAATTTGATACATCCTGCAAATATCTAAGAACATAGGTTGCAAGTGCTACTCTGAGATGAAATTGTTGGCATAGGAAAGGAATTCGTGGCGGGCCGCATCAAACCAGTCTGAAGACTGATGACTCAAAAAACAAAATGTGATTTAGAATTAAGTTAACGTAAAATAATACAAAAGATTGCTTTACAATAATGTATACAGAGCTGTCGACAATTATTTGAAACGATCAGAAAAGATTAGATGACATTGCCCATCCAATAGGACACAACATTCCTTTAAACTTTGAAATTACGTCGCCTAGTTATTGACCACTGACCGAGACAACAATACATGTGACTGTTTAATCTTTTTGAAGCATTTTTAATCATTATTAAATAGTTGTTGACAGCTCCACATTATTGTAGAGCACATTTACCTATTATTTCACTGTATCTCAATCGTAAATCACCTATACAATCCGATTATACCTTAGACGTCCTCTAGTAGGACTCTCATGGAAGACTTCTATCTTCCTTTGATGTAGCCATTAGATAAAAAGTATTTGTGATATCACTTTTAAGTTTTTGTGGTGTAGTTAGGTACTACTGTCAAGTCCTTATACGACTACAGGTACACTGTTTCTTCCATTTTATAGGGCTACTGATAATCACTACATGCTCGAAAGCGATAGAGCCATTACACACTTCATGTGCACTTTGAGGGAGTTAAACCTCACCGTTGGAAGTAATGTTCTCGATAATGATCTCTGACAATACCATGGCAAATATGGCATTAATAGTTACAGGTAGTCATGATGTTATTCCCTGCTAGAGTGCATTCATTCCTTAGATAACAGGCAACAGGAGTCGGTTTATCAAAGAGGCGGTCTATCAAATAGGAACTCAAACCAGCACATAATAGCTACAGTGACACGCACGCACATAATCAACATACATATACATTACACGTACACTTCATGGTGAACATTGTCAGAACAGAACAGAAATAAATTACGTAGTTACAGTCCCCCGATTACGACCACGGTGTTTTGGAGGTTTTACTTTTTTTTCGGTAAATGCCACAATTGGTAAACCCCTCCCTTTTATTACCAATTGGGAACACCTTTGTCCCAATGCCACCTCGTCTGGTATTGGTGAAAAGAACGCCTGGTATTTGCGAAAAGAACAGCGTCTCTATAAAGGGCCGAATCTAAAACGGCACGCATTAGTTCTTGGAGTGGAGGTTGAAAAGCGGGAAACGGAAAAGATCTATCAAGCACAGAAACATCCCATTGCACAAGCAGTGCCAGTGTTCCAACGAAGAAGTGATGACACCTTTACAACTCCAAATGTGTTGTGCACTCTTGACTGTAGCCCGATACTAACGTATCATACAAGTGTGACATAATTTGCGAAAGTAAAGAATGGCAATTTTACATTCTATTTTGTGCTAACTAGCCTTTGCCTATCAAAAATGAATGAAAACTATTTATTTGTGTGGATATTTTTATGTAAGAGGCGCAAGTATCAAAATTCCGCCGAGTGCTTTTTGCGGTCAAATATTATGTTTCGTAACGACTGTGAGTATCCTGATGAAACATATCGAGCAAAGGCTAACAACATAAATTCATCAGTTCACTATTTATCACCATACTCGCGTAATTAATAAAAAATAGAAAAGAGTCTGTGTTAAAATGTGATTTGTTATGTAAAGAAAGCATATTGTTTAGTCTCAAACAAATCAAAATTAATAAGTTTTCATTGACCACGTAAATCATTTGCAAAACGCCGATTCAGTAGTGCAAACTACACATCGCTGGTCTCATAGTTTTTCCCAGACTATGGGGAACCGATTAAATAATTAATAGATCTTTTGAACCTACGTACTTACAGTTTTCCTTCTGTGATGCTTTTACGAAACCACCTGCTATTTCTTGAACTGAACATCTGAATGCCCCTTTAACAACATTAAATGGTATCAGTTTCGGTTTCGCTTCTCATTGTCAGTTCTACTACCTCACAAAAATTGAGAAATTGTAGGGGGCGATGCGTGTCACTTTTCAGTAAGGGATATATTAAAGGAAATGTGAAACAAAGTTTCTGCAGCTCTATGCATTTTCTACCCATTTGATAGGCTACATGGAACCCCAGAACAATGTAGTTCGGAAAACTGCAATTGCCAAAACAGTAGAGAACAATCAAATAATGTAGACTGAATCTATGGCTTCGCTAATTTAGGGTAAATGTTCAATATGATGACGACCAAATTCGTTATACGAGCATAATGTGCGCCGACGAACTATACTTCGTCTGATCCGCTCTAAGATTCCAAGCTCCTCTCTTCTGGGACCAAACGGTGTAAAAACGCTTCCAGTAACCTCACGTCTCTTCCTACTGGTGTTAGTACACAAGGGACTTTACATAACCGCAGAGGAAAAAATCAAGGGGCGAGGTCAGGGAGAGCGCAGGCCAAGGGACTGGGTACCTGTTTCAATTACTCTGTGCCTGGAGTTGTGTCTGAGATACATCCTGGCCCGACTGTCAAAGTGCGCTGGAGCGCCGTCGTGCTGAAACCACAAACTGCCGCACAAGTGCAAGAGGACGTCTTCCATAAGTTCGGGCAAAGCATTCTCCAGGAAGTTCAAAGTCCATGCACCATCCAAACGATCTGGTCCAATAATGTGATCTCCAGAGATTCCAACTCAAATGATCACCGAAAATCTCATCGGGTAACTTCTCGTAAGAGTAGTGAGAGGAATGGTTCAACGGCCCATTGGTGGCTGCTGTGGGAGTTAAACGTACTCTGTCGTGTAAGAGTTGACTCCTCAGTAAAAACATGAGTTCTGAGAAATTATTGGCAGCAGGACACTGATGAAGGAACCACTGTGAGAATTTTTGACATGCATGAAATCAGACTGTCCCAGTGTTCGAATTACTTGATTATGAAGCGGAGATAGGTGCACACAGTGCAAAGTCCGCTACACACTCACGTGATTTACGTTCGCTGCGTGGGAAATTGCGCATCTGGTTGTTCTTGTATTGGCAGCTATATGTTCCATAAGACCTTCTCCATATGCAGGGTTTCATGTCCTCCTTGCACTTGCCTGATGTGTATCAGCTGACACGGTTCCTCTAGTCGGCCCCTCATCTGAGTGGTCAACGCGTCTGACTGCCTTGCACCGGGCGTGGGTTCGGCTCCCGACCAGGTCGAACATTTTCTCCACTCCGGGGCTGGATGTTGTGCTGTCTTCATCTTTATTTCATCATCATCGACATACAAGTCACCCAGGGTGGAATCAACTGAGAAGACTTGCAACTCGGCTACGGAATTTGCCATTTCATTTCACGGTTGCTCTCACCCTCAGTCGACGATAAACATTAGTGAATAATGGGACCCTAGGAAGAAAGAAGAAAGTAGTGAGAAGCAGCAGAAATTAGAACAGCGAGAAACATAACATCAGGTTTTATGGTCACGAAGTAGATAAAGATAACGAATTCTGTTACCTAGGCAGCAAAATAACCAATGACGGACGGAGCAAGGAGGAGATCAAAAGCAGAATAACGTTGGCAAAAAGGGCATTCCTGGCCTAGATAAATCTGCTACTATCAAACATAGGCCTTAAATTTGTGGAAGAAATTTTTGAGAATCTACATTTGCAGCACAGCAAGCATTGTATGGTTATGAAATGTTGTTGTTGTTGTTGTCTTCAGTCCTGAGACTGGTTTGATGCAGCTCTCCATGCTACTCTATCCTGTGCAAGCTTCTTCATCTCCCAGTACCTACTGGAACCTACATCCTTCTGAATCTGCTTAGTGTATTCATCTCTTGGTCTCCCTCTACGATTTTTACCCTCCACGCTGCCCTCCAATACTAAATTGGTGATTCCTCGATGTCTCAGAACATGTCCTACCAACCGATCCCTTCTTCTAGTCAAGTTGTGCCACAAGCTCCTCCTCTCCCCAATTCTATTCAATACTTCATCATTAGTTATGTGATCAACCCATCTAATCTTCAGCATTCTTCTGTAGCACCACATTTCGAAAGCTTTTATTCTCTTCTCGTCTAAGCTATTTATCGTCCACGTTTCACTTCCATACATGGCTACACTCCATACAAATACTTTGAGAAACGACTTCCTCAAGCTTAAATCTATACTCGATGTTAACAAACTTTTCTTCTTAAGAAACGCTTTCCTTGCCATTGCCAGTCTACATTTTATATCCTCTCTACTTCGACCATCATCAGTTATTTTGCTCCCCAAATAGCAAAACTCCTTTACTACTTTAAGTGTCTCATCTCCTAATCTAATTCCCTCAGCATCACCTGACTTAATTCGACTACATTCCATTATCCTCGTTTTGCTTTTGTTGATGTTCATCTTATACCCTCCTTTCAAGACACTGTCCATTCCATTCAATTGCTCTTCCAAGTCCTTTGTTGTCTCTGTCAGAATTACAATGTCATCGGCGAACCTCAAAGTTTTTATTTCTTTTCCATGGATTTTAATACCTATTCCGAACTTTTCTTTTGTTTCCTTTACTGCTTGCTCAATATACAGATTGAATAACATCGGGGATAGGCTACAACCCTGTCTTACTCCCTTCCCAACCACTGCTTCCCTTTCATACCCCTGTACTCTTATAACTGCCATCTGCTTTCTGTACAAATTGTAAATAGCCTTTCGATCTCTTTATTTTACCCCTGGCATCTTCAGAATTTGAAAGAGAGTATTCCAATCAACATTGTCAAAAGCTTTCTCTAATTATGAAATGTGGACTGTAAGAAAACTGGAGCAGAAGAGAATCGAAGTATTTGGTGTTGAAAATTAGGTGGACTGATAAGGTAAGGAATGAGGGGATCCTGCGCAGAATCGGAGAGGATAGAAACATGTGGAAAACACTGGCGAGGAGAAGGGACAGGATGATAGGACATCTGCTAAGAAATCAGGGAATGACTTCCATAGTACTAGAGGTAGCTGTAGAGCACAAAAACTGTAGAGGAAGTCAGAGATTGGCATACATCAAATGTGGTGTCACCGTCAGACACCACACTTGCTAGGTGGTAGCTTTAAATCGGCCGCGGTCCATTAGTACATGTCGGACCCGCGTGTCGCCACTGTCGGTGATCGCAGACCGAGCGCCACCACACGGCAGGTCTCGAGAGACTTACTAGCACTCGCCCCAGTTGTACGGACGACTTTGCTAGCGACTACACTGACGAAGCCTCGCTCCTTGGCCGAGCAGATAGTTAGAATAGCCTTCAGCTAAGTCAATGGCTACGACCTAGCAAGGCGCCATTAGCATTACATTGCATGTATCTACAGAGTCTCACTTGTATCGTCAAGAGCGATGTACAACAAGGATGGATTAAAGTTAAGTATTCCAGCAGCTACGTACTTTTCTTTATAGCATTCATTACGTATCCTGTTTCAGACCTCTCGCCAGCCTGCGTGAGTTGACGCGTGCATATCGGCATCCTCAACCAAGTAGTGTGCGTAGTGTTGGCTAACTGCTAACACTACATCAAGCAAATAATTGAGGACGTAGCTTGCAAGTGCTACTCTGAGATGAAGAGGTTGACACTGGAGAGGAATTCGTGGTGGGCAGCACGAAACCAGTAAGAAGACTGATGATTTGCCGGCCGGTGTGGCCGTGCGGTTAAAGGCGCTTCAGTCTGGAACCGCGTGACCGCTACGGTCGCAGGTTCGAATCCTGCCTCGGGCATGGATGTGTGTGATGTCCTTAGGTTAGTTAGGTTTAAGTAGTTCTAAGTTCTAGGGGACTTATGACCACAGATGTTGAGTCCCATAGTGCTCAGAGCCATTTGAACCAAGACTGATGATTTGTTTTTTTAAAGGAATCGTCTGTTAGGGTACTTTCCTGTGTACAACAGACGACCTGCACTTGCATTCCTGCGAGTTTCACCGCAACACAGATGCATATCACCGAGTTGCCGCAATGTGTATTTACCCTCCACGGAGTCAGAACTTAACTACAATCAATGTTAACTGAGCCACGTTGATTAGTTGAGTGTTTACAGCGTGGTGCCAGAGAACTGAAGGAGTGGACTGAGGGACGATGAGAACTAAGTAAAAAAGCTTCGTGTACGCAGGGCTCACGCATTAGTCGACCTCAGTATTATTGCATAATATTACTGAGGGCGCTTCCGTCGGCTCTTGTGTTTACCTGTTGGTTTGAAGTCCATTAGAATGTGCTCTGCTAACTTGTTAGTGAATATACCCTAACTTCCACAGTGTGTACAACAGTAGAAAAAATGGATGTGGTTTTAGTTTACCGTAATGTCACGCCCGTTTACGATAACTTCGACGGGAGGCCAAGTGCAGTAATATCGTGGTTGGGTAGTAGGATGCTGTAGTTGAGTGTTTACGGTCTTCCATACGTAGTAATAACATATCGACAGTGAATGGAACATAATTACCCGAGTGATAGGAGGTCAAACACCTCCTTCTGCTGAGAACCTTTGTTTCACATTTCCAGCCGTAGGTTCCTTACTATAAAACGCTCAGAATTTCGTCTTCTTCAGTCTCCATATTGAGGAGTCTACTAAGGCACACTTGTATGTGACACCCGAATATGACAATAATATTAACGTAAATTAAAATGAAACTATTATATTATAAACTATGTATGCCCCTGATAGGCTTTATAATGCCGATCCCTATTATATTATAAACTATGTATGTTCTGATGCGGATCGCTGACTGTGTACGACCACAGACCCAAAGATACTGATTCTGGTCTGAGATTGTGGTGGTGGAGTAAGAGGGCGCTGGGCGCACTGTTGTAGGTAGCTGTCTGTGAGCGAAAGACGCTGGAGTAGGCAGTTTTTGTGTGGTGTGCTATGTGAAGCCGCCAAGTGTTAGATTAATATAGGAATTACGAGAACATGTAAGCAAAAGCCTTCTCGCAAGCAAGGTAAATATGTTAAACAATTACGATTTTTGTTTTGCCAGCGCGTTACTTTAGATGAGTTGGCTGATAATCTGTGATTGTTGAGTAACCCCAGAATGTACGAAAACTCGTTTAATAAAAAGGATAGTTACATATTTCATTTTTGTAATGTTTCTAAAATTTATTAACAGTGCTATATGTAATTTGGCAACGGCCTTGCATCAGTGGATACACCGGTTCCTGTCGGGTCACCGAAATTAAGCGCTGTCGGGCGTGGCTGGCACTTGAATGGGTGAGCATCCGGATCGCCAGGCGCTGTTGACGTTTTTATGGGTGCACTCAGCCTCGTGATGCCAATTGAGGAGCTACTCGACCGAATAGTAGTGGCCCCGGTCAAAGACAACCATCGTAACGACCGGGAGAGCCGTGTGCTGACCACACGCGCCTCCTATCCGCATCCTTAGCTGAGGATGACACGGCGGTCGGATGGTCCCGATGGGCCACTTGTGGCCTGAAGACGGAGTTCATGTGCATATATGGAATCTGATGATTGGTATTTATGCCCTTTTAGTGAGGTTAGACAATACTTGCTCTATAAGTCCCATTGTTTGTGGATCAATTAGTAAAATGTAACTTCAGTTGTCAAATGTTTTTCAAAAGACAAGCTTAACTTGTAATATGTTGCTGTTGTTGTGTTCTTCAGTCCTGAGACTGGTTTGATGCAGCTCTCCATGCTACTCTATCCTGTGCAACTTCTTCATCTCCCAGTACTTACTGCAACCTACATCCTTCAAATGGTTCAAATGGCTCGGAGCACTATGCGACTTAACTTCTAAGGTCATCAGTCGCCTAGAACTTAGAACTAATTAAACCTAACTAACCTAAGGACATCACACACATCCATGCCCGAGGCAGGATTCGAACCTGCGACCGTAGCGGTCGCTCGGTTACTGACTGTAGCGCCTAGAACCGCACGGCCACTCCGGCCGGCCCTACATCCTTCTGAATCTGCTTAGTGTATTCATCTCTTGGTCTCCCTCTACGATTTTTACCCTCCACGCTGCCCTCCAATGCTAAATTTGTGACCCCTTGATGCCTCAGAACATGCCCTACCAACCGGTCCCTTCTTGTCAAGTTGTGCCACAAACTCCTCCCCAATTCAATACCTCGTCATTAGTTATGTGATCTACCGGTCTAATCTTCAGCATTCTTCTGTAGCACCACATTTCGATAGCTTCTGTTCTCTTTTGTCCAAACTATTTATCGTCCATGTTTCACTTCCATACATGGCTACACTCCACTCAAAAACTTTCAATTTTGTTAAAAAGAAATCTGTGTTAGTAATTCGCCATAATCAGTACCGCCTCCCTGTCCAGGTCATATGTTTTTGAAAGAAGTTGCATTTTTCCTTAAATGTTTTCATTTATGAGCCAGAAGAATTTCATGTGCATTTCAAAGGATTATGGCAGGGTTCGCACACTGCTGAGGAATGAGAATATAAAGCATTATTCCGTTGCTGCATTGGAGGTAAGACAATTCAAATTATTTGCTGTGTGAACATGGACCAAGGTTATCAGTATTGAACAGGGCCATAGGATTCAGTGCCTAAGAGGCTGAATGTATTTTGCAGTGACTGTATTTCGTTATTGGTATTGGGAGTTGCACTGCCCAGTCAGTTCGTATGAAGTCTTGCTAACAGTAACGCAGAGTAAGTACACCACTTGCAGGTGCAACACGCTACACGATAATTCGAGTTGCGTCTCCAGTTATGCTTAGGCACAGCACTCTGCAGATGTGATTCGGCTGCACGCTGGCTGGTCTCTGTGGGACTGTGAGGCAGGCCTGTGTTGTCTCCGCAGGGAAGATTTGAGGCTCTCCTGTGGGCGGCAGACACCTCCTCTGCCCACCCCCTGCCCCGCGCTCCATCCGCTCCTGCAGATAGCATCGGCGCATTCCTGAGGCGCGCACTAAATTCCGACTGCCGATCGGGCGGGCGCAAGAAAAGGGGGGCCCGCGGACCCGCTGCTCATGACTGATGGAGTACGCTGATAAAATATACTCTTCCCTGCGGGCAAAACCTCTGCGTAACGTCGACAAACCGCGGAGGCGAAACACCAAAAACTTGAACATTTTTGTGCTTATCTATCATTTCCACAGTGCCAGGCGGTTGGCAGGCCGGTTCAGAGGGCAAACGGTGGGAAGCAGGGAAGGAGGAGGAGGAGGAGGGGGTGTAAGGCGGTTGAGGGGGAGATGGGAAAACACTCCGCGAGCGCAGGGGAGGGGCGGACGACGAAGAAGTCGCGGACCATTCGCGGCGACGCCGCTGCAGTGCTGACGAGCCGCCCGGATGAAAGATGCTGCAGATACTTGACGGCCTCACCGGGAGCTGATTTATTTTCTCGCCGTTCCCTATCGACAAGCAGTCATATTTATTCCGCGGCGGCGTCCCCGTAACTCGGCCTGACACGTTATCTAAGTATCGCCTGCCACGCGGCAAACACTTTATGTCTCTTTTCAACGAGAGCGGCCGCTGGCGAACAGGAGGCAGAGATGCGCTGGCGGCTGGTCGGACGGGGAGTGTCGCGAGATAAGGGCGACAGCCGCTGCTACAGAACTACTTTGTTGGCTGACTGGCGGGGGTAGCCATGACGGAAGGGGCTCTGCTAAATTAAATAGAACGCGGAGAGAGCGGTCAGCCAAATTATATTTGGTGGCGAGACGGCAGGACCCATCGAAATTCAGCTCGTCCTATACTTTAGTAATATCCTTACGTGCTTCCCTCCTGAACAATTACGTGGAGCCGGCCGGAGTGGCCGAGCGGTTCTAGGCGCTACAGTCTGGAACCGCGTGTTACGGTCGCAGGTTTGAATCCTGCCTCTGGCTTGGATGTGTGAGCTGTCCTTAGGTTAATTAGTTTTAAGTAGTTCTAAGTTCTAGGGGACTGATGACCTGAGAAGTTAAGTCCCATAGTGCTCAGAGCCCTTTCAACCAATTACGTGGATGCGTACACTGTCAAGGGTACCACACGGAAATTTGGTTTTTGTAATTTTTTATGTTTATGAAATGTGAAGTTTAGAACTAATGTTTCACTCTCCCAAAGCAGTTCAATGTAGTTCAGTGCCACTCTCAAAACATCTCGAGAAAATCGACTTAGTTTTCCAGCGTGATGCTGTATTAAAATGCTCTCCTGCTATGTAAGGGGCGTGGTTTCGAATCTTTGCTGATGAAAAATTTTAAACAGTGTTTGGCCTTGCCACAATGGATACACCGGTTCCCGTGAGATCACCTAAGTTAAGCGCTGTCGGGCGTGGTCGGCACTTGGATGGGTGACCATCCAGGCCGCCATGCGCTGTTGCCATTTTTCGGGGTGCACTCAGCCTCGTGATGCCAATTGAGGAGCTACTCGACCGATTAGTAGCGGCTTCGGTCAAGAATACCATCATAACGACCGGGAGAGCGGTATGCTGACCCCACGGCCCTCCTATCCGCATCCTCCACCGAGGATGACACGGCGGTCGGATGGTCCCGGTAGGCCACTCGTGGCATGAAGACGGAGTGTTTCATGTTCTACTAGCAGCTGTAAGCAGGATAACACACAAAAAGACGGAGAGAATCTCTAGCACTCGAGAATGGTAATTGTTGGTTTGTCTTGTGTCGGTCATCATTTTTTCGTTTTTATTTTCATCCAGTGCGGATGCCTACGTCATTTAAATATAATAATCACCAAATATATACTAATTAACACTTTCCTAAAAGCCTTTTTAATAAAAAAATGCACTTCTCCTTATTTCTAATTACGTATCATTATTCCAGTTTCTATTGCAAATATAAAATCTTAATTACTTATCTTTTGTAAACGAATATTAATAAAGGTTGTCTGAATAATTTGTTTTCGTACCTTATGTATTTTAAGCGTCAAGGAACGGATTATGGAACATGTACCTTGTTTAAAATTATACTACAGCCTGGAATTAAACCCTGGACCTTGACATGGCAGGCGAGCGTTGAACTAAGAGCCAACCTGCCTGTCAATAAAATAAAACTTACTTTGGGATATTAAAGACAGTCGTAAATCTTCAAAGTCGATTGTTCTCGAGAATTTTTGAGAGTTCCATCGATCTGCATTGTGTGATTGATATTTGAGTTCTGAACTTCACGTGTAATAAATATGAAAAATACAAAAATCTGATTCACGTGAGGCTTCCTTACGAGACAAATGGACCATGAACACCTTGACCGAACGCTACAAAACTGATACTCGATTATCTACATGTCTGTGGGTAACATTTTATAGCCATGCAGATTTTCATTTTTTCCAGAGGAGTAAATATGCGTTCCTACACATGAATAATGGTTCGAATGCATGATGGCTACTTTGTGAACCTATTGTCACTGGAACTTAACTAAGGATGTGCACATTCAGCTTACCCTCATCTGTCTCATAGAAAGGTCGAATCATTGGCACGAGGAACACGGAACCCGACAGATTGCACAGGCAGTGTCTCCATGAATCACTGGGAAAAGACTAATGGAGTCTAGGTCTAGATCTCGACTTGCCGTTTGTCATTTATCGCTGACATCGTGTCACGGACAATTGAGACCTGCATTATGAAGTGGCACAGTCTGTTGGGGCTGCCGTATATAAGAAGGGTAACAGAACGGACACACAGAATTACAGGCCGATATCCTCAACATCGGTTTGCTGCAGAATTCTTGGACATATTATCAGTACGAATATAACAAATTTTCTTGCGATAAAAAATCTTTTATTCACAAATCAACAGGCATTTTTAAAGTATCGTTCGTGCGATACGCAGCTTGTCCTTTTCTTACACGATATTCTGCCAAGCTTGGATGAAGGCAAAAAGGCAAATCCCATATTCATAGGTTTCCGAAAAGCGTTTGACCCAGTGCCGCACTATATACAGCTAAGGAACGTCCGTGCACAAGTTATATGTTCTCAGACAGGGGAGTGACTCGAAGGCTTTTTAAGTAACAAATTCCTTACGTTGTACCGTACGGCGGGTGTTCATCGGACACAAAGGTACCGTCAGGAGTGACCCAGGGAATAGTAATAACATCGCTCTTGTTCTTCATACACAGGATGAAAAATTTAAGACAGGCCGACACAAGTATACCCAGAATGCGGGTAATATGGCGAATTTCCTGATGTTCAAAAGTTATTTTTATTGTTTTGGTTATCGAATTTCGCCACAGATTTTTGCTAATGGATTTAGACACCTATTCTGTGGCATCTGAAAGAAGCTTCTAAGAGAATTTCAACCATATATACCTTGTGGGATTTGATCAAGTAGTATCAAGATGATAGCGCCACAAACCACTGTCCAGCCGTTAGGAGATGTTCCACTAACATCTCCCGCATTATATCAGACGTAAGCAAACACGTAACCCAGGTATGGTTCTTGGGTTTACTTGATGTTCTTGAAGCCCATCTGCCTGTGGTCTGCTGTTGTAGCAACCACATAATTTGCTCGTAAAGCTATTAAGTCATACACGATGTATACGAAAGTCGAAAAGTGACTATCATTTACGGTAAATGTCGACCGACTATTAGAGCAACGGTGCCGTTGTATGTGAAGAGTATCTAGATCGTATCAAATACTCACTCTCTGACTTTACAAAAATAATAAAAAAACGTTCTAGTAAATTGAAGTATGGAGATGAAATACGCCAAGGGAAAAGAAGTTTAACTGGTGAAAGAATTGAAACTAACATTTTAGCAGCAGTAACACGGAATGCTTGCCGGCCGGTGTGGCCGTGCGGTTAAAGGCGCTTCAGTCTGGAACCGCGTGACCGCTACGGTCGCAGGTTCCAATCCTGCCTCGGGCATGGATGTGTGTGATGTCCTTAGGTTAGCTAGGTTTAATTAGTTCTAAGTTCTAGGCGACTGATGACCTCAGAAGTTAAGTCGCATAGTGCTCAGAGCCACGGAATGCTTATGCCACTAAGATGCATCTCATAAGTATGAAAGGGATCAACCAAACGGGTGTCCTCCAAACACTACATCCCACAACATTTCGCTGCATCTGTAGCTTTGTACTAGTGATTTCCAAAATTGTGTACAGTTCTACGAATGTTATCTACGAAAAGTGCAAATTGATGCGGCGGTATATCTATGAAAAATTTTGTTTAAGGAAGAAGAATCGTTTACAAACCATTGGCAAGTCAATTTTCGTGACATGCACTAACTGCCAGTTCAGAACCTGCGCTGACTCAAAGAAATGGCCAAAAACAACGCCTTTGATCTACCAACGTTTGGTACGTATTTTTCGAGACATGCAATACTGGACACTGTCCTAATGATAAAATTTCCTTGCTTAAATTTTCCTTCACGACTAGTGTCTTAAGCAGTCTTGTACGTAGGGCTATCACAGCTATGAGTAATCATCCTGGCTATTAATGAACCGCTTCAGCTCTTTAGTCCTTTATTTTTAGATCGCTACCGGTTTCATGGCATTAAAAAGCACTTCTCCAGGTGAAAATATAACTAAAACATTAGAGCTAAAAAACTGGAAACTTTGTGTCCAACATTCGTTGTCCGTCAGAACAAAACACCTCTAAAAGGTGGTATGTCACTGAATAAAACAGCCGGACTGTAATGCACTATGGTGGATGGATCCGCTTCTCATGTCTATACGCAATCGCAAACAGGGCACATTGCCGATACACAGCACTAAATTCAGCTGAAGCAGTTTATTAATACCTAAGATGTGTCTTCTGCGTAAATGTTAAATGCAGGTGTCTGGGGAAACGAAGTTAATTTTGAGTGTGTTGTCTGGGCTGCTGATGATGGCAAGAGAGAAGGAAAGGCACGTAACCTGGAGCTAGTCATTGACTACTCCTCTCAGGTAACACCGAGAATGCTGAGATTAAGTTCCCCGTTTGACGGATGCCCTCAGTAGCGTCATATGTTGTCACTTTGTGAGACAATGCGGAGAGGTTTGTAATTTTATTCAGGATCGTGGATCAGGTAAGTCAGCTACAGCGATCGCATTGGGTCTGAAAGTACTCGCTCAGCAGAAGAGTGAGAATTTCGATAAAGCCTCGTGCGGCGTCAGAATTTCTTGCCATTGGGGATCGAACTCGTATCCTGGTGTTGGAGGACTGCGATCTTGATGTGTTCCCTGTGGGTGTTGTTTACGACTGCTTTGTCGTTTGTCGCTCCTCAATTGTCCATCTACAGACTCACGTGAGCAGCAGCACTCGTTAAGAATTTTTGCCGCTACGCGCCTACGCAAACATCCCATTCCTTTGTGGCGGAGGCATCCTTTATTCTGCGTCCGGAGCGTTCGCATCGCACCGAAAAGGGAACGGGTGGGGCAGAACCGCCGCACGCAAAGAACAAGGACGCGCGTTAATTTAATTGGCTAAAAATCCATTCACCTCGCGCACCGCTTACTTATCCCAGCCGCGGCCGAGTCGGCTTTTTCCGCGATTCTCGCCTCTTTTTCGTCTTTTCGGGCGGGCTCGGAGGAGCCAGCAGCAGCGGCGGCAGCAGCAGCGGCGGCAGTGGCGTGGCGCGGCGCGCGCGCCATTAAAATGCCCGGGATCGGCGCCGGACCTCCGAAAAAGCCGAGAGATTTGGCGGCCGCGGTGTTTATTAGGGCGAGGCTCGGGGCGCTTCGCAGAAGGCGCGTCGGCGCGGCAGAAGAAGGCGGCCGCGGCGCGCGACACACTTGTCACTCCTTTCATCAAGCTAGCGCTGGACGCTCCTGGGGTCGGCGTCGCCTGCGCAGCGCCCGCCCGCCAGCCTTTCCCAGGGACGTCCGGCTGCCGGCTGCCGGCGCGGGGACCGGATTCTTTTCAGCTCGGGAAGGCACCACCACGACAAACAAAAACCGCCTCTTCGGAGTAAATCCTCCTCTGGCTCTTTTCCCTTCCTTTCACGAGGTGGCGCCGTCTCTGTCTCCCCCACCTCCGCCGTCGCTCTCTGTCCTGCCACGAAATGTGTGCCTGTTTGTGCGTGTGTGTGAGAGAGAGAGCGTACGGTCCGCGGGCAGAGGCTGACCGGTATGCAGGAATTTTGATCTGTGATGTGACGTTCCGGGCGGTCCACGGGGGCCATCCGTCAGCTGAGCGTCCCGGCTCTCCCAGACGGTACAGCGTGCGCCGCCGACGCCGGGCAGATAACGTTCCGCTGTCGGAACGCAACACACACACACACTCATACACTTGTTCTATAGGCACCAGCCTGAAGAAGAACCTGCGCTTCAGCAACTGTGGACATAAGAGCTTCAATGGATTGGCAATAACAGCCAAGTAGTTGCAAAATACATATTTATTAAACCTTGTCCTTTGTTGCGACAGTTTTGAAACTGTATTCTTCAAAATTGTACACTACTGCACATTAAAACTGCTACACCAAGAAGAAACGCAGATGATAAACGGGAATTCATTGGACAAATATATTATACTAGAACTGACATGTGATTACATTTTCACCCATTATGGGTGCATAGACCTTGAGAAATCAGTACCCAAAGCAACCACCTCGCCGGGTTCCCAGGTTCGATTCCCGGCGGGTTCAGGGATTTTCTCATCCTCGTGATGACTGGGTGTTGTGTGATGTCCTTAGGTTAGTTAGGTTTAAGTAGTTCTAAGTTCTAGGGGACTGATGACCATAGATGTTAAGTCCCATAGTGCTCAGAGCCATTTGAACCAACCACCTCTGGCCGTAATAACGGGCTTGATACGCCTGGGCATTTAGTCAAACAGAGCCTGAATGGCGTGTACAAGTACAGCTGCCCATGCAGCTTCAACACGATACCACAGTTCATCAAGAGTAGTGACGAGCCAATTACTCGGCCACCATTGACCAGACATTTTCAACTGGTGAGAGATCTGGAGAATGTGCTGGCCAGAGCAGCAGTCGAACATTTTCTGTATCCAGAAAAGCCCGTGCAGGACCTGAAACATGCGGTCGTGCATTATCCTACTGAAATGTAGGGTTTCGCACGGATCGAACGAAGGGTAGAGCCACTTGTCGTAACACATCTGAAATGTAACGTCCACTGTTCAAGGTGCCGTCAATGCGAACAAGAGGTGACCGAGACGTGTAACCAATGGCACCCCATATCATCACGCCGGGTGATACGCCAGTATGGCGATGACGAATACACGCTTCCAATGTGCGTTCATCGCGATGTCCCCAAACGCGGATGCGACCATCATGATGCTGTAAACAGAACCTGGATTTATCCGAAAAAAATGTTTTGCCATTCGTGCACTCAGGTTCGTCGGTGAGTTCACCATCGTAGGCGCTCCTGTCCGTGATGCAGCGTCAAGGGTAACCGCAGCCATGGTCTCCGAGTTGATAGTCCATGCTGCTGCAAACGTCGTCGAACTGTTCGTGCAGATTTTTGCTGTCTTGCGAACGTCCCCATCTGTTGACTCAGGGATCGAGACGTGGCTGCACGATCCGTTACAGCCGTGCTGATAAGATGGCTGTCATCTCGACAGCTAGTTATACGAGGCCGCTGGGATCCAGCACGGCGTTCCGTATTACCCTCCTGAACCCACCGATTCCATATTCTGCTAACAGTCATTGGATTTCGACCAACGCGAGCAGCAATGTCGCGATACGATTAACCGCAATCGCGATAGGCTTCATTCCGACCTTTATCAAAGTCGGAAACATGATGGTACGCATTTCTCCTTCTTACACGAGGTATCACAACAACGTTTCACCAGGCAACGCCGGTCAACTGCTGTTTGTGCATGAGAAATCAGTTGGAAAATTTCGTCAAGTCAGCACGTTGTAAGTGTCACCACCGGCGCCAACCTCGTGTGAATGCTCTGAAAAGCTAATCATTTGCATATCACAGCACCTTCTTCCTGTCGGTTAAACTTGGCGTCTGTAGCACGCCATCTTCATGGTGTAGCAATTTTAATGGCCAGTAGTGTATATTCAATGTGGGAGTCTTTGACTCTGTCTAGTACATTTACGTGTCATACACTTTTAAATCATGTATTCTGAATGGCGATGAAGTGAATGACACTCATATGTACTAAACAGAGTCAACGACTCAGAAGGGTGGTCGGCTTGGATAGATCCTGTTGTACCAACGTAATCGATCTTGTAGTGCCAAAGATTTTTGCGTAGAGTGACTCTCGAGCTTTGTCTCTGACAGGACAGCTGGAGGGCACAGTGGCCGAGACTGTGAGAGAAGTGCGTGGGTCGTCCGCTAGGAGGAGGCTCTGATAGGCAGTAAGGTAGACACAGCGACGCATGCGCAGTCAGTGACTCTTGGTAGTGGGGTATTACATGTATGAGCAGTCCTGAGAAGAAAGTTTTTTTTTTTTGCTGCACACTCCCTTGGTCGTTTTGGAATTGATTCATTGCTGGCACAAGAACTACAACTGTATCAGAGCAACTGCACACAGACCGTTGTTACTTTTGAGGACATGTGTTGGAAAACAATGAACATTGTGTCACATCCTATCTACTTGGCTTCTTGTCGTGCTCTGATTATAGCCACGAGCCGGTTGTAGTTGCAGTTAATTGATCTGCTTATTCTCTGTCAGCTACGCTTATGTACGTTCAATTACGTTGGCCATGAGCTGTTGTCTGTTGAAGTGCTTTTTCGACTTTCACTCTAGACTTCACAGACCGAACTAATTGGAGTGATACAGCTAAATTTATTACTAATTCTTCTGAGTTTCTATGTCACGGAGAACTGACTGCATATTTGTTATCGTACTTG
Source organism: Schistocerca piceifrons (assembly GCF_021461385.2). Taxonomy (NCBI): domain Eukaryota; kingdom Metazoa; phylum Arthropoda; class Insecta; order Orthoptera; family Acrididae; genus Schistocerca; species Schistocerca piceifrons. The sequence goes on from NC_060141.1 coordinate 156,627,457, forward strand.
GTGTCTTCTGATGTCAAGAAGGGTTTCCACTCTTGTTTATTTCCTGTACTGTACTTGGCCGGTTCGTGAGGTCGTGGAAGAATCTATTTGTACCTGTTCTATCGAAAGTAATTTGCCTACAATTATTTTCACTTGGAAAGATACATCACACGCAGAATTTCCATATTGTAAAACACGCATCTTATATTTGTCAGATGTTAGTTTATTAGCTGTAATGCTTGTCAAAAAAATGAAGGAAACAATTTTTTTTATTTTGGCATTTCGTGGCTCTTGCAATTCTTGATATTATTTGTTGCAATTTAATTCAGTCGGTACAAATTTCGTTTCAATTGGCTGTTATTCCCAATCCATTGAAGCTTTTTTTCAGAGTTGGTGCCTGTCGCTGTTGTTATAGCTTCTCTAGGTTTTATGAGGGAGCAGAATTTTTACGGAACTGAACTTGTGATTTTTCCTTTAAAAGCCACCTGTGTGAAGTTTTCTGTACCCTCGTCTTTTATAAATAAGCAAATGTATTGTTAATTAAGAATAATTCAAGCGATGGTGGCTATTAGTTCATTAAATGATGTCTTTTGGAGTCGACACATATTCAGACCAACAAAGAAACTAGTGCTACATGCTGTGGTTGAAAGCATTCTGAGGTGTGGCTCAGAGATTTACCAAAGAAAAATCACCAGACAGCAATATCTTTTCAGAAGTCGTCATTTAATTACCATGACAAATTTCGGCATCTCATTAATGCCATCTTCAAGCCCTTATGCACTCCACGTGTAGAGAATTAGATGCATCGATGGATGCACGACTGGGGACGTGAATTTCTTATGGAATGTGCACTTCGAAGACTTGACAACAAGTTGTCAGGTTGGAGTTCTTGTCAAGACTTCGAAGTACAGACTCCGCAAAAAATTCAAGGAATTCACGTATTATTAGTACCGGATATGTATGCATTGATGTATCAGATTCTCTATACATGGAGTGCCTAGGGTCTTGAAGCTGGGATTAATGAGATGCCGAAACTTGTCATGTTAATAAAATAATAACTTTTGAAAACATACGGCTGTTTGCTGATTGTTCTTTGGTATATTTCTATGCCGCCGCTGTCTCGTATCCACCATGGATCAACAGAGATATCGCTCGGAGTGTTGGATATTGAATGAGAGACAAAGGGGGAAAGCTGAAGCTGTACAAATGGGATGGAATACGGCGGAGCATCAGAGCGACCCACTTCGATCGTCTGAGGAATGAATATGTAAGAATGGACGCAGATGCGGTGATACCAATCACTCAATCGAGCACTGAGATGGTATGGACAGTTCCGACGGATGGAGGAAAGCGATGGCCACAGCGTTTGCTCAACTGATCTCCGCGATGGACAAGGAGCCGAGGCAGCCCGAGGGCAACGTGGAGGGCAACTACAGCCAAAGCCATAGAGAGCACAAGCCTATCGGAAGAAGATTGTCAGGACAGAAGCTTGTGGAATCTGTGGACAAGCTACTGCTGGTAAGTGGGAACGCCTGCTAAAGTAAAAGTCGATAATACATTTTATTTTACAGTTTTTATAATAATGTCCATGTGTGTAAATTTATTATCTTATACGATAGTTCAGATATTTGTTTTGAGTTGTATGTTTGTTTGAGGTACTCCTTGGGCGGCATGCGGCTGTTAAGTTCGCCAGCAGACGCCTTAAAGTCACAGTAAGTACGGAGCGGAGGTTCAATCGCCACAAGAATAGCATAGCGGTGGAGGGGCGGGGGGGGGGGGGGGGTGGAGGGGTCTCACTGTCAGTGTAAGTGACGCCGAGACTCGTCAATGAAGACTATACTCAATAAGTCATACACAATTATGGAAATGGCTGTACGTATATATTTAAGTATGTATGTTCCACATCTCCTCTAAAACACTAGACCAATTTCAACGAAACTTGGTACACTTACTACCTACTGTCTGGAGAGAATCGCTGTACGAGTAAGAACAATCTACCTGTCAAAGGGAAAGGGGTGGATGTGAAAGGGTAATGTAGCTCACGGCGCACAAAGTCGGAGGCTTTATGCACCTAGTCATTAGCGACAACCTTTACGCGTAATTTCAATCATACAGGAAGCCCCACTAAATGATGAAGCATTTTCGCTGTTACAGCGGTGAAACTGGCGCATCAGGCATGACGTTTTAGTTTATTAACTATTTGCTGCTGACTGTATTCACGACATATTTTGCAGACCACATTCGCATGTACCACTGAATGTACATGCAAAATTTAATCTTTGTATGACACGTATTTTAGCAATATGACGTCATAAACTCTGAAACGCGCGGAAAAACTGCCACACAGTTATGTAAAGTTGATAGTGTGATACAGCCACAGACCGGAAGAGTAAGCTACATCTACAAACTTAAAGAGGTTATTACCAAGAAATTTTTATTGCTTAACGATAAGGATCAAAGTTGATGTATATTTCAGTAGTACAGGGTGTTTATAAATGAAGATCGGGGTTTTAAAGCTTTATAATATTTATTGTATTAAACTTACAGTTATAAATGATATGTCAAATGAAAGAGCAACTCAAACAGTTTTACCAAGAACCTTATAAATGTTCAATGTGAGCACCATTTGTCACACGGCACACATCAAGTCTACAGCCGAGTTCTTCCCAAACGTTGATAAGTGTGTCTTCAGTGATTGTAGCAACAGCTGCTTCAATCCGGTTTCTTAATTCAGGGAGGTCTGCTGGTAGCGGAGGCACGTACACACGATCCTTGATGAAGCCCCAAAGGAAAAAATCGCATGGCGTTAGGTCGGGTGAACGTGGAGGCCATTCAAAGCAAGCCCTGTCATTGGCCCCCTTGTAGCCTATCCAGCGCTTGGATACAGTGAAGTTCAACCAATAGCGTACTTCGCTATGCCAGTGCTCACATTGAACATTTATAAGATTATTGGTAAAACTGTGTGAGTTGCTCTTTCATTTGACACATCATTTATAACTGTAAGTTAAATGTAATAAATTATGCCGGCCGCTGTAGCCGTGCGGTTCTAGGCGCTTCAGTCTGGAACCGCGTGACCGCTACGGTTGCAGGTTCGAATCCTGCCTCGGTCATGGATGTGTGTGATGTCCTTAGGTTAGTTAGGTTTAAGTAGTTCTAAGGGACTGATGACCACAGATGTTAAGTCCCATTGTGCTCAGAGCCATTTGAACCATTTGTAATAAATTATATAAAGCGTTAAAACAACGATTTTCATTTATAAACACCCTGTATATTTACGCGGTCCAGTCATGTTAATGTAACCACCACCTGTATTCGACGTCAGCCAACAATAACCACTCAAAAACAGCAGCTGGCAGCACTTGCAGTGGAAGGTACATGAAGTGTGCCCGGGGGACGCGCAAAAAAAAAGTGCAGTCATTGAGCTAATCCAGAAGGGGAGAGATTTGTCTGACGTTCAAAAGAGCACGATCATAGGCTCTCGTGCTACGGTTGGAAGCATTTCTGAAATGGCTAAAGTTGTAAACTGTTCACGTACCGTCTTGGTTAACGTATACCGTATACGGCAAAATGGCGCTGTCCAAAACCGGCGCCGAGCAACTGGGTTGCACCATGGGCCTTACAGTCCTAACCTGGCTCCATGTTACTATCAACTCTTTGGGAAACTGAAAGACTCTCTTCGTGGAACAAGGTTTGAAGATGATGACTCCCTTGTGCACGCTGCCAAACAGTAGCTTCAACAGGTTGGTCCAGAATTTTACCGTGCGGGTGAACAAGCGCTGCTTCCAAGATGGCGTAAGGCAGCTCAGATGGATGGAAATTATGTGGAGAAATGAAAATGTTGTTCCTAAAGGGTGTATCTACACACTGTATTACTTTCAACCATGTAGAATAAAAGATGGATTTAAAAATAAAATAGTGTGCATTTCTTTTGGAGTGATCCTCGTAGATATAGTTTTAATATAATTTCATTAAATTTATGAAGCAACAGAAACTATTTTGTGGGATTATAGCGTGTTTTTTCTATAGTATTTAGCACGGTTTTCCATAGCCAATAGATGGCAAATCTTACATACGATGGTAAATAAACAAATAAATAAATGTCTTTACAGCAAAGGCCTTACGTACAGTTTCAGATAAGGCAGTCAGCAGTCCAAAAGTTCGTTTGATCTCTGTAGTGTGTGACATTGCGGTTTTGTCCTATAATTGGAACCATAAATTTTAATTCAATGTCATGCTGACGAAAATACCGAAAAATTCTTACTGCACTAACCAATAATTGACAGTAGTTAACTGGATGCTGCAAACTCCTTGTTCTTCAGTTTTCTTAATATTATCTACATGCACTTCCATATGTAACTGTGGTTTACCAAGCAGCAATATCGGACTTTGGATAAGTTACGTAATTAATTTAAAACATTATTCCACGTCAATAAATCTTCCTCAAAATAGCTAGGCTTACTCCGTCATTAATCTCAAGAACAAATAACGATCGATTTGACACGTTTCTGCAAAGACAGACTTTACATAAAGCCATAGTCACAGATATTCGGTACGAGAAGTAAGAAAGCTAATATCCATAGCTATAATCTGGTTTGAACCAGTGAAATCAATTCTAAGCTGGAGAGAATACTCAAAGATACCTTTGCATGGGAAGCTGTGACAATATTTGGCGAATACTCCATATTGAGGAGGGGCATTCATGGTTGTTAGTACTGCTCCTGCTCGCGAGTTTCAAGCGGTTCTTTCGTTGAACTGCAAGCTATACCTATACTGTGTGGCGTAGTAGCCGTAAACAGTAACATCATTTCTCTTGTTTAGTAGAACGATTCGATAGTTTGCTCCCGACCTGTCGTAGCGGCTGTGACGTATTGCTTCATAACGTGGCTTCATGGAGTAGTCTCTCCAGTTAAGTACTCAGCTCACTGGAAAGAAAAGTTGTGGTAAGGATTATGGGACCAAACTGCTGAGGTCATCGGTCCCTAGGCTTACTCTCTACATACTCTAACTTAAACTAACTTACACTAAGGACAACACACACACCCAATCCCGAGGTAGGACTCGAACCTCCGACGGGGGGAGCCGCGCGAACCGTGACAAGACGCAATAGACCGCACGGCCACCCCGCGCGGCTCAGTTTACTGGTCTGAATCAAGTTATTGAAATTTATGTTACACAGAATACAATAAATTGCAGTTTGTGCACGGTGTCTGAGAATATAGAGAGACTATAAACACAATGTAGAGTGCGACGCAACGCCTTAAGGCGCCCAGTTTCAAATACTCTACTAGATATAAGTCCATTGAAATTGGCACACAGATAAAATTAAAAACGATACATGGAGCACGGGAAGGGCGCAGTATTCCACCCTTGTTTGATGGAAAGAGGAAGAGAAGCAGCTGTATGAACATAAAGAGGTCAGACAGCAAGCCAGTACTAACAGGAAGGTGGATAGTGAACATAAAAGAGCTACAAAACGAAATATATTTGAAAACAATATAATGGAAAGAAAAGTGGACGAGATGAGCGATGCAGTATCACTTTGCATCTGGAGTAGTAGACGTTTCCTCAGAATTATTTAGATCCTTGTGAAAACCTACCATTACAAAAATGTTCCACTCTGTTTGCAGAATATAAAAGACAAGCGAAACATGCTGACTTCAAGAAGAATGTAGTAATCTCGATACCACACAAGAAGTTGCTGTCAGGTTTATTACCTTGCCTTCATTTTGCTAAATATTGGTTTCAAAGTACTAACAACCTAATTTATTCTTCTTTCTATCACTTCGTTGTGAGTGAGGAAAAAATCAAGTACGTATTAAACTCATGGTAAAGCTGCTTTACTGTATTGTTCGTACAACCATCCTTACAAAGCAGCACATACACATAGCTTATCGGTACGAAAGCGAGTGCGAGTATGTTTATAACATCGGTGGTGATTATCTCATGTTTTGCAGCTGATGAAAAACAGTTATAGAAATTACTGGAAAGTGATTTGTTGTGAAACAGAATGTAATGTGTCCACAGTGTAATCCAGAAGTATATGGAGAAGTAAATCGAGTTATAGGGTCAGTTATTCACTAACACTTCAGTATTTTGTGAGGAATGTTATAATTTAAACAATCGGTGGTCTCCAATACTAGGGTACAGTTTACATAGATGTCATAGCCTTACATTACGACTAATGTGTGATGAGAGCTGGCTACTAATGAGCTACTTTTTAAAAAAAGAAAGGAAGCTAGAGCTGCTAGTCTGCTTCTAGCATGTGTATTTTAACGTAACAAATTGAGAAATAATAACAGGCGATACGGAGCCAACAGAATTTCAGAACATATGCACCCGTATTCTTATCATATCGAACTTCATTTCGAGCGCGTAACTGTATGTGACACAATAAAAAAAAATTGTTGCCTGCGTCACTCACACAATATTTATTATCCGTGACACATTTCCAGGGCTTTCAGCTCCATCTTTCCGTGGACATTATGTTATTAAATGACATGCCGATTTTCCTGAAAATAAGACTAAAGTTCTAGAAAAGCCTCATTGATTACACAAATCATACAAAACCTGAAGCATATAATTGTTATATTTAGTCTCCTTAAAGCTACATAGTTACTAATATGACTATAAGGTATCTTAATTTGAATAATTAATGAGATAGTTGAAGGTTTCCCAAGAACATCGATTATGATGAACGAAATATAGGATATCTACTGCGGGTTTGGACAGAATGGTAAACACAGAATATTTCTGCTTATTAGCAATTAAAAATGATGCCACGGAAAACTATTCTCGCGTCTCTTCTACAGTAAACATAATAGAAATCCAGATCTGAGCCATCTCGTTCTGTGGTGAATACCCTTGTGAATGAGTCCACAGAAGTCTCTAATCAAAGTCAGTCACCCAAACATAGATGAAGATTACTCTCTGTCTTACCCACTACGAGGCACCGTGTGACTAAGATGATCATAATAACTAATCAAAAACTGTGCAAACAGCGTTGAAAACCATGTCAATTGACACTGAGAGGTAAATAATCACACACGGAAGTAGATTTTTCTGAAAGCCGAAACAAATTGGTAGGCGTGAAGTACCAAAAGGTATATTAATCCGTAAAACAAACAAAATAACTGTAATTTAAATATAAACCATCAGCCAACATCACTGTATATTGGTCGGTTCTTCTGTTTAGTGGAACGACGGAAACAAATATTCTACGAAAAATAGTACGTGTTTTTCAACCACAAAGATGTTTTTGATCTTACGTGTAGTTTTCGTAGGCTCATACTTGAAAGAACGGTGAGCAATGCAGCGTAGTCGAAAATCCTTCTTGCTAGTAAAAGTGTTACGTCAGGTGTGAACTCTATGACGGTGAAAATGTGAAAAACGTGCGTTGCGAGTGAGATCTAATGTGACTGCACAAAAGCGATTGCGTCATTTTTAAACGACGTATATTTGATCAACTTCTCTGCATCAAGGAACTGTGTATCTCGTGAAACTGGAATCTGCGACTCTTTGTTATTCACTGAACTCACGACGGACTAAGAACGAATAATTAGAAGAGGTCCCCTCCACTTTCTTAAATCCGGTGTACCCATACTGACACCTGCCAGATCGGTGAAGAAGTGGAGTGTATGCACACTCAATTGCTTAGCATTATTATTTTTAAACCAGTTTCAAAAGGCAAACCAGGTTCTATGTCTCGCAGAACAAGTCGAGGTTCGCTGACAGTAGCCGAAAGCTTCCGAAATATGTGCATAATATAGGTACGCGGTAAAGATCCCGGAACCACCTGATAAGGACGAGAATAAGCCATGATACTGGCAGTTAGGGAGTTCAGAGGGAATCTTTGGTTTACGCAAAAGTTTCTTCTTTGGTATTTACAATCGCTGGTTGGTCCACCATTCTACGTGAACCGCTCACGAGTTAATGGTGCAGAATTTCAGAGTGGTCTTGCTGTCGATATGTGAAAGTACCCTTTTCTTCCATCTATTCTATTATTTCAGTGTTTCGCTCCTGTCATTGTACGAGTCAGCAATACGTAATAAAATAACCATGTAGTTAAAATATTGATATCATTTCGCGAACCTTGGCAGTTGCCCGAGGAAACAGGAATTAATTCATTGCCTGCAGCAATGGGTACAGGTCCATGAATTTAAATTTTTAGCACTTTCAACCGATTCTTTTCACCGACGAAATACGTTACTCCTAACTTAACGAATTGTCTCTCATTCTCTAAAGGGAAACTCAGGTACAGAATATTTCTTTGAAATAGTGTCCCGATACTACTGTTTTCTGAGTTGCTACATTACTCGAACATTGAAATTCTTTGGCTTACCGCAGAGGTGCTCACAAAGTGTTCCAGTTACAAGTTTCCATTTCTTTCCATCTTCAGGATTTGTAATTCTGTAACTATATGTCACTAACGCTGCGTTTTGAGGTATATTCGATTGACCAACAGTAGGCATGACACATTCATGTTACTACATTTGTTAATAGCGACCCATTTCTGCATCTTAAACTCCATCTGCAGGTGATAAACGTCTATTATAGTCGTTAGCATAGCAAGCATGAGCGCAACGCCATTTTGAACATTTAAAAGTGCTGTACTCATGGCATATGTACTATTTGACTTTAGTCCAAAGTTTTCGTAGGAGGAGAGATCTGTGGGTCTGGGTCTGAAACGCACCGTGACTATGAATAGGCCTATAAATATTAGACGCCGAAAATTGTGCTTTTGTTGTTTGAGTTGCAGTTCATATCATAGTAACATGCATACTTGATTACATTCCGTTCTTTTTTTCAATTTATTGTTGTTGTCAAAGAGCCTGAAAGGACATCTTCTTACGGAGAATAGGAAACAAACCACAATAGGGTGAGAAGGTTGCGTTAGCTATACCACAGTCTAAGTCGTATTACGGTAATATCTTATGTTACATTTATAAAATGCGACATCAATTGGTGTAAAACTGAACTAAATAGTCGTGCAAGAATGAAAAAACAATTTAGCGGACCATTGGCTGACGTGGCAGAAAGATAATTAACGTGTAAGTTTGTTTGACTTTTTTTACTATATACTCTCGCTCATTTGTAAGCAATCTCAGAGAAGAATATTATGATAAAGTAATTGTTCTGTGTATGTCCATTGATAGGAGACTTGGAGGTTATGTCTGTGGCTCGGGTTTCAACCGGAAGAGGTCTCACTGCCTAAGTCGTACCTGTAGAGACGACTTAAACTTTGATGAAAATTACATACCAACTAAAAATAATTTGTTTTAGTTGACCAATATGACGAGGAGAACATGCAATAAGTGGAAGCAGAAGGATATGGAACAAGCTTCACTGAAACACTGGAATGGTGAAATTCGATTTAATGGCACGCGTGGAAGACCTAATGATATTAAAGCAAAGATGGAAGGTGAATTAGTGCAACATATAAATAATTTGGAGACTAGTTTCTTCGAACTATTACTGAATTAAGGAGACATGCCTACCAACTTGCTGAGAAGCATGAGCTACCGCATCGCTTCAATAAAGAAAAAGATAGCCGGTTTATGAAAAATAATTTCATTTTGTTCTTGCAATTTTCCGAAGTAATATCGATGGCACGTGGAAGGGATGCAATAAAGAGCTTGTTAGTAAGTTTTTTTTGAAAAATATGAGAAAATATTAGATGAACATCAGTTTACTGCTGACCAGATATATAACGTGGATGAAACCGCACTATCCACAATCACAAACTGTCCAACGTAATTGATCGAAAAGGCAAACACCAAATGGGTCCAATCACAAGCGGAGAAAGGGGTCTTACAACGACATGCGAATGTTCAATGAATGTAGCAAGGGGAACTCGTACCTCCGATATTAATATTTAAGCACAGCAGAATGAATAATGTCTTAAAACGGTGAGCTCCGCCAAACACAGCATTTGGATGCTCGACAAAACAATAGATATACCAGAACTGTTTGTATGATGACCAAAACATCATTAAACGAACAAAAGCTGAAAAGGGGACCAGAAACAAATTTTGCTTTTACTGGATGGACATTGCATAAGAGGCAATTCAGCTGGTTCCTGATGACCGTATAATCGTGCTATCATTTCCTGTTCACACGATCCACCTACAACAGCCATTGAACAGATCGTTCTTTGGAGCACTATAAAACAGCTACAATGAAATGGCGTCTTCCGCGGCTACGTCCAGATCCTGACAGTGTCAAAACAAGCTAACATTGGAGAAGACCTTGGTCATGCATATCACAGATCAGTTTGTATGGACACAGCACTAAATGGTTGGGGCAGCAGGCTTATGGCCACGGGACAGAAATGTCAAAGAGTAGGGTTTTGTAGCTGTACGGGATGTACTGCTGATCAGTCAGACGAAGAAATGTCTGATGGACTGATGGGCAACAACGCTAAAATTTGGAGTGCCACCTAACGTCGCAATACCACTCAGTGTTTAGTCTGTTCAAAAAATGGTTCAAATGACTCTGAGCACTATTAGACTTAACTTCTGAGGTCATCAGTCGCCTAGAACTTAGAACTAATTAAACCTAACTAACCTAAGGACATCACACACATCCATGCCCGAGGCAGGATTCGAACCTGCGACCGTAGCGGTCGCGCGGTTCCAGACTGTAGCACCCAGAACCGCTCGGCCACTCCGGCCGGCGTTTAGTCTGGACCATATACAATGTCTCAAGAATGTAGACCCGGAAACAACATTACAACAGTTGCCGAAATTAACCGTCAACAAATTCTTACTGAAACACATTATATCCTATCCTGTGTGTAGTAACATTTATCAAGAAAAACCGGCAATGGAATTAACATCAAGTCCTTACAGAAGGAAATAGAAGCCAAAGGTAAGACCTACAAAAAGAAACTATAAAAAGAGACAAATAGATGAAAACTTTAAATAGAGTGAGAAAATGGAGGACGGAGTGAATTGGTTACGTCAACTGTGTAAGGAGGATTGAGAAGAAGACATGATTTAGTTTATCAAATGTAAAGCTTGGGTATATGATATATGCGCTGGTATGGAAAGCAGAATTAAGAAATATTTCTGTGATATCTGTGTTCAAACCAACTGTTTTTCAATACACCAATTTAAGTAACTTAATTTATTACGAATTTATATTTGGTTTCCTATGCAAAATTTCATTACATGCTCTCTCTCCTCCCTTTCCCATTAACACCCTTTCCTCACGGAATTTCCTCTTTTGCCATCAAAATTACACCTTACTTTCGATACCCTATGTATGGTGTACTGCAGTCTTATTCTACGGTCACAACTGGATTACTTTTATACACATTGACTGAGAACAAGTCTGTAATGTAACACGGTTATTTCACTGCAAATTCTTTATCCGCTGCTAAAGCAGCTGTCGTCGTAGAGATACAATTTCATTCGTGGTGCTATGAATGTAACATATCAAATTATATTTTCCCCTTTAGCTTAATTACTAATAGTTTTCATACAGTTTACCTCCGAACACACTAAGATTCATATGTACCTCCGACTTCTGTTACCTTATAACGAACAAATTTGTTTTGGAAGTCTTCCATCACACACACACACACACACACACACACACACACACACACACACACACACTTCCTACTGAAAGTTGCGTGCCACTTCTGGATCAGAGTAGAGGAGCCTAGGTGCAATGCTCGTTCTGAAACAAGAGAAGACGAGCGAGTGCAGTGTTCGTTTAGTTCTCTGAATTCTTAAAATAAGTGGTGGCTGAATTTGGTCACTGTGGACAACGGTAACGCCGCCACAAGGTAAGGTGTGCACCAGGCTATTCGTTATTAGTGGGCCGCCTAACTGGGCCGCCTAACCATGGAAAAGTTGTGGTACAATGTAAGAGATTTTGCAAGCTAGGTCAGGCCTCAGATCCACAGATAATTATTTGCTCTAATGACTGACAAAAATCACAACAACAAAGTTCACTAAAATGCATACCAAATTCCAGAATAACACTAACACTGTGGGGTCGGGGGGGGGGGGGGGGGGGGAGACTGTATAGAGAAAAGACAACAATATCTGCACATCTGGGGAAACTGCGAAATCAAAATTGACGATAGAAAAACATGCCACAATTTATAAGCAAATCAAGCAACCCAAGTTCCGTGACGAAGTAAGCAAGTAATAAGCTACTCAGAATAAGGATCGCATTTCCCCAAAACCAGCAAACTGTGTGCCCATTAGCACCAAACAACGGCCAGGAAATGAGTGACCCTCACGGCGGCGCTGATCGAATAACCACGAAACATAGATCTCCAGCTACAACTCCACACTTGCAAAGAACTCCATGCTTTCACACAACTGTATATGGCGGGGGGCGGTGGGTACGGGGGAACGGGACGACGATTCAGTTCTGTTGCCAATGTGATGGACAATGATATCGCTCAATTAATCAAAAAATGGGGAAAGGCTCAAGAAATGGCAGGTTGGCACTAGGATGGAGGAGTGTCCCATCGATTTTCCGGCTTCTTCGCATCAAGCCCAGTTTAAGGATGACTCGATTCAATCAGGTACACCAAATTTTGGAGCAAATACAAAAGACTTTCCCACACGGATCAATGGCACCTCGGTGTCTCGTACTTTGATGTCTGAACAGAATAAGCAAAATGTCGTTCTGAATTATTCCCTATCAGTAGAGATATGGTGCCTTCTATTCGGAACTAGGAGAGCTGACGGCTCTGCTGACAAAAACGTGAAGAACGCGGCAGTCTTACGTCTGTGAAAACTGCCCAGACCCCAGGAGATCTTCGCCCTTCCTAATGAGATTTACTGTCTGCCTCCTGCCGACAGAGAAAACTAATGATCCACACCGAGTGACGATATTTCCAGTGAGAAAAACGCAAAGCTTTCCTCCCATAAAATGTGCCCAGCACCTGGTAAATGAAATTAAACTCTAAATGGTGGTGAAAATCGATCAATATCATGCAGTGACATGTGACAGTAGTGTCATGCAGTGACATTCGTTCGCTTTTTTGCATGTAATTCTTAGAGAAATCTTGTCAGAAATGAGTAAGTAACCCTAACGGTAGCTATCCTTCATAGCTGTTATCATTACAATTCTAAAACAAAATTTAATTAGTATTTTCACACAGTAAGATGGTGGACATGTATGTCCATAGATCAGACTATGTGTGGTTAAGAACTCAAAACGAGCTACGAATTGTTGATAATGACAGTGAATCAGAAGAGAATTTTTGTGGTAATTAAAGGAATGCCTAAAATTGCATTCCACAGTCAAAGAGTTCAGTTTGAAATAGATCGAAGGAGATTTATCTAGTTTCATCACGGGATCGTTCAGTCGACGGGAAAGCGTTACGGAGAGGCTCATCAAATTCCAATGGCAGATGCTGCAGTACAGACATTGTGCATCACTTAGAGGTTTACTGCACAAATTAAAAGAACCTACGATACAAGAAGAATCGGGAGACATGTTGCTTTCTCCCAAATACGACGTGCTTCAGCTGCCCCTACTGCTGTCGTTTTATGCAGCCTCAGAGTTACAGCAGGTCTTGATGAACCATGAACGAGATTTTCCTGTTCTCTACACGTGAACTATAGTCATACAGAAAAAATTACAAGGACCTTTTCGTAGGAAACCTAATGTAGTTAAATTTTGTACTGGGACTCGTTTTCTCTGGGAGCCAACGTTTTCTAGTTGTTCGAGAAAAACGTACAAAAGTGACCTTCAAACGTACCTCCACCCCCAGGCTCATCCCGCAGCAATCAGGATTTCTGGTATGTTATTTATTGCACTCTCTTATACCACTGTGCAAAAATTTCCGGCTACACGGACTATCCCTGATATTCGACCTTTTTTTAGTCTCTATTGATTGGGTTATTACTTCACCAGCATAATCGGCTACTTCGTTAACATTAATATGAACGTCTCCGCGAGGGTTGAACGAAAAAAAGACTTTTCCAAACGTTACGCTGAAACTAATTACATTAACAATTCGGTCTATACTAGAAATCCTGTCCGGAGGGGGTAGGGGTGGGGGAAGGAAGGCGGCAGAGTGTGTGAGAGGGGATGAGTTCGAAGGTTACCTTTGTAAGTTTTTCTTGAATAACTCTGAAACTACGGCCTCTATCGAAACCATTCCCCAGTGTAAAATGTAAATAAGCTATACTTTTTACAAAAAGGGCCTCCTCATTTTTTTCTTTAAGAAAGTTTGCGCGTTGCGAGCGAGATAATATGAAAATCTCATAAGTGGTTTATGGAGGCCAGGTATAACATCGCAGGTTGCATAAAGCAACAGGATGGGAGCAGATAAGTCGCCCTGTATATCTCACCAAACGACCACGACGCAAAAAGCAGAGAAATTAAAGATCATACGAATGGTTGTCGACAATCGTTCTTCTTGCACACCGGTCATAAATCGAACAAATATAGAGGTACTTGAAGTTCTCTACGGTACATTCTTCTTGAGGAAGACTGTGGAGTACAGATGTGCTTTTAGAGGATGTGTTCGATTATTTTTTTTCCCAACAATTCGACTGATCTGGTCATCGTTGAAGGAAGGCTGACTGCTCGCCAGTTTTTGGCAAGAATGGTAAACCCTGTCGTCGTATCCATCACGGCATATTCTTACAGGAAGACGATACACTTTGCGCAACGAATGCCTTGAGGAATGTACGGAACACTGACTGACCTACTCGGTCCCCTGATTTACCCACCCGTAAGGCATATCTTACATGCGAATCAAAAACCCAAGCTTTCACATTAGCCTCGAACCAACAATCCTCACGAACTGACACAGGGTACGTATCAGGCATATCAAAAAATTCCTCTAGATCAGTGTTTCTTAAACTCAATATTCATTGGAGATCGCTCAAGGGTACCGCCTTTTCTCACACCATTCAAGAAAGCTGCTTAGAAAAACAGTGAAAACAAACACCTCTGCAAAATTTTAAAAAATACCGACCATCAATTGCACTTATAAAAAAATGGTTCAAATGGCTCTGAGCACTATGGGACTTAACATCTATGGTCATCAGTCCCCTAGAACTTAGAACTACTTAAACCTAACTAACCTAAGGACAGCACACAACTCCCAGCCATCACGAGGCAGAGAAAATCCCCGACCCCGCCGGGAATCGAACCCGGGAACCCGGGCGTGGGAAGCGAGAACGCTACCGCACGACCACGAGATGCGGGCAATTGCACTTATAATTTGGATAGTTGGTACGAATGTGACACCAACCTTTTCAGACTGTAAACTCAACAGTATATACAGAATGTCCCTTCTAAGAGTCGCCAGGTGAATTTTCGCTGGTGTTCCGGCAGATAACTGCAATTTCGTTTTTGTAATGTGTAGCTGAAGTCAGCCCAGAAAATATTGCTCATCATGTCTTTCATGCGACACCGATTTTCGAAAGAAAGTGTCCGTTTGTTTCCCGTTACAAACAAAAGGGGTTTTAAGCATAAATTGTACGTTTAGAGCGGTCCCAAATTAATCTAGTGCGATATTCGTTTTTTCGATATGTTTATCAGCAGGGACACTACAGCACGAAGAACAATCAGCACTCCATCAGCACTGTCCTAGCCCATGCTGACTACTATTGCCATGCAGCAGCACTGCTCAGTCATTGCTGTAGTACCGGTTATTCTTAGCGTTTTACTGTCGCTATTAATGCATGCAGGTAAAGCGAATATCGCACTAGACTAACTAGAAACCGTTCTATCTAATGGCCAAGTAAAATTACACTTCAGAAATAATTTTGGGTTTGAAAGGGGAAGAAAATCGGCGCTTTTCTTCTACACTCGCTGCCGCATGAAAGACGTGATCATCAGCATGTCTTTGAGCTGATTCCAACTACACATTGCAAAAACCAAATTGCAAATATCTGCTGAAACATGAGAGGAAAAGCACATGATGACTCCTAAGATTGACACGGTATGTATGTACAGTGTGTAACGGGTGCAAGTGCAGATATTTCTATTGGTGACGGAAGAGGATGTACTGAACAACGTTACATCAGTATTTGTTTCATTGGCGGACGGATAATTAAAACTATTAGCAGTAGTAGTACGTATTTATAATAGTTAGTGCTACCAAGTACATGTGGTAAGAGCAAGCTTTTAATGCTTATTCTCCCCAGGGCAGTAGGTTAGGTGCTGAAGTGTGGACATCTGGCGTAGTCCACTTACTTGTACAGTTATGGCCGTGCAGCAAACATCAGGCACTAACTTTGCGACATGTCTGTGGGAAGACTATTCAACAAAGAGAAAAAACAACCAACATACTAATGTATGTATATATTACGGTATCACATTTAAAAATATCTGCTCTTATACCAACTATATCCTGTATATAGGTTGTTAGGGATATAAGAACAGATATTGTGATCATTGGTACCTTGATATGTACCCGCTTCAGCGACTTCGTCTTTTTTTCTGTGCATCTAACAGTCTCCCTCCAAAAACCTGATGTTTTCCGTACAGTTGTAACAGCACCATTAAGTGCACTACGCCTCTCAGTATAGAGTAACCCTTTTCCACCCAAATGTCCACGTTTCAACATCTGACCGGCTGCCCAGGGCTAAAATAAGCATTAACTTCTTGCTCTTCTCACATGCACTTGAAGGTACTAATCAGTCTAAATACATACTACTTCAGTAGCTATAATTATCAGTCTACAAATGAAGTAAATACTGTTGTAATGTTGTTCAGGACACTCTCCTCAGTTATCGATAAAATTATTAGTACTTGTTTTAACTTGAGACAACTAAGTATCTTGAAAACTAGGCATAATGCGAAAAATATATTCTCCTGCATGGGGAAGGACAATTTTGTATTTTCAAATGGGAATCCCTCCATTTTCATTGCATATTCTGATTCTAAGTTGAAAACTACCCACAGTTTACTCAAATCATTACTTTAGTGTTGCAGATTTGTTCAATATAACTGATGTGACAAGACATTGACATTTCTGGCAAATAAGCTTCTTGTATGGTAACATAGTTTTCTGTTCCATAAGGGGTTGAGCGTTGTGAGTTCTCAAACCATAGGAATGCTTGATTTCGGTGGTCACCCTCGAACCACGCCATCAGTGTGACTGATTTCGGCGAGTTTCCATCCAACCTCTGCAGTTCTCGTGCTGGTCACTACGTGGCTACCGGAGAAATACAGACACAACCATTGTAATAAGGCAAAATGTCTGTGAAGATGTAGCGACAGGCGCACCTGCCATTGATACTCACAGAAATCAATAAGCAAGTTAAAATGAAAGTAGATTGCGGTAGTTATGCAGAGATGAAGAGGCTTTTGCACAGACTAGAGTAGCATAGAGAGCTTCATCAGAGCAGACTTTTGACTGAAGAGCTCGTTAACAACAACATAGAGAGAGAGAGAGAGAGAGAGAGAGAGAGAGAGAGATGGAGAGGGGGGGAGAGACAGAAAAAGAGAGAGAATGTTATCTGTATGACTAATGTAGAGAACTGCATTTATAATCCTGAGAAACAGTGTCAAATCGAATAACTGTGATTTTAATAGGATGTTTTTCATTCCTTTTCAGGTAAGTGAGGATCGTAAGTGAGGATCCAGTGCTGCTTAATTTTAAATTATCCCTTAAATGACTATATACAGCAGGTTTTGTTCACTTTTTCGGTATACGGGGACCTGTCAGCTCACCAGATACTGATACTCATAGTGAGGGCAATTTAGTAGCATTTTACCTGCCCGGAAGTTTGTTATCAGGTAGTTCTTATTTTAGCTTTTGTCCCTTGTAGGCATCACGGGACAGTTATATGTTGTTTTTACATTATGTCGTAACTGTCCGCTACTTGCCGAAAATTTGATGACTACCAACGCTGGGCCATCCCATTCTCTTTTCCGGTCAGCATATGACTTGATTTTGTTACTATGTTCATCCCGTATATCTTTTCATTTCAGTTACTTTTTCTTACCTTACAAGAAGTTTTGTCTTTTACTTTACACAGATTGCACTTGATAATGCAGCTAAAATGCTACGAAACCGGTCGTGCGTCTAAATAAAGTACCCACACTTAAAACGGTTTTATCTTCGAAATGATATATCAAGGCTGTGGCTGCCTGATTACTAAGTTTTCTGAAGTATCATTTTAGTTGCAAATAAACTCGTTTTCAGAATACTGCACTACAATGTGCTATGGAACTAGAAGTTCCACGATAAAAGTGCAAAAGAGGACATTAAAAAGGAGATTATGAAAAGCTGCTGCACGTGATATTCGCTGGCTGTTGGCTTACATACCACAAGTAATACAAACTGATGGCCGTCAGTTCCGAATGGAATAAAATTTATTCATTTTATACAAGTTACGCGATGAAAATCTCCACGAAGTTCGATAGCTGATGTTTCATGAAGCAAAAGTTTCTACTACTGTAAGTGTGACTAATGAATCGAAGAAATGAGAACGAACTGGGCGACGTCACGGCGAATTACCGTGCTGTGCCCGGGAGCGGCAGCGGCGGTTGGCCACCTGTGGGCGCCGCCGCCCCCACTCCCACCCCGCCGCAGCCCTCGCTCCTTATCTACGGCGCGGCAGGCACTCGTGTCCGACAAGCTACACGCCTGCTGCCGCCCCGGAGCCGCGGTTAAGTGTCGCCCCCAGAGTATCCGCCGTCTCGAGGAACTGTCCGTCTCTCCCTCTCTCTCTCTCTCTCCTCCTCACTCCCTCGTCCTCTTCCCTCTACATTTCCTCCGCGAGTCTTTTCTTTTTAATTTTACTGCTAGGCGACAAACTGGCTCTCGCGTTCGTTTTTCCTTCCCTCCCTATTCCGACCGTCTCTACCGATGCACGCTGCGGGCCCCTTTTTTCATTTACATTTTCTTTTTTTTTATATTATTATTCTGCCTCGGCCTCTCGTTCCAGACGCTTTTTGTGCCACGGCCTGTTAGGAATTCCTCGTCAGTGGATCCGGAATATCCATAGCAGGAATAGGTGAGCTGGGATCCCCGCTCCTCCCTCCTCTCACCGTGCCCGCCTACACACACACACACACACACACACACACACACACACACGTCAGACACAGACGCACGAGGCGGGCTCGCTTAGCAGTCAAACCACGTCGGGCGCCGGCCGTTGTACAAAGCGCTGCTTTGCTCCGGCTAATCCCGTAAGGCCTGAGAGCGGCGGCCGGCGCTGCTGCAATGCAGATTTCACACTTAATAGGACGGACTTGTCCGCCGCCACTCGGTCCGTATCTCTCCGGCCGGGCGCGCCAGAAAAAAGCGGCGCTGCTCGGGCCCCTGCATGCCAAGTAGGCGGCGTGTGTGGCGGACAGCGCGTTTGCGCAACTACCGGCTGTCTAACAGTAGGGCTACCTGCCCACGGCGGCCGGTCCGCGTGCTGTCGCATGGCGCACACCCGTAGAATGCCAGGCAGTCGTCCTTGACGATTAACAAACGTCATCTCCTACTGAAAGCTCCTTCTTGTTTATTAGCTGTATCTATGAGGCGCGCTCAATATGTAAGGCCATTTTTTTTTTTCGCGTTGAGTTTCGGTAGAAAAATTTGGGAATTCGTTGTGGGACATTGTGGAATATTCCCGCTTGGGCCCATATAGTTTCATGAAGCTCCGATAGGTGGCAGCACTGTACGTAGCCTTCAAATAGCCGGTGGCTGTGGCCGAGCGGCTGTAGGCGCTTCAATCCGGAACCGCGTTGCTGCTGTGGTCACAGGTTCGAATCCTGCCTCGGGCATGGATGTGTGTGATGTCCTTAGGTTAGTTAGGTGTAAGTAGTTCTAAGTCTAGGGGACTGATGACTTCAGATGTTAAGTCCCATAGTGCTTAGAGCCATTTGAACCATTTTTTTGGAAACAAAACGACAATCCATGGAGTGGCGCAACAGTCCCTCTCCTCAGAAGAAAAAGTTCAAAACCACGCCCTCAGCCGGCAAAGTCGTGGCGACGGTCTTCTGGTACTCCGAAGGGGTTATTCTCTTTGATTCCTCATACTCTGCCCGCATCTCGTGGTCGTGCGGTAGCGTTCTCGCGTCCCATGCCCGGGTTCCCGGGTTCGATTCCCGGCGGGGTCAGGGATTTTCTCTGCCTCGTGATGGCTGGGTGTTGTGTGATGTCCTTAGGTTAGTTAGGTTTAAGTAGTTCTAAGTTCTAGGGGACTGATGACCATAGATGTTAAGTCCCATAGTGCTCAGAGCCATTTGAACCTCATACTCTGAACTGTCTTGTGCTAGCCTCAGGAAATTCAAGCAACGACTTCAACGCGTGCGTCGCCACAAAAATATAAACGAACTTCTCCTTCTCCACGACAACACAAGGCTTCACACACGTCTGCGCACCCTAGAGAAGCTCACAGGATTTCATAGGAATTTTCGTCCTCGACAACCCTACACCCCGAATCTTGCACTTTCCGACTTCTATCTGTTTGAATATATGAATATATGTCCGAAAGAACAGATACCATCTCCACATAGTTAAGGCGAACCTGCCATTGAACTTCTTCTTCTGTGCTGGATGCACAGGCGCGGTAAGATTGTCTGCTGTGAGTAATAAGTATAATGGGCAGGGGCACTACGAATGAACTGTGTGGACATTAAGTTGGGAATGTCGGTCTCACGGGGAGCGTGCAAGAGCTAAATCCCTGCAGTCGCACTATCCTCTGTGTCCTCGGTGGCTCAGATGGATAGAGCGTCTGCCATGTAAGCGGAGATCCCGGGTTCGAGTTCCAGTCGGGGCACACATTTTCAACTGTCCCCGTGTATGTATATCAACGCCTGTCGACTGCTTATCACTCCGTCTTCAGGCCACAAGTGGCCCATCGGGACCATCTGACCGCCGTGTCATCCTCAGTTGAGGATGCGAATAGGAGGGACGTGTGGTCAGCACACCGCTCTCCCGGTCGTTCTGGTGGTCTTCTTTGACGAGAGCCGCTACTATTCGGTCGAGTAGCTCCTCAATCGGCATCACGAGGCTGAGTGCATCCCGAAAAATGGCAACGGCACATGGCGGTTGGATGGTCACCCATCCAAGTGCCGGCCACGCCCGACAGCGCTTAACTTCGGTGCTCTCACGGGAACCGGTGTATCCACTGCGGCAAGGCCGTTGTCTGTCGACAGCTTAAGGTCTTGATTTAATTATCATTTCATGTGTTTGCCCCAATAACGGATGCACTCCGCGGGAAGCACTATGTGGATGACGCGAGGGTGATGATCCGGCAAGACGTTGGCTCCGACATCGACCAATAGAGTAGCCCTCCCAATAAGGTGGCGTCAGGCCGTTGCATTGAACGGCGATTACGTTTAAAAAGAGGGTTTTGTAACCAGAAGAGGCAGAATTATGTTGCGTGTTGGGAACTTTAGTAAAACCGACTTGCTTTCAGAAAAAAATGTGTTGCATTTTTTACTATCGACCGTCGCACATCAACAAAGCTTTGGAAGGTGGTAGACATAGATCCATTCCTTGGAATTTCTGAAATCACTGGGGGAAGTGGTAAACGAACGACTATCATGTTTGTGTATAAGAAAAGGAAAACTGAGATGTTCGTATGGCCTTATTGCCCTGCGGTCTCCTCTGGGATGTTCGGCCGTTCCTTGATCAAGAGTCAGCAATGCTAAACACGAGACCACGAGCTACTGTAGTTGGGGTACTAAATCTATGAGGCTCGAGACGTACCACCCGTCGTTCGAAAAAATATCATATACACAATCCCTAAGACAGCAAGGGCAGGTAAGTGAACAAATTATTGTATAATCTGGTTAACAGCTCATTCATCCAAAGTGCTAACAAGAAGATTGGCAAAGAAAATTAAGGGTCTGTTGGATGGCGATCAGTTTGGCTTGAGGAAACGTAAAGCCACCAGAGAGACAGTCGTGACGTCGTACTTAATAATGGAGACAAGACTTAGGTAAATCAAGATGCTCCCAAAGAAAAAACGTTCATCAATGTAAAATGGTGCAAGATGTCCCAAATTACCAGATATGTGGGTTCAAGGTCTATGAAAAGACAGGTAATATACAGTATGCAGAAGAAACCCAGCAGGTACAATGAGAATATAAGAACGAAGCGATCGGATTAGGAAGGATGCAAGAAAGGGACGGAGTTTTCCGCCACTATTGTCCAATGCGTACACCAAAGAAGTAGCGACGGCATTAACAGAAAGATTCACGAGCTGGATCAAAATTCTCGGTGAAAGGATATGACTCACAAGATTCCATTATGTCACTGCTACACTGAGTGAAAGTGAAAAACGATCACAGAACTAGTTGAAAGGAATGAAATGAAGAGAGACAAAAGCAATGCTGAGCAGCAGAAATGAGATTAGCGAGAAACTTAATACCAAAATTAGGGAACACGAGATAAACCAAGTGCAGGAATAGTGCTGCCTTGGGAGCGAAATAACACATGACATTCGAAGCAAAGAGGCCGTAGAACGTAAACTAGAACAGGCAAAAGAACCATTCCTCGGCAAATGAAGTCTGCTAGCATCAGACATCAACTTTCATTTCAGGAAGAAATTTCTGAGAATGTACATCTGATGCACAGTGAATAATGGACTGTGAAAATCAGAAAAAGAATAGAATTAAACCATTTTAGATGTGCTTTTGTAGAAAGATGTTGAAAATTACTTGGACTAATAAGATAATACACTATGTGATCAAAAGTATCCGGACACCTTAAAAACATACATTGTTCATATTAGGTACATTGTTCAGCCACCTACTGCCACGTACTCTATACCAGCGACCACAGTAGTCATTAGACTACATTAGGCGTTACATAGAGACATTAGAGCACAATGGGGCGCTCCGCGGAACTCGGACTTCGAACGTGGTCAAGAGATAGGGTGTCATTCGTGTCATACGTCTGCACACGAGATTTACACACTCCCAAACATCTCTGGGTCCACTGTTTCCGATGTGATAGTGAATTGGAAACGTGAAGGGACATGTACAGCACAAAAGCGTACTGGCCGACCTCGTCTGTTGACTGACAGAGACCGCCGACGGTTGAAGAGGGTCGTAATGTATAGTAGGCAGTCATCTATCCAGACCATCACTCAGGAATTCCAAACTGCATCAGGATCCACTGAAAGTACTATGACAGTTTGGCGGGAGGTGAGAAAACTTGGATTTCATGGTCGAGCGGCTGCTGATAAGCCACACATCACGCAGGTAAATTCCAAACGACGCCTCGCTTGGTGTAAGGAGCGTAAACATTGGACGATTGAACAGTGGTAAAACGTTGTATGGAGTAACGAATCAGGGTACACAGTGTGGCGATCCGATGGCAGGGTGTGGATACGGCGAATGCCCGGTGAACGTCATCTACCAGCGTGTGTAGTGCCAACAGCGAAATTCGGAGGCGGTGGTGTTATGATGTGGTCGTGTTTTCAATATAGGGGTTTGCACCCCATGTTGTTTTACGTGGAACTATCACAGCACAGGCCTACATTAATGTTTTAAGCACCTTCTTGCTTCCCACTGTTCGAGAACAATTCGGGGATGGCAATTGCATCTTTCAACACGATCGAGCACCAGTTCGTAACGCACGGCCTGTGGCGGAGTGGTTGCACAACAACGACATCCCTGTAATGGACTGGCCTGCAAAGAGTCCTGACTTGAATCCTATAGAACACCTTTGGGATGCCTCACCGACCGACATCGATACCTCTCCTCAGTGCAGCATTCCGTGAAGAATGGGCTGCCATTTCCCAAGAAACTTTCCAGCACCTGATAGAACGTATGCCTGCGAGAGAGGAAGCTGTAATCAAGGCTAAGGTGGGCCAAAACCAAATTGAATTCCAGCAGTACCGATGGAGGTCGCCACGAATTTGTAAGTCATTTTCAGCGAGATGTCCGGATACTTTTGATCACTTACTCTAAGTAAGGAGTTTCTCTGCAGAATCGATG
The DNA here is from genome assembly GCF_021461385.2 of Schistocerca piceifrons. NCBI lineage: Eukaryota > Metazoa > Arthropoda > Insecta > Orthoptera > Acrididae > Schistocerca > Schistocerca piceifrons. The sequence goes on from NC_060141.1 coordinate 156,651,322, forward strand.
GGCAGAGGAGGATGTGAAAAGCATTAACAAGTGAGCCGTGGTAAAAATTGCTGTTTTGAAGAGCCCGCCGCAGCGCATTGTGTGAAGCAGTCGCCCTTCTTTTCTGGCGGTGGCGCCGCTGTGGCAATCGCAGCTTTGGTGTCTCCCTCCCTCTGGTGAAAAAGAGGAAAGGTAGCCTGTTCACGGGCATTTATGGGGCGCTAGAGCTCGCTAGGCGGCGAGTCTAGTCGGTCATCCGGGTCAGTGGGCGGCAGCCAGTGTCTATCCGTTGTCCGGAGTGCTAGTATGTGTTAGGCCGCCAGTCTGCTTGAGTTTGTTCAGGCAATGGTCATTGGCGGTTGGATCGATCGGTTGGTCGGTCGCACACTGAGACACAAGATGACTTGTCCGCCTTGAGCGTCGACGCATGTGAGGTCGCCACGTGAGTCCAATGGGCCGCACCGTATAGCGAGGGGTAGTGGCTTCGTGGTCGACATAAGAGCAACAGGAGTCAACCCACGACATCGGGCTGGCCGGTACGAGCTGCGACGCCCTGAGACGGGAGATCGGCGAGCCTTCCTGCGTCCGTTGCAGCGGCTGGCAGCGGACGGTTCGGGAGAGCGTTGGGGGTGCTGCGCCAGGTCTTCGCCAGAAATCGCAGTTTTTTATAAGTTAAGTGATTGGAGATATGTTGTTTCATTTACTTGTGAAATTCTACTTGTTTTCTTGGTGAGGTCACCAGTCGCTTTGTTTTGGAGTCGTCCCACCATTCTTCTCCAAATGGCTCTGAGCACTATGGGACTTAACAGCTATGGTCATCAGTCCCCTAGAACTTAGAACTACTTAAACCTAACTAACCTAAGGACAGCACACAACACCCAGTCATCACGAGGCAGAGAAAATCCCCGACCCCGCCGGGAATCGAACCCGGGAACCCGGGCGTGGGAAGCGAGAACGCTACCGCACGACCACGAGCTGCAGACCCATTCTTCTCCGTTTGCCCACCTGTAGGAAAGTGGTTATTTATGAATTGGGTGGTCCGTTTTTCCCTTGTGTAGTAGGGGCGGGTTAGAGCAATCTGCGGTTTGGTTTGTTCAGTAATCCCCTTGTCAATCTGCCATACGTTAATAGCTGCCTCTGTCATGTTTGTCGGGTTCGGTGTTAACGAATTTATTGTTATAAGGTGTAAAGGCCGAATTCCTGAATTATGTTTTCATTTTGCCTATCATCTTGAGAGGCGGTATATGTGTAATGTAGAGCATGTTTGTACATTTTATGTAAGACTGCATTTCATTGGTTTTATTTAAATGGACATTTTAGTATATAAAGTTGCCACCCTTCCACCGTAAGAGTTTCCTTTTAAAAACAAGTTGCACTTTCGGTGGCAAGTAATTTTTTTAATGTGACTGTGTCTTACCATTTCCATCCCTCCTACAGGGTGCATAGTTTATGTGTTTGTGTGAGTTGTTAAAAATTTTAGTTTAAAGTAATCTTGTGTGTTGCAGATTTGCACCAGTGTAGTCTTTCAGAGGTTGTTGTGAGCGGTCGTGACTACGGCCGTGTTAAAAGGGAGCAGCAAGCTTCTCAGACCGAAAGCTCATACTGTCAAAAATAAATAGTTATTTCTGTCTCTGAATATATCGTAACTTGACATTTAGAGGGTGCTTTCTGATTATAATTTTAAATCTTTTTTTTTAAGGAAGGGTTTTTAGCAGTAAAATTTCCATTTGTTGAAATTTAATTTGTTTTCATCAGTTATCCACTGGCAACTACTTCCACGCTCACATAGTGTGATTAAATGTGTTAACGTTCTTGATGAATCGTTAGTAAATAAAGTAAATTCTTAAGAAAAAATTTTGAAAGTAAATTCGCGGTTCAACAAGGAGAGGCGACAAATTGATAGTTTATGTTTTGAGACATCAAGGAATAACTTCCACAGTGCTAGGGGAACCATAGAGGATGAAACCTGTAGGTGAACCAGTGATTGGAATAGGTCCAACAGATAATTTAGGAAGTTGAGTGAAAGCTTTTTTCTGAAATGAAGACGTTAGCAGAGGAGAGGAAGTCGTGAAGGGCCCCAGCAAAGCGATCGGTACCTGTGACGGAGGGTACTTCGTATACCTGTGGGCACGATAGTATCCCAGATATGTACTACCATCGCGGCTATTTGGTGACCAAAACATCAGCGTGGATCACTATAATGCTCTCGAAACCACTGTAGCACGTAGTGTTATCCCGCTGGAAGATAGCGTTGCCGTCGGGTAAGGCACCAAGCATGAAGCGACGGCGGTGGTTCGCAACCACTTTTACAAAGTCCACAGCTGTCATAGTGACTTTGATTACGACCACACGTCCCACGGAAATATATACGAATATACAAGTGTTACCCCTGCCACAATACCGCCCCCACCGGCCTGCGTCCGTGTCGCGGTACACGTTTCGAGCAGCCGTTCCCTTGAATGACGGCATACCCGAACACGACACTCGACCTGATGTAGCAAGAAATGTGATTTGTCCGAGCTGGTGAAACGTTTCAATTGCTGCACGGTCCAGTCTCGATGATCTTGCGCCCACTGCGATCGTAATTGAAGACGTCGATGAATCAACACGGAAACACTTTCGGGCCGTCTGCAGTGCAACCCGGCTTCAGCGATTGACGGTGAACTAAGTGAGTGACGCACTTCTGCCTCCACCTATTGTACTCCTCTACCTGCCTCTACCTGCCATGTCCTACTTCACATAGCTGGCAAGCCTCCGATCTCGACTTTCTGTGATGGAGCGTGGATATCGAACAAATGTCGCTCAATCGTCGTTTCACCATTTTCACAGATGCTCCGACGATAACACCCAGTTTCCGAGGTGATCGTTCCCAGGGGCCGGGCCATCACAACCTGCCCCTTGTCAAAGGCGCTTAATTCAATGGATTTCCACATTTGCGGTCCCTATCGTGGCTGTAATGAATTCCCATTCTGCTCTGTTCCTTATATGTACACATCAAGTGCCCGCAACGCCATCAGGCAGCATTCAATCTCGCTGTAAACAGTGGTCATAAGATTTTGCTTGTAATTGTAAGTTACAGAATGGATATACTATACTTAATACGAAACTAACCCGTAAATTTCATGCAATATTATGCGTAGTCAAAAGTGTGCGTTACATTAAATCAGACTTATCTTTTAATATGTAAAACAACAAAAATAGCAACTGATAAGACATCTACCAAGTCCTCGCTACCGGTCCTTGAATAGTTATAAGGGTAAATTCATGAAATTTATGTCGCGAGAAGATGTAGTAATTCAATGACCAAAACATGTTCTGGTCACGTACACGAACGAGCCCAAATTGGCTGACAAGCCGAAATTCTATTGATTTCCTAGACAAAAATAAAACGAAACGAGATTTCTTTACAGACACTGAACTGGATTTTCAAGAAGCAGGGGCCACAAATGAAGACATCGAGGACCATGGGCTTTCCAGAAAAAACTTGACACAAAGCAGCGTTTCCAAGAGAAGACGAAATTTGGAATGACATGGAATCAACAACAAAGCAATGATGCTCACAGAAAACGAATATAGAATATTGGGTCTATGTAAATGTTCAAGGAAAGACGCGCTCGCAATAACTAGGTCCACAGCTGGCCGAAACAAAATAAGAAGAAGGAAGGTCCGTTTACTCTTAAACTGTTCACGTAACTACTGACATATGAGCTTATTCGAGCGCCGATACCGTCGAATGAAGGTTTTCTACAATATCGTTCTATGAGATGTAACGCGCATCAAACTAAAAGACCTGCACTTGAACCATTGGTATTTTGTATTTCATTGCTCCTTTCTCTTGACCTTATATGTAACTTCTGATAATGGGCAACACCCTTCCTTAAAAAAATGGAATTTTATGGGAGATGTGTAGATGACACACTACTGTTAATGAAAGGGGATGCCAAAGGCATACATACCTACTAAATTGCTTCAATAATCTACACTCATGCTCATAAATTAAGGATAATTGCAGAATTTGGTGCCACACAACGTGGCACTACACAAAAGTGGCGCCGATAGCATAGGCACATAGGGAACACACACTACACTGGTCTGTACATCCACGGTCTTGGTGATAAGTTGAGAAAACTGTTCCGAAACACGTGTGCTACAAAACGCCACTGTTTCCTGTGCATGTACCCCGACATCAATATGGGATATGATCACCACGCATATGTACACAGACCGCACAACGGGTTGGCATACTCTGGATCAGGTGGTCGAACAGCTGCTGGGGTATAGCCTCCCATTCTTGCACCAGTGCCTGTCGGAGCTCCTGAAGTGTCGTAGGGGTTTGAAGACGTGCAGCAATATGTCGACCGAGAGCATCCCAGACGTGCTCGATGGGGTTTCGGTCTGGAGAACAGGCAGGCTACTCAATTCGCCTGATATCTTCTGTTTCAAGGTACTCCTCCACGATGGTAGCTCGCTGGCCGTGCTTTATCATCCATCAGAAGGAAGGTGGGACCCACTGCACCCCCGAAAAGGCGCACATACTGGTGCAAAATGACGTCCCGATACACCTGACCTGTTGTAGTTCCTTTGTCAAAGACATGCAGGGGTGTACATGCACCAGTCATAATCCCACCCCACATCATAAAACCACGACCTCCATACAGGTCCCTTTCAAGGACGTTAAGGGGTTGGTATCTGGTTCCTGGTTCACGCCAGATGAAAACCCGGCGAGAATCACTGTTGAGACTAAACCTGGAATCATCCGTGAACATGCCCTGGGGCCACTGTTCTAATGATCTTGTACTGAGTTCTTGAAACCAGGCTTTACGGGCTATCCTGTGACCAGGGGTCAGTGGAATGCACCTTGCAGGTCTCCGGGCTATTAAACCATGTCTGTTCAGTCCTCTGTAGACTGTGTGTCTGGAGACAATTGTTCCAGTGGCTGCGGTAAGTTCCCGAGAAGGGCTACCCGCAGTACTCCGTGGGCGTCTGCGGGCACTGATGGTGAGATATCGATCTTCTTGTGGTGTTGTACACTGTGAACGCCCCGTACTGTAGCGCCTGGATACGTTTCCTGTCTGCTGGAATCGTTGCCATAATCTTGAGATCACACTTTGTGGCACACGGAGGGCCCATGCTACAATCTGCTGTGTTTGACCAGCCTCCAGTCACCCTAGTATTCTACCCCTCATAACTTCATCAATATGTGTTCTTTGAGCCATTTTCGACACAAAATCACCATTAGCACATCTGAAAACGTCTGCACACTTACTCACTGCACCATACTCTGACATACATCAACACACCTCTGCGTATGTGGACTGCTGCCAGCGCCACCGTGCGACGACCGCAGGTCACATTGCACCAACCAGAGCGTTGTTTCACCATGTATCAGCATTATCCTTAATTTATGAGTATGAGTGTACACGAGAAAACTAAATTTACAGTGGAACATGAACAAGACAAAAGCATCAGTTACCTGGACCTAAATATTACAAGCCACAACAGCACATGCACATTCAAAGTTTATAGGAAAAATGCAATGACTGACACCACAATCCCTGCAATCTCATGTCATCTGGACATCCATTAACAGGCAGCATACAGGTCAATGCTACATAGAGCAAGTAAAATACCTTTGAGCCAAGAAAACGTGCAACAAGAAATAAACAAAGTGAAGCAGATTGCAGCTGCCAATGATTGTACTGCCCCCGTAGTTGACACAGTCCTAGGCGAAGTGAAGAAAGAGCCAAACACAAAGTGCATAACAGAAGAAAAATACAAAAACAAATGAAGCTCTAGCATTCATACATTGGCAAAATATCACAGAAGAATGCAAATGTTTTCAAAAGTCACAGAGTCAGAGTTGGCTTTCCTTCATCTAGTAAATTACAACAGAAACTAATACATAGTACAAAGTGTAATCATGACCCATTCTCAGACTCTGGAATATAGAGAGTAATATGCCAGGAAGGCTCCATGTTCTATCTAGGACAAACAGGACGAAATTTCAACACGAGGTACACGGAGAACATTAAAGCCTACACACGCAACAAACAACAGCATCAGCAATAGGGACACACTTACCTAATACAAGATATCCATTTGTAAAAGTTTAGCAAAATGTCAGACTACTCCATCGACCAAATAAATGACATAAAATGGATTTGTTAGAAGAACCGGAGATATATTCACATAGAAAAAAATATTAACCTAATATATTAAACGAAAAACTTGAAAGTGAAGCAGTAAGTTCATTCAGACAGTTTGACAACACATGTCAATAAAAATAGTAAAAATAGAAATAAGCACCATTGTAAAATAGACAGAAGCATCATGATCCAGATTGTTAAGATAAATGTCCTCTGTACAAAAGCGGATCCTACTCTGAGGAAGACCTGTAACATTACCTCCGCCCACTAGATCTAAAATCATCTTTGTAACTGTTTGTTTCTGTAAGCTATTCTCTATGTATATTGTGTACATATAATTATGTGTGCTTGACATGTCTGAGACTCTCCACAAATGGACAATAAGAAAACTGTAAGTATAAGTTCTTTCAAATTTCGCCACTAACTACATGTAACTAACTAAAAATTACGCATCATTTATATGTTACAGTAAAGTAAACAAAACAAAGTAGAGCCCAGCACGTCAGAAACGTAAAAATGGCATAGCACACACAGAAAACACATTTCAATGGAAATCATTTCCCGAAAAGCGTCGTCTAAAAAATGAATAAAAGAAAATCCTGATTGGTAGGAGAAAAGTTATTTATTAACAAACCCCTTGTTTTCATAGTCGCAGGCTTTCACGAAACCATTCATAATGGAAAAAAATCAGAACATTTAACGAATTTATTCATTTGCGTGGCAATAGTGCCGGTATCATGCATTTGTATCACCAGGCGCGTTTCGTTTTATTGATTTATAGCATCGTAGGTAATTTGCAATGAAATATTTTTTGCAGTTTTAGATTGCTTTCTATATCTAAAGCAGTTGGTTGTAAAAAAGGTATTGAGCTCCAGAATTTTTCGTGATGCAACTTTATGTCCGATTTTCACTTACATCAGGAAGTGTCGTTTGCTTGGACATTTTTGATGTATCATTAGGTAAGACACTCATGTTTTCGCCTACTTTCACATTATTTTGCAGCAATGGACATTTTTTTCCTTCCCTATTTCACTCATTTCCTCCTCTTCTCCATTTTCTCCAACGCATTACCAACTCACTCTCCCTTTCCCTACTTAGACATTGCTGTTCGCTACCTTAACTTAGCATCTCCTTCCCCTATCTACTCTCCATTGAATTCTTAAACTCCCCACTACTCCTTTATTTCACTTTCATATTAATTAAATACGTATTAGCATAACTGAAGCGACGCAATACACACATGACAACGCACACATGAGAAGAATTTTTTTAGAGCAGCTGGAATCCAATATCAACGGATAAACTGACAAACCAAAACTGTAAATATGTGCCGCTGCAGACCATTGACTATGTTTTATATCACTAAAACTAAATGCGTACGGTGATATAACCGTGCACTTCTGTTAGCTGTATGGATGGGTTTTAAAAAAACCTTTAATAATGTTGTAAAGTCCTTGAGCTACGAATTCGAAACAAATGTTCAACAAGCTATCTGCTCGCTTCTACACTTACAGGCAATTGCAGTGTTATGAAATGGCGCTCCCTTTGACGCAAGGCCTGTTTTGAATAGTTTCGCAAGACTCCGTGAAGTATCATCGCAGTATGAATGCCAGGTGAATAAAGCAGTTCGTAATTTCATGCCTATCACATTCCAAAGTTAGAGAGCGGTTAATAAATAAATTCATTTTCATCCACCACATGTGCTAATTAAGAGTTTTATTCTAATACCGGTTACGTACGTAATCTTGTTTACGTGACAAGCGTACGTCGTAATATCCGCGTAACGTAGGCGTTGTTCTAATATAAAGAAGTTTTTTGTGAACCCACAGCAAATGGTATGTAAGAATTTTATATGTACTTGTCGTGTCACATAATATTACGACATCCGCCTGCCACCTGAAGGTGATCATGCGATCGTAACTGGAAGCGGAATAGAACACTTAATTAACAGCTCATTTGTATAGCGAAGAGTTTATTTCTACATCACTGCTTTCGACAATCCTACAGATAACCAGACGTCTACGTCAGGTGAACGAGAACATCATGGAAATGGGTAACCCCAACCTTTTCATCTGTGCATTACAAGTGTTAAAGTCGCACGAAGCACAATCTACATAATTTTTAAGGGTATAGTCTTCAGCAAATCTGGAAGAGATTCTGAAAGAGTTATTAAAGATAGTACCTGCCTAAGATGAGCTGGGGACCCAGACGATTTGTACTTGCAATTACAGCTCATAAATTATTCTTAAACAACTGATGAAGAGTGGCTTGATTTTAAGGACATTCTTCTGCCCATAAATGTTAGTAGTCAAAATTCGCGATCCCATCTCATCTATGAACAAAACTCAATATAAAAACGTCGGATTTTCAGTTTTGCGTAAAAGTTACAATATGCTGATAGGCAGGATCTTGTGCACATTGAAAATAAAACGGATATTTGAAATTACAGTGAAGAAACTTCCATATGGTTCTGTCAGATGTGTCACATGATATGGTGGCGTGTCATGTGCTGATTCATAACGCTTCTTCGCCAAGCTACAGAATCTGCCCATAAATGTTATTAGTCAAAATTCGCGATCCCATCTCATCTATAAACATGACTCAATGTAAAAACAACGGATTTTCAGTTTGCGTAAATGTTCCCATATGCTGATAGGCAGGATCTTGTACACACTGAAAATAAAACGGATAGTTGTAACTACAGTGAAGAAACTTCTATATGGTTCTGTCAGATGTGTCACATGATATGGTGACGTGTCATGTGCTGATTCATAGCGCTTCTTCGACAAACTACAGAATCTGCACATCTTGGTCAGGCCCGTTAGCGAGTCTTAGTCTAACATGATCCACCTTTTGTGGTGCTATAGATCCAGTCGCAGCAAAGTGAATCCTCTATGGGGTTCCGTAGTACCTCAGTCGGCAAAAATGGAGCCGTTTAAGCGTCGCTTTGTTGTCTGTCCGTCTGTATCTCTGTCTGTTTAGACCCCCTTTCTCTCAGGAACGAGTAGATGTATCAAGCTGAAATTTATGAGACGTACTAAGGGCCACAGTCTCTTGGCTGTGTAAAGCATTTAAATTTCTAAGTCAATACAATCAAAAGATACGGCCATTTACGTCACGTATTTTGCTACTCGCAAACTCCCTCATCAAAATCTATAGGGTACTTCCCGTTGACCTAGAATCATGAAATTTGGTTTCACGTTACACGAAAAGAAAAAAAATTCCGGAAATTATACAAGAGAAAAAAAATGTTTTGCCATTAGAAATTACATTGCATTCGTCAGCCGCCAAAAACATAATAGAAAAACATTGCTCCATGCAAACATAAAATGTAAGTGCAGTCATGCTTTGGTAAGTAAATTAAAAATATTTTATTATACCTTCTCTCTCTACACATACAGGGTGGCCAGAAACAGCTTGAAAAGCTTGTAAGAGCGTTCCAGTGAAGGTTGTGCTGAGAACAGTTCAGAAGAAAAATTCGATACGTAGCGCCATTTCCTAGTTAATTATCAATGAAGTTAGTCAGTGAGACCCTTGCGTACACACAGTCAAGCAGCCCGCCTGATAAATCACTTTCATTTGTTCTCATGACGTAGATGATAGTGAACGAAACCAAATGAAGAACACATTTGGCGATACCGTCTCTAGCAAAGCCGCTTGGATTTGCGCCCGCAACGGCCTGATTCGCTATCTTCAACTTATCTCGGAAAAGGCATAAGGTATAATTTTTTTTCTTAACAATTATTTCTCAGCACAACCTATCCTGAAACACCCTTACAAACTTCTCAGACTGTTTCTGACTATCCTGTTTAAATTAAATTCCCCTGCTCGTCTACATCTACACGGATACTCTACAAATCACACTTAAGTGCCTGGCAGATAGTTCATCGATCCACCTTCACAATAATTCTCTATTGTTTCACTCTTGAACAACGCGGGGAAAAACCGAACACCTCTATCTTTCTGTGCGAGCTTTCATTTCCCTTATTTTATTATGATGATTCTTTCTCCCTATGTAGGTCGGCGTCAACAAAGTATTTTCGCGTTTGGACGAGAAAGTTCGTGATTAAAATTTCTTGAGAATATTCTGCCGCAACAGAAACTTCTTTCTTATAATGATGTCCACCCCAAATCCAGTATCATGTCCGTAAGACTCTCTGCCCTATTCTCGATAGCACAAAACGTGTTGCTCTTCTTTGAATTTTCTCGATGTACATTAATCCTATCTGATAAGGAAACCACACAGCACAGCACTACTCCAAAAGAGGACAGACAGGTGTAGCTTAAGCAGCCTCTTTAGTAGATTTGTTGCGTCTTCTAACTCTGCCAACAAATCGCAGTCTTTGGTTCGCTTTCCCCAGGAGATACCACAATACAGATAACAGTCAAAAATAGTTGAGATTTTCGATTTTCAGCATGTATGAACTATCTATACACATAATTAAATCTCTCAGTGCGCGAGTCCTACTCGTCCTTACGATTCCCCCCCAATCGCCCTTCCGACTGGTTTGATGCATCATGCCAACAATAATTCCTGTACTACACCAACTTCTTCATCTAAGTACTCTATTATTCCTCGGATTTATTGCGGTCTCTGTCTTGCACTACAGTTTTTACCCCTTACAGCTTCCTCTAGTACCAAGGCATTTACATACCTGACGTTTTAACAAATGTCCTAACACCTAGTCCATTCTTCTTGTGTTTTCCACTTATTTCTTTCCACTCCAGTTCCGCCGAAAACGTCCTCATTCTTCGACCTAATTGTCAAGATTCTTCTGTAGTGCCACATTTCAAACGCTTCGACTCTCTTCTGTTCCAGGTTTCCCACAGCCATGATTCACTTCGAAATAACGCTGTATTCCAACGCACGATGACAAAAATTTTCTTTGTCCGATTAAAGCAATGTTTGAAACTAGTGTACTTCTTTTGATAAGGAATGCCCCTTTGCCTATGCTAGTCCGTCCGTCATGTGTTGTTTTGTTCCCAAGTTAGAAGAATTGCATCATTTCAACTCCTTCGCTGAGATAAATGTCAACGTTAGGTTCATCAGTAATCTCATTTCTGCTACTCCTCATTACTCCGTCTTTCTTCGGTTTACTGTCGATCCAGATCAAGTGCTCAGTGGACTATTCACATCACTCTGTATGTTCCGTAATCCTTTCTCGTCTTCACTGAGAAGCAATGTCATCAGCGAATCTTATCACTGACATTCTGTCCCCCCTAATTTTAATTCCATTGCTGAATCAAGCAGACTCTAACCTCAACAGTCAGAATGCATTCTGGATGGCAACGAGGAGTTTCTTCACTCGCACAGGCTTTGATATGTTAGACGTCCGCAGCTGAGAGGCATGATAATTTAGAGAGAAATTTTCTTTGTCAAATTTATTGAAACCAATAAATAATTAGTACAACTGTAGCAGATCTCTCTAAATTAATTACTTCACTCGAATTAAGGGAGACCAGCCTGTCAACTTCCGGTACCAGACAAAAACTAGCAACTCCAACACACTCTGAGGAGGTCGGAAATTTTGTGCATGCAGGCAGCTGAAGTCATCTCCCAAGGCGCGATCATGTATCGTCTCTCATGAGCGTAGACTAATTGCCCCAGTTAATATCCCGGCTGCGGTCAAGAACGAGTAGCCCCAGTCCACTGATCCAGGAAATCTTGTTGAACCTGGAAACTGAGGATATGAATAGCTGAGATAATGATATCCAGTCAGAAAGGCACGTTTCCTAGTAAGTTATATCTCGGGTTACCAAAGGAAGCTATATAGATCTTCTTAACCTATACTGCCTGACCAGACAAAATGAAACACCCAGAAAAAAATGCTCAGATTTCAATGTAACGTCGTACACGTACGCAACATCGGCGGATATGTAAATGATAAGAGTTACAATTCTTTGCGACAGGTAGAATGACCACTAAAGTCAAATAGCGTCATTCGTGTGTAATGTTGTTAAAAGGGCTGGTAGGAAATATAATGAGCGTGAACAGCGTCAGGTGTTCAGCGATCACTGTGAAACACACAGAGATGTAGCGTAATGATGTGAGACAGCGTTATCAGAACCTGACAGAGTTTGAAAGAGGATCATTATGAATCTCCGTTTTGCTGGTCGAAACGCGCAGTTTTGTGCTGCTTTCGGATCTGACTGTGGACCGATGTTGGACTGCATGACAACGTGAAGGCGGGTTTACTCATCGTCAAGGTTCCGGTCAACCACGTATGTCCAGCAGAAGAGAGAACTGCCATACTGTGCACGAAGCACATCATAACCCGTTCGCTTCTGCGCCTGCCATCCTGCGGACAAATCTGCGCTATTCCGCAAACTGATCTGAGACTACAAGCAGACAGACTTGCGGATTAGCGTCCCATGCATTGGCTGCCGTTAACACCACAACAGAAACGTCTGAGTTTGGAGTGGTGGCATGACCGGCAAGAATCGACTTATGATGAATGAGGTCGCACTGCTTTCAGCAGTGAGTCGCAGTTCTGCACTAGCCTGGTTGACCATTGTCGGCGAGTTTGGCAAAGACCTCGGGAGTGAGCACTTTCATCCAATGTTATGGAGAGGCACAGCGATGTTGCTCCTGGCACCATGGTGTGGGGAGCCGTCGGGTATGACTTCAAGTTACAGCTGTCAGTGGTTGAGGAAATTCCAGTGGCACAGTTGTACGTCTCTAATATCCTGCATCCTTTTGTGTTACCTCTCATGTAAGAGTATCGTGTTGCCATTTTTCAATAGCTCATTCCTCATCTACACATAAATGCTTAAAAATACCGACAAATATCGATTAAAAGATAAATCTCACAAATTTAAAGATTTTTAACGCATCAGAATACCTACATATAAGAACTGCGTACAACTTACACTGGAAATATTGCATAGAAAATGTCGTATTGAAGGCGAACCGAAGACTGGGTTTTGTTGGCTGTAGATTTAGAAGGTGAAACATCTATTAAAGAGATTACCTAAATGACACTTTTGTGTCTTCTTCTGGAGTGCTGCTGCTTGAGATCTGATAGTATAGAGGCAGGACAGTGGAAAAATTCAAAGAAGGGCTGTCCGCACTGAGTTATCACGAAACACAACAGAGTATCATGGATATGATAAGCGGGTTGGCCTGGGAATCATTAAAGCGAAGCCATTTTTCGATGCGAAATGAGAACCACCAGTATCTCCTCCGAGTGCGAAATGTTTTTTTTTTTTTATTCCTACCGACACAAGGAGATATGGCCTTTTTGACAAAATAAGAGAAATTATAGCTTTAACGTAAAGATTTAGGTGTTCATTTTTCCCATGTAATTTTTTTTTTTTTTTTTTTTTGGTCATCGGTCTACTGACTGGTTTGATGCGGCCCGCCACGAATTCCTTTCCTGTGCTAACCTCTTCATCTCAGAGTAGCCCTTGCAACCTATGTCCTCAATTATTTGCTTGACGTATTCCAATCTCTGTCTTCCTCTACAGTTTTTGCCCTCTACAGCTCCCTCTAGTACCATGGAAGTCATTCCCTCATGTCTTAGCAGATGTCCTATCATCCTGTCCCTTCTCCTTATCAGTGTTTTCCACATATTCCTTTCCTCTACGATTCTGCGTAGAACCTCCTCATTCCTTACCTTATCAGCCCACTTAATTTTCAACATTCGCCTATAGCACCACGTCTCAAATGCTTCGATTCTCTTCTGTTCCGGTTTTCCCACAGTCCATGTTTCACTACCATACAATGCTATACTCCACACGTACATCCTCAAAAATTTCTTCCTCAAATTAAGGCCGGTATTTGATATGAGTAGACTTCTCTTGGCCAGAAATGCCTTTTTTGCCATACCGAATCTGCTTTTGATGTCCTCCTTGCTCCGTCCGTCATTGGTTATTTTACTGCCTAGGTAGCAGAATTCCTTAACTTCATTGACTTCGTGACCATCAATCCTGATGTTAAGTTTCTCGCTGTTCACATTTCTACTACTTCCCATTACCTTCGTCTTTCTCCGATTTATTCTCAAACCATACTGTGTACTCATTAGACTGTTCATTCGGTTCAGCAGATCATTTAATTCTTCTTCACTTTCACTCAGGATAGCAATGTCATCAGCAAATCGTATCATTGATATCCTTTCACCTTGTATTTTAATTCCACTCCTGAACCTTTCTTTTATTTCCATCATTGCTTCCTCGATGTACAGATTGAAGAGTAGGGCCGAAAGGCTACAGCCTTGTCTTACACTCTTCTTAATACGAGCACTTCGTTCTTGATCGTCCACTCTTATTATTCCCTCTTGGTTGTTGTACATATTGTATATGACCCGTCTCTCCCTATAGCTTACCCCTACTTTTTTCAGAATCTCGAACAGCTTGCACCATTTTATATTGTCGAACGCTTTTTCCAGGTCGACAAATCCTATGAAAGTGTCTTGATTTTCCTTTAGCCTTGCTTCCATTATTAGCCGTAACGTCAGAATTGCCTCTCTCGTCCCTTTACTTTTCCTGAAGCCAAACTGATCGTCACCTAGCGCATTCTCAATTTTCTTTTCCATTCTTCTGTATATTATTCTTGTAAGCAGCTTCGATGCATGAGCTGTTAAGCTGATTGTGCGATAATTCTCGCACTTGTCTGCTCTTGCCGTCTTCGGAATTGTGTGGATAATGCTTTTCCGAAAGTCAGATGGTATTGTCACTTCCCCCAATGATTTTAGAAATTCCGATGGAATGTTATCTATTCCTTCTGCCTTATTTGACCGGAAGTCCTCCAAAGCTGTTTTAAATTCCGATTCTAATACTGGATCCCCTATCTCTTCTAAATCGATTCCTGTTTCTTCTTCTATCACATCACACAAATCTTCACCCTCATAGAGGCTTTCAATGTATTCTTTCCACCTATCTGCTCTCTCCTCTGCATTTAACAGTGGAATTCCCGTTGCACTCTTAATGTTACCACAGTTGATTTTAATGTCACTAAAGGTTGTTTTGACTTTTCTGTATGCTGAGTCTGTCCTTCCGACAATCATATCTTTTTCGATGTCTTCACATTTTTCCTGCAGCCATTTCGTCTTAGCTTCCCTGCACTTCCTATTTATTTCATTCCTCAGCGACTTGTATTTCTGTATTCCTGATTTTCCCGGAACATGTTTGTACTTTCTCCTTTCATCAATCAACTGAAGTATTTCTTCTGTTACCCATGGTTTCTTCGCAGCTACCTTCTTTGTACGTATGTTTTCCTTCCCAACTTCTGTGATGGCCCTCTTTAGTGATGTCCATTCCTCTTCAACTGTACTGCCTACTGCGCTATTCCTTATTGCTGTATCTACAGCGTTAGAGAACTTCAAACGTGTCTCGTCATTCCTTAGTACTTCCGTGTCCCACGTCTTTGCGTATTGATTCTTCCCGACTAATGTCTTGAACTTCAGCCTACTCTTCATCACTACTATATTGTGATCTGAGTCTATATCTGCTCCTGGGTATTCCTTTCGGAACCTCTGTCTGACCATGATGTAATCTAATTGAAATCTTCCCGTATCTCCCGGCCTTTTCCAAGTATACCTCCTCCTCTTGTGATTCTTGAACAGGGTATTCGCTATTACTAGCTGAAACTTGTTACAGAACTCAATTAGTCTTTCTCCTCTTTCATTCCTTGTCCCAAGCCCATATTCTCCTGTTACCTTTTCTTCTACTCCTTCCCCTACAACTGCATTCCAGTCGCCCATGACTATCAGATTTTCATCACCTTTTACATACTGCATTACCCTTTGAATATCCTCATACACTTTCTCTATCTGTTCATCTTCAGCTTGCGACGTCGGCATGTATGCCTGAACTATCGTTGTCGGTGTTGGTCTGTTGTCGATTCTGATTAGAACAACCCGGTCACTGAACTGTTCACAGTAACACACCCTCTGCCATACCTTCCTATTCATAACGAATCCTTCACCTGTTATACCATTTTCTGCTGCTGTTGATATTACCCGATACTCATCTGACCAGAAATCCTTCCACTTCACTTCACTGACCCCTACTATGTCTAGATTGAGCCTTTGCATTTCCCTTTTCAGATTTTCTAGTTTCCCTACCACGTTCAAGCTTCTGACATTCCACGTCCGGACTCGTAGAACGTTATCCTTTCGTTGATTATTCAATCTTTTTCTCAAGGTAACCTCCCCCTGGCAGTCCCCTCCCGGAGATCCGAATGGGGGACTATTCCGGAATTTTTTGCCAATGGAGAGATCATTATGACACTTCTTCAATTACAGGCCACATGTCCTGTGGATACACGTTACGTGTCTTTAATGCAGTGGTTTCCATTGCCTTCTGCATCCTCATGTCGTTGATCATTGCTGATTCTTCCGCCATTAGGGGCGATTTCCCACCCCTAGGACAAGAGAGTGCCCTGAACCTCTATCCGCTCCTCCGCCCTCTTTGACAAGGCCGTTGGCAGAATGAGGCTGACTTCTTATGCCGGAAGTCTTCGGCCGCCAATGCTGATTATTTATCAAAATTTAGGCAGTGGCATGGATCGAACCCGGGACCGAAGACGTTTTGATTATGAATCAAAGACGCTACCCCTAGACCACGGGTACAAAGTCCATGTGGTATACGAAAATGGAAAAATCAAGAAATAATATGAAAGTGGTGTGAAACCTCGGAAAAGCACTTAATTGTGACTTGCAGGATAATCTTATACATTTAGATCACCGTTCCTGTAACTGGCTTAGTAGATATCTAATTGTTATTATCTGTCTGTGGATGCTTGTAGCCGGCCGGGGCGGCCGAGCAATTCTAGCTATTATGGTCTGGAATGTCCTTAGGTTGTGATGTCCCTACATTAGTTAGGTTTAAGTAGTTCTAAGTTTTAGGGGACTGATGACCTCAGAATTTAAGTGCCATTGTGCTCAGAGCCGTTTGAACCATTTGATGCATTTGATGCATGTAATATAGGAGTGTTTTTCAGTCCCACTTATTTGTTTTGAGAACAATTTTTATGCAATATTTTCAGTATCTTACATGACTGGCGTGAGTACCTATTATAATATTTAAGTTATGATGATGGCCATTGTCTTCTCTTTCTTCCAAATCTGTCTGTCTAGATGTATGTATAGTATTACCTATAGATTTCTTCTGCTATAATTGTATTAATTTTCTCTGTTAGCTGGGATGTTCACTTCCTATAATTTCACCTGTTAAATGAATTTTTTTCCTTTAAGTTTTCTGTTATACATATAATGCATATACCATGACCACTCAAAATTGCCAAATTCTTATCTGCAATGTATTTCACTACACTTAATTATTCGCAGTCTGCCTATATTTTACAGTCTGATGATGACAATAGTACAAGTAACTCATGTAGAAACATTTCTTTAAAATAAATATTCTAAATTTGCTAATTGAAGCATGAGTTGGGACATCAGTAAGAACAGTTAATTGGACTGAATTAGGATACCCCAGATCTGTAATTGTCTATGATCAAATCTAGGAAGTAGTTATGTCCCATACATTCATATTAATTTTTAATATATATATATATAAACTATGTTCACATCAAAATTTAGTCCTGCTTCAATCTGGTATATTTTATCATTGACTTGTCTTACTTAAAAGACTTTGTCCTTTTCTTTCCACTGAAGAATTTTTTTCTGAATAGTAAAAGAAAATATGATAAATATGATAAAAAGATTTAGAACTGCTATAGTTATCCTAAATTTTTTCTGTTATATGAAGAAAAGTTATGGTTTGTAAGTAATAATTATTGTTTGTGAAGTGTCATTTTGTAAAGTAATTTTCGTGAACTAAACATAGAAGAGATCTGATGCATAATGATGAAGTAATAAAGAACTGTGTAAAGTAACAATGGGGTATTAGAAATAATGATAATATAGCTATGAAGTGATAACACCAAGTGTATGGTGTTATGAGCTATATGAGATAATGATAAGGTAGTAATGAAGTGGAATCAAGTAATGCAATGACAGAGCCCATGTTAGGGACCCTGTCTTTGTATTAGTAATTTGTTGGGAATGTGCTTCATTAGTTTTAAACTGTAATATAATGGAGAAAGTTTTAACTATCCAGATAGTGTAACAGAAATAAGTAAATGCAGAGAGATAATATTAATATAATATTTGCTTTGACAGAACATCTTGAAAGAGGGCTGATTGCTGAGACTACCTGTGTAAAGGATAGTGTAGTCAATGATATATTATATTACTTGTTTATCAAAAAAAGCTCAGTAAAGTTAGGATTCTACAAGTTACTTACATCTCAAAGGGCTATCTAAATATTAATTAACATATTTAAAGAAATCTAATATGGTCATGGTACACTGTAGTTTGGGTGGCAAGGAAGACTGTCAGGACTGAATGGAGGCTATTACTGGAAAGGAGCTCAGACAAAATCTATATAGTAGTACAAGTACAATTACTTTGACAATATTGTTGTAAGGAAGTGTTAGTTAAACATGCATAGGTGAAATTACGTCTGCTCGGCAATAGATATGCAATCATGGATCAATTATCCACTCTCATGAGTTAAAGGGAAGTGGCTTGTTCAATGAACGGAATGAAGCCAATTGAAATATGCACGTCCATGAGTTTCATGAGCCTTGACGTACTTGGCTTGGGCTTAGTGTCCTACTTAGTAATGCTGCACTTACCAAATCTAACGTCCACCGTCGTAAGCACAGGAATATCAGCATCCATCTTTCACTGCTCTGAGGGGCGCAAAGTCTGCACCACACGGGACGGCCACCAGAATTGAAGAATCTCCTTTTGTTTCACTTGGAGTCTAACACCAGAACATCCTTCTGACTTCCATCTCTCCTTGCTTTGTTCAATGAAAATCGTACAACAGCCAGTCTGCGAATCAGGCAAGAAAACACATAGTTATCTGTCCCATTCCACATGAAGTTTAGTGAGAGGTCAAACAAATTTTATCACCCATGAGTGGAAAAGTTTATTGTTTACCGAACTGTGTGGTGCCAGCATCTTACGGCAATAACTATTTTGTTAACACAGGAATACGACCATCAGCTTGGTGTCGCCGTACGAGCTTTTAATGGCTGGGTACACCACAGACCAGATGCCACTAAAAAGAGATATGGAGTCCTGGTCCAGGGAGAATAGCTGTATCCAGAGAAGAAGAGCTTCATTCTCACCCCAGCTCTGAGAGCATGACTACAGGGCACATCTATAAAAGACGAAATGCCTCACGAGTGACTATCGCATTGCCATCGACCTAGCTGGCTGATAAGCCATGATAACACCCCTCCTATTTGTAAGTGACTCCACCACGGAAGATAAACGATTAGGCATGTTTCACCAAAGCATCTCTCATACCAGCGACACAAACTCGACCCACCAGCTGGGCAGTTTCTAAAAGGCGGATGTTGTCCACCTTATTGTGAGCAGGTGACGAAATGGATCCCCACCTGTATCTCCCTTTGTACATTTCTGGCTATTGCCTGCATCGATTTATAGCCTGCAATGCATACATGTGAAGAATTTAACAAGGAACAAAACTCATTTTCTGTAGGTTTGATTAAAATTAGTAAACTATTGCTTCCTGCCCACAATGGGACCATGTATTAGGTATTACTGACTGATCTCTCACAATCGGTTATGTCATTTATGATGACCACTCTCAATCTTTCTCTACCATTGTGGCATACGAAGCATAATATGAAACCAGGATGTCATTTAATTGACAGATTCTAGTTGACCGACTTCTTTCAATCTATATGATTTGTACCAACATTTGTAGTTTCATATGAAAGTTGTGCCACTTGGATAAAACTGTTTGGTATTTTCAGCAGTATATTGCTGAATAGTCCATGAAAGTTCATTAAAAATACAAAATGGAATAATGAGTACTGAACAGTTTACAGACAGAAACACTCATACTGATGCAAACTTTTCCTCTAACTGTCCTATTGCTTTCTTCATATGTAATTTGTATAACTCTTTATACAATTAATTTGATTAAATAGTAAAATAAAAAGAAACCTGAGATAAATTGACACTCATGTTCAATAATGTTAAAAATTTTTGAATATTTGAGAACTAATGTGTTGCTTTGATTCCTGGACTATTTATGTCTCCAGTGCAGCTTCTATCCATATAAATTAAATTTAATCTTTATGATGTTAAATCACAAAACATACATTAGATATTATTTAAATATTGTCAAATAAACTCCTAATTACATTTGCATTTCCTTTTGTAGGTTTTTGCAATTATTTACTGCTGTATGCATTTTTTTTTTAGATTGAGCAAATGAATTATGCTAGTAGTACCAGAAAGGAACACAGGAACATGATTTACGAGACTGTGAAAGACCTGTGTAAAACTACATCTACATCTTTTGAAAACTGAACTTAATTGTTTAAAAATTTTCAAGAATTCAAAAATTTTTCTCAGGGATACATATATTGTATTTGATATTTTCACATTTTGTATAATTTTTTTAATCAGCTTTACCCTAATTTAATTAATTAGCCATTAGTTAAATTTCTAAATTACTGTATGCTTAAAAATTTGTGCTGAAGAGTATTAACGTGAATCAATTCTTCAAATAACGTATACATTTTCATGTATTTGTCATATACATAATTTTCAGAATGGTAGCATTTCCAATAACTTATGAATGTTCAGACTGTACAGTGTGTCAATGTGTTATTTTTATCTTGGGTTATCTTTCAAGTTATTCGCAATATCTACGTATCTAAATGTAATGAGGCATAGTAAGATAGCTTTCCTTACTGTAATTCACCCATTAAATTCACCCTTTAAAGGATTTTTCTATTATTTTCTAATATACATGTTTTGCACATACTGTAAGCCTTAAAATTGCTAAATTCTTACCTGCACTATATTTCAATAAACTTTCTTCTTTGCAGTATCGATTACAGTCTGCTGATGACAGTAATGTAAATAGTTCACGAAGAAATATCTTATTAAAATAATATTCTAAATTTATGTTACCTGTAAACTGTGTGCAGGTCAGAATTCAATTCCATTTAATAACTCCATGTTTTGTCACTGTCACATAATTTAAACCCCTTTGTTTGCTACATTGCAAGGAATATCCTACTTTTTCCAAAAACTAATATTTAAAAAGTTGTTATTTTATTGTATTCCAGAATATTCGATTCTAAAAATACAGTCCTTTCAAAATAGTACTGTTAAAGGTTTTTGGTGTGATTTTTCGGATTAAAAATGAGTGACTTCTAACATGTTAGTTTATGAAATATCCAAATGACAAAATTTAACTTTGTGGGAAATTCTCATTGTGCTATAGAAGTCACAGTAAATGCTAAAACTTCCAACCAAGAAAATAATGCACAATTTTTTGCCATTTTTTTTGTTATACAATTTACAGTTAACCAAGATAACTTCACTGCTTAGCTTATGTGTTGTTTACCTTCTCTGGTTTTCATGAAATATCTGAAATGTAGAAGCTTTGTGTTTTAATATTGTAATTTCTGCACTATGCCAATCTTTATATAAAACATTTAGTGTCATTTTGACTTATCTCTATTCTGAATCAGTCCATTTATTTTTCGATTGCTTCACATTTTTCCTGCAGGCATTTCACTTTGTCTTCCTCATACTTGCTGTTTGTTTCATTCCTAAGTAACTTATATTGGTGTACTCCTGTCTTTTGTGGAACATTTTTATACTTACTTCTTTCGTGAATCAGTTAAAGTTACCCAAGATTTCTTTGAAGCTACCTTACTTGTAAATACATTTGCTGTCCAAATTCTATGATTGCCTTTTTAGATGCTTCTTTTCCTCTTCAGCTGAACTGCCTATTGTGATAGTCATTATAGCAGGATCTACAGCTGTAGAGAACTGCAAAAGCATCTCATCATTCCTTGGTACCTTTGTATCACACTTCTTTCCATACTGATTCCTGCTGGTATCTCCCCATATCTCTGAGTCTTTTAAATCTCCTCATCTTATGATACTTGAGCAGAATTTTTATTATTGCAAAGCGAAATTCATTGCAGAACTTAATTAGTCTTTCTCATCTCTCATCATTACTACACAATCGATGTTGTTGTGATCTTCAGCCCAAAGTTGTCGTGATCTTCAGTCTGAAGACTGGTTTGCTGCAGCTCTCCATGATACTCTACCCTATGCAAGCGTCTTCATTTGCAAATAACCCTTTACCCTCTACACTTTTTTGATCCCTTGGTGTCTCAGAATGTGTCCTATCAACCGATCCCTTCTTTTCTTATCCCATAACCATATCTTCTATTTCTTCCTCTACTACAAGCCTCAGTCATGCATGATTATTAGATTTTCATCTCCTTTCACATATTGATTTACACATTCAGTATCCTCTATCTCTTATCTTCTGCTCATGATGTCAGCATATGTAATGTAACAGCATTTATAGCTGTTGGTTTTCTACCGATTCTGATGAGAAGAATAATTTAACTAATCAGTTCACAGTATCTCTCTCTCTCTCTCTACACTCCTTCCTCTTCATAACTAATCCTATTCTAGTTACATCATTTTCTGCTGCTTCTGATATAACCCTATATTCGTCTGTACAGAAATCCTTATCTTCTTTCCGTTTTTTCATTGATTTCGCTCCTCCCTTCACCATATGTGTAGCATGACTTTGCATTTTTCTTTTCAGATTATCTAGGTTCTCTGACAAGTATAACTGTCCAAGACTATAGGTATACATGCCGACGTCACAAGCAGAAATTTCTGGATGGACGCAATGAAGAGAATTTATCTAAAAAAGGAGACACTTTTTAGAACTTCTTAAACAGTTTAGGAAACCCACTTTTCATGTTATTGCAGGCTTTCTAGAGAGATAAATCAGTGAGTAAAGATTATTTGCTTATTTTCATTTCAGCAAAGTTATATGATATTGTATTCTTGGGTACCTTATCTGTAAAAAAGAAAGTTTTCTTCCCACAAAAGGTTCTACAAAAATAATATGTGATGCCAACTGTCCATCATCTTGTGGATAACTGTTTGAGGAGTCAGGTAGTTTGACTACAGCATTGCAGTGCATGTTTTCTTTCGTGAAATTGATTGTGAATAATCAACTAGAGTTCTGAAGGAATCCATAATTACGATGCAAGAAGAAGAAGAAGTTGGTCTTAATTGCTTTCATTAGCATAGAAATGGTGAATGATATTGTTACCAAAATACTTGAGCACATACCTGATGGTGCGCATGATAGCAAATCTAAAATTGGAAGTAAGTAGAAAAACCTTCTTCTGCAAAATACTTTTCACTGCACAGAACAATTTTTATTGAGAAACTAGTTGCTTATTTTGCGTTAAACTACACTCCTGGAAATGGAAAAAAAGAACACATTGACACCGGTGTGTCAGACCCACCATACTTGCTCCGGACACTGCGAGAGGGCTGTACAAGCAATGATCACACGCACGGCACAGCGGAAACACCAGGAACCGCGGTGTTGGCCGTCGAATGGCGCTAGCTGCGCAGCATTTGTGCACCGCCGCCGTCAGTGTCAGCCAGTTTGCCGTGGCATACGGAGCTCCATCGCAGTCCTTAACACTGGTAGCATGCCGCGACAGCGTGGACGTGAACCGTATGTGCAGTTGACGGACTTTGAGCGAGGGCGTATAGTGGGCATGCGGGAGGCCGGGTGGACGTACCGCCGAATTGCTCAACACGTGGGGCGTGAGGTCTCCACAGTACATCGATGTTGTCGCCAGTGGTCGGCGGAAGGTGCACGTGCCCGTCGACCTGGGACCGGACCGCAGCGACGCACGGATGCACTCCAAGACCGTAGGATCCTACGCAGTGCCGTAGGGGACCGCACCGCCACTTCCCAGCAAATTAGGGACACTGTTGCTCCTGGGGTATCGGCGAGGACCATTCGCAACCGTCTCCATGAAGCTGGGCTACGGTCCTGCACACCGTTAGGCCGTCTTCCGCTCACGACCCAACATCGTGCAGCCCGCCTCCAGTGGTGTCGCGACAGGCGTGAATGGAGGGACGAATGGAGACGTGTCGTCTTCAGCGATGAGAGTCGCTTCTGCCTTGGTGCCAATGACGGTCGTATGCGTGTTTGGCGCTTTGCAGGTGAGCGCCACAATCAGGACTGCATACGACCGAGGCACACAGGGCCAACACCCGGCATCATGGTGTGGGGAGCGATCTCCTACACTGGCCGTACACCACTGGTGATCGTCGAGGGGACACTGAATAGTGCACAGTACATCCAAACCGTCATCGAACCCATCGTTCTACCATTCCTAGACCGGCAAGGGAACTTGCTGTTCCAACAGGACAATGCACGTCCGCATGTATCCCGTGCCACCCAACGTGCTCTAGAAGGTGTAAGTCAACTACCCTGACCAGCTAGATCTCCGGATGTGTCCCCCATTGAGCATGTTTGGGACTGGATGAAGCGGCATCTCACGCGGTCTGCACGTCCAGCACGAACGCTGGTCCAACTGAGGAGCCAGGTGGAAATGGCATGGCAAGCCGTTCCACAGGACTACATCCCGCATCTCTACGATCGTCTCTACGGGAGAATAGCAGCCTGCATTGCTGCGAAAGGTGGATATACACTGTACTAGTGCCGACATTGTGCATGCTCTGTTGCCTGTGTCTATGTGCCTGTGGTTCTGTCAGTGTGATCATGTGATGTATCTGACCCCAGGAATGTGTCAATAAGGTTTCCCCTTCCTGGGACAATGAATTCACGGTGTTCTTATTTCAATTTCCAGGAGTGTATAAATATAAACACCACTCATAGATTAGCCTTTAAGCCGCCCTCAGACGAGAGGTGTCTCACATCGCGAAGCACGCTAGACGTGGTGTTCGTCATGGTTACTGCGCTCTCGCAACGACCTACTTTACGTCTCACGGAACGTGCCCCTCATCGTGATTTGCGCTGCAGCGCTCTCCAGCAGCAGTGGTCGGCAGTATCTGGTGCGCTAATCACACAGTTAATTTACGAAAATGGACATGTGTAAAATGGTTTCGATAACTCTGTTAGAGATCGTCCAAGAAGAGCAGAAAAAATTGACTAGTCGATGGCTTCAACAGAGAACTGCTGATAGAGGAACTCTACATATGCTGCTCAACGGTCCTTGATATATACCAGTAGAGGTTATTTGTTATCCCAATTGAATCTCTATACATTGTTGGCGTTAAATCGTACATAGTTCAAAGTTCAGTGTATAATAGATCCACTATCAGTTTCCACACGCATAACACAAATATCCTGCGTGTGGTATTGACTGATATCATTCTGAAGTAACGCCCTTCATCACATAGGTTTCAAGATCGACATTACTTTCTCAGTTTCATTCCAATAGAAGAGGACATTTTTTTCGAGTCTACTTACCGCCACTGAGAAACATGTTTCCTGCAAGGCACAAACCTGAGGCAGACCATAAAACCATGAGATAGTGGTATCTTTTACACGAAGTTTCATAATAGCTAAAAATTCCAGTATGTAACTTGTGCTTATTTTCTGACATAGACTCGCAGTCACGATAAGATATCTGGCCACTGGGAAACATTCCAACTGTTGGCCTAAACAGCAAGAATTACAGCAAATAGGCCTACATTATTTATAACGAATGTCGAGTGTAGTGAATCATACTTCTATTACATTATTAAGAAAGATCCAGAATCATTTAGAAAACGTAAGGCAAAATAAAAAAAGAAAGAAAATCTGCTCGTCGCTAGATGCAAACCGGCTACCTATCGCTACATAGTTCAGAATGTTACCAATTACGCTACTGTCTCGACCAAGCACCAGCCTTAAGAGAAGGTACACAATATTAATAAATGTCTAGATGTTTTAGCTACAGATATCATTGTCTGATATTCAACTATGGTACCAAAAACAACGCGCTCTTGATTAGTCAAAAATGCGCCGTATCAATGAAACGGCACACTTTCATAGCATGCAAGTTATGAGAAGAAAAGCATCAAATTCGAGAAGCCTTTAACTACCAATATGTATTTTCCTGTCATTTTGCACTGAGATGACAAAAGTATGTCGTACCTCCTAACATCGTGTCGGTCCCCTTTTTCCCTGCCGTATTGCAGCAACTCGGCGTGGAATGGACTCAACAAGCCGTTGGAAGTCCCCTGCAGAAATATTGAGCCACGCTGCCGCTATAGCCGTCCATAATTGAGACAGGTTTGGGGGTGCAGGATTTTGTGCACGAACTGACCTCGCGATTATGTCCCATAAATGCCCGATGTCAATCATATCGGGCAATCTGGTTGGCCAAATCATTCGCTCGAACTGTCCAGAATGTTCTTCAAACCCATCGCAAACAACTGTGGCTCAGCGACAATTCCATCGTGATTTGGAGACATGAAGTCCATGAACGGCTGCAAATTGTCTCCAGGTAGCCGAACTTAACCATTTCCAAACAATGGTCTGTTCGGTTGGACCAAACGACCCAATCCACTGCATGTGAACACAGCCCACACCGTTATGGAGCCACCACCAGCTTGCTCATTGCCTTGTTTGTATCCTGGGTCCATGGCTTCCTGGAGTCGACGCCACACTCGAACCCTCCATCAGCTCTTACCTAGTGAAATAGGGACTCATTTGACCAGGCCATGGTTTTACAGTCGTTTAGGGTCCAACTGATATGACCACGAGCTTAGGAGAGGTGCTGGAAGGTATGTCGCGCTGTTGTCAGAGGCACTCGCGTCGATCGTCAGTTGCCATAGCCCATTATCGCAAAATTTCGCAGTACTGTCCGAACGGATATGTTCGTCGTACGTCCCGCATTGATTTCTAGGGTTATTTCACACAGACTGGCATGTTTGTCAGTACTGACAACTCTATGCACACGCCGCTGCACTCGGTCGTTAAGTGAAGGCTATCACCCACTGTGTTGTATGTGGTGAAAGGTAATACGTAAAATTTGACATTTTCGGTACATTCCCTACAGTGCGTATCTCGAAATATTAAATTTCATAACTATTTCCGATATGAATGTCCCATGCATCTAGCTTCAACTACCACTCCAAGTACAAAGTCTGTTAATTCCCATCGTCAGGCCATAATCATGTCGGGAACCATGCCACATGAATCACGTGAGTAAAAATGACAGCTCCCCAATGCACAACTTTTTATATCTTGTGTACGCCGTACTACCGCCACCTGTGCATGCGCATATCGCTGTTCCATGACTTCTGTCACGTCAATCTGTAACAGCAAATCGTTCCAGATATGACGTGTTTTCGAGGGATCCGCAATCTGTCGGTGTTTTGAGATACTCTCTTTCAAATTCTGAAGGTGGCAGGGGTAAAATACAGAGAGCGAAATACAGAGAGCGAAAGGCTATTTATAATTTGTACAGAAAGCATACGGCAGTTATTAGAGTGGAGGTGTATGAAAGGGAAGCAGTGGTTGGGAAGGGAGTGAGACAGGGTTGTAGCCTGTCCCCGATGTTATTCAATCTGCATATTGAGCAATCAATAAAGGAAACAAAAGAAAAATTCGGAGTAGGTATTAAAATCCATGGAGAAGAAATAAAAACGTTGAGGTTCGCCGATGACATTGTAATTCTGTCAGAGACAGCAAAGGACTTGGAAGAGCAGTGGAACGGAATGGACAGTGTCTTGAAAGGAGGGTATAAGATGAACATCAACAAAAGCAAAACGAGGGTAATGGAATGTAGTCGAATTAATACGGGTGATGCTGAGGGAATTAGATTAGGAAATGAGACACTTAAAGTAGTAACGGAGTTTTGCTATTTGGGGAGCAAAATAACTGATGATGGTCGAAGCAGAGAGGATATAAAATGTAGACTGGCAATGGCAAGGAAAGCGTTTCTGAAGGAGAAAAATTTGTCAACATCGAGAATAGATTTAAGTGTCAGGAAGTCGTTTCTGAAAGTATTTGTGTGGAGTGTAGCCATGTATGGAAGTGAAACATGGACGATAAATAGCTTAGACAAGAAGAGAATAGAAGCTTTTGAAATGTGGTGCTACAGAAGAATGCTGAAGATTAGATGGGTAGATCACATAACTAATGAGGAGGTATTGAACAGAATTGGGGAGAAGAGGAGCTTGTGGCACAACTTGACTAGAAGAAGGGATCGGTTGGTAGGACATGTTCTGAGACATCGAGGGATCACCAATTTAGTATTGGAGGGCAGCGTGAAGGGTAAAAATCGTAGAGGGAGACCAAGAGATGAATACACTAAACAGATTCAGAAGGATGTAGGCTGCAGTAGGTACTGGGAGATGAAGAAGCTTGCGCAGGATAGAGTAGTATGGAGAGCTGCATCAAACCAGTCTCAGGACTGAAGACCACAACAACAACAACAAATTCATAAGACAAGAAGCACCAAGTACTAATTGCAACTCCGTTTGACTTAATTCAATACTGCGTCACCTACGTCCTCCTTGTGGCACTAAACCGATGTAGCGTCGTATTGGCCACGTTTTCTCTACACTAGCCAAAAATCTGACTCATTAGGCTCTGTCCTTCACGCTTCGCACTGTCGTAGAACATGGGACACCCCCGCCATGAAGTCACAAAACACAACTTGGTCGTCCTTTATTAATGCCTACAAGGCACTACAAGTAGCGATCAAAGATCGTGGGATACCCCCATTAGGGAGAAGGTGGGAGACCGTAACGCGCCCAAGAACACTGTCGAACGTGATCGTTTTAATGGCCCAGGTGTTACGGTGTGGGAAAGCGTAATGTTGCATAGGTGTACTGAGCCCCAAATCCTTGAGCGCAATACATCCACCAGTCAATTTTATTGTGACACTGTACTCCTTCCCCTTGCGCGTCGTTTCTGGGATGCCTTGACTTAGTTTTTATTGATGGTTATGCTCGACAGCAGCGAGCTGCAGAGCTGTTGGAATGAAAGGATATTCGGCGGATGTACTGGTCTGCTCGTTCCCCCGACTTAAATCCCATGAAGCACGTGCAGGAAACGTTGGGAAGACTTACTTCAGCACAACCACATGCATCATCAACCACCCAGCAGACGTCACCCTGACTGGTGGAGAAATGCAACGTCTTACCACAAGTAGTCCTTATTAATCTTATGGGCAGCGTGGTAGCACGTTGCAGAGCATCCACTGTCGTCAGTGGTGATAATATACCCTATTAAGAACCATGTACCATCTTTTGTAATGTCCAGGGGACCATCAAGAATCGCGGCGACTTCTGTGTCATTATTGCCTGTCAATAAAAGTGTCATTTCATCTCACTACGTATTTCTTTCAGTTACCTTCTGTTTTCTTTCTATGTGTGGTTTGTGGTTAATATTTCATCGTGTTCTGTAACCTGGCAGTGACATATGTGAAAGTTACTTTTGTCATTTAAGTTTTGCACGCCACTGTACTTACTGCTCATCGCATAACTCCCGTGATTTGCATAGTCATTAATAGTGAACTGCTCTAAACTGAATACAGATGTCGTCACACGCTTTATACATAGCTACATCAATGTTATACACGGAAAAATATGCATATTCTTGATATATTGAAGCGTTATTTACATATTAATTAAACTACATCTTTTGGCCATCGCTCATAAATAAGATCAGCTGCAATGAGATATAAGGAATAAAATTTAATTAACCTTTCAGTAAATTGCATTGTGCCTAAAAATTAAAAACCAGTTACTAATAAACTTCTCACGATGTAAATCACGAACAGTTTTTTGAGATGGCTCGACGTTAGAGAACTAGATGCATTAATTTGTAAAATAAAAAAAAAAGTAATCTTTGGAGACACGATAAATGCTGAGGTAGAGCTAAACCGATTACTAAGAGTCTGTAATAAAACTGGAATTTAAGAGAAACGAATGCAGAGACTAATACTAAGCCTGTAACTGGTTGAGAATCATAAGTTTACGCTCGTCGTTTCTGACTCGTATCGCACCAAGTACCGCAATGGCTAGCGTACTGGGAGCTCAAGGATAATTAGTGCATCTCAAATTTCTGTACGTCTTTTGAAAAGGACATATTCATTTCTTTCCCTGAACCTCCTCCATTCGAGTTCGTGGTCCGTCTATAATGACATCGTCGTCGACTGCACGTCAGATACTCCCTTGTTTCATTTCTCAGACGGGTATGTTGCATTCTTTCATTGTCAGGAGCAGTAATAATACGTTTGGCTCCTTCACTCTTTGCTGCTTGTGTGAAATTGGCCACTAGCTACGGTATGGGTGCGTGGAATAATGTTGTACTGTAACTTGAAAGCGAGCAGTAGTCGGCAGTTGAGCACAGAATCTCAACTAATAACGGCAGGATTCACTGTGCTTGGTATGATGCAGTTCAGAGCAAGCAACGACGCGGAAAAAGCAGCTACACTGGAGACTTTCCAGTTCATCTTGACGATACGCGGCGGTTAAGTGCAGAGGAAACTGTACGAAATTCACAAGACAGTAGTTGCCATGTAGCTCTGACAGCGAAACCCGCAGTAATCACAACGACTCCAAAGTCAAGACACCCTCTCACAGCTTGATTCACTACTGAAACATTTCGTCCATTTTCCGACTAATGTGCTTCGTTTAGAAGAAGTAGCTCCATGAAATCTTTGTAATCGTATTACACAGTAACTACGTTTTATGTTCTTCTGACTTTTAATTTGTGGGCTGCAGAAAGCATCGACAGTTCTTTAAATATTTGTTGAATGAAAAATGGTACATAGCTTTTCGATTCCTTTCAGCATTATCCGTTCGTCATTTGATTTTCCGTGTCTCCTAAAAGTGGCCCTGCTTATACAGAACGATACACCCAAGCTGTTGGCTTCAAATACTCTGTGTGATAAAAAGTATCCGAACACCCCCCAAAAAACACGTTTTTCATATTAGGTGCATTGTGCTGCCACCTACTGCCAGGTACTTCACATCAGCGACCTCAGTAGTCATTAGACATCGTGAGAGAACAGAATGGGGCGCTCCACGGAACTCACGGATTTCGAACGTGGTCAGGTAATCGGATGTCACTTGTGTCATACGTCTGTAGGCGAGATTTCCACAATCCTAAACGTCCCTAGGTCCACTGTTTCCGATGCGATACTGAAGTAGAAGCGTGAAGGGACACGTACACCACAAAAGCGTACAGGCCGACCTCGTCTGTTGACTGACAGAGACCGCTGACAGTTGATGAGTGTCGTAATGTGTGACACGCAGACATCTATCCAGACCATCACACAGGAATTCCAAACTGCATCAGGATCCACTGCAAGTACTATGACAGTTAGGGGGGAGGTGAGAAAACTTCGGTTTCATGGTCGAGCGGCTGCCCATAAGCCACACATCACGCCGGTAAATGCCAAACGACGCCTCGCTAGGTGTAAGGAACGTAAACATTGGACGATTGAACAGTGGAAAAACGTTGTGTGGAATGACGAATCTCGGTACACAATGTGGCGATCCGATGAAAGGGTGTGGGTGTGGCGAATGCCCGGTGAACGTCATCTACCAGCGTGTGTAGTGCCAACAGTAAAATTCGGAGGCGGTGGTGTTGTGATTTGGTCGTGTTTTTCATGGAAAGGGCTTGCACCCATTGTTGTTCTGCGTGGCACTATCACAGCACAGGTTTACATTGATGTTTTAAGCACCTTCTTGCTACCCACTGTGGGAGAGCAATTCGGGGATGGCGATTGCATCTTTCAACACGATCGAGTACCTGTTCATAATGCTCGGCCTGTGGCGGAGTGGTTACACGACAATAACATCCCTGTAATGGACTGCCCTGCACATAGTCCTGATCTGAATCCTACAGAACACCTTTGGGATGTTTTGGAACGCCGACTTTGTGCCAGGCGTCACCGACCGACATCGATACCTATCCTGAATGCAGCACTCCGTGAAGAATGGGCTGCCATTCCCCAAGAAACCTTCCAGCACCTGATTGAACGTATGCCTGCGAGAGTGGAAGCTGTCATCAAGGCTAACGGTGTGCCAGCACCATATTGAATTCCAGCATTACCGATGGTGGGCGCCACGAACTTTAAGTCATTTCCAGCCAGTTTTCCGGATACTTTTGATCACATAGTATATTTCCGTGACATTTTAATATATTTCAGTTCTATTTTCAGCCAGGTGAATTGTGAGGGACTCCTCATTAGTTGCTATATTAATTACAGAGGTATTGGTGTCTCCTCCGCTGTTTCAAAGGGGACTGTAGTAATTTCTACTGTTAATATCGTATCTCTAAAACAGTTGATTCAACGGCATTACGTTCTGTAGAATCACAATCTGGAGTAATACAATATCTGCCACTTAAGATTTATCTGTTTTGAATATGAAACGGATTGCTTTCGTATGCGGAAAGCGTCGGGGAGATGCTTATCTCATTTCAGCAGAAAAAGCGTTTCAAGAGAACCATTGTTCCCCGAGCTGAACCTACATGGCCTGTAATCCGAGTACAAGTTACTAGCTTCCAATATGCACAACTCCCGCAAATGTACTTACCTTATCGTAGTTGTTTTTTCTAGGGTTGTGACTCCAAAGCTTCATATAATGTTGCGTGATATTAAAGTTTATAACAACAGATAGAAATTTGGCATACCGGTATTATTTTTTGTTATTATTAACCTTCAACAAAATGTAAAAATGTAGCTGCTCCATTTCAATATGGCTGCCAACAATATCGCCACCACACCATTACTCAGATACGAGTATGCAAAGCACGTCATCCGAAACTCTCAAACCAAACCATTAGACGCCAGTCCCGTCACTATGCTAGTATCTAAGTGCTGGTTACTTCCCGTAACTGCCGATTCAGCTAATTTTGTGATGGTGACTTTTAACATCATCTTATAATGTTACACAAGCCATTCATAAGAATTATACTACGATTTTTACACAAGCCATTCATAAAAATTATACTACGATTTTTGAATAAAATTACCATTTATACAATTTCAGATGGTGCTGAAGGCCATTTTTAAGTAAGATTCATTGAACCAAATCAGAACTAGAAGACTCGCATAGATTTCCGGCTCTGTTCGTGCGAATACTATTTTTTACAATGTATTGATTATACCAGGTGCGCATGGGCTCAGGAGGACTAAAAACATAAAAACAAGCCAAAATGAAAGGCGAGACGAATACAGCGGATACTTATATTAAAGAATTCCATATAATTAGTGAGATTGCAAATCTGGAACTGAATTTTGTCAGGCCAAATTATCTTTAAACATTTTAAAATGTTTTAATTAATTAATAGTAACTAAAACATCGTCGTTTACTCCAAAAAAATTACTTGTATCGAGGTATTTTGATTTCACGCTTCCATAGAGATACCTCAACTACCTTGAAAATGATTTTTAAAGAATATGTTGGAAAATAAGTTTACCAGTGAAAGCTTCTGGTTTGCTGGGTGGAAATAGTTCATGAAAGCTGTCCATCACAAAACATATTGTATTACTCTGAATAAGAGGTCGTTCTGAATTCCAGCGAATGTAGGGGATAGTTTCTATAATGGCAAACAAACGCAGAAACTTTTATCACGATGAAAATTGGTAAAGTAAATGTAAGTTAAAAGACTGACACGAAAAGCAACGAATAATTTCAAGCATGTTTATGTTTGCAGCCAGAAATGTCTGTGTTGTCCATTAGAACGAATATTTTGCGCTAAAATTTAGGTCACAGTAACGAACAATGAGGCTTCGATCTGAAAAGCTCGATTATATATAGACACTGTGGTTACATCGATCTTAGACTGATAAAAAAGAGGATAATTAAAAAAGTACATCACAGCAATATGGTGCTGTTTCCTGTTTAAATTCAGGAAGTATACATACCAAAAATAGTCAACCGATGTGGTACTACCACCTAAGAGTATCACATGAAAAGACCTTGAAAGTATTTTAGAGAGATTCGAGCTCACGCAGAGGGTTGCGAACAGTTCTTCTCCCCTCGCACTATTCGCCATTTGATCAGGAATTAGTGGAACTGACAGTTAGGCACGAAGTCCTCTCCGTCACACAGTATAGGGTTCCATGAGGTCTATGGCTATCGAAGTAGATGTACAGGCTTACCGCCTAAAATGCGAGAGCCAAAATCCCAGTACGAGTCACGGAACATATTACTTCGTCCAACGTAAGCTTCGCGGTGAAAAATATAGTCGCCTGGAACAGACATCGCACAAATAGTATGTAACGCCGTCTCTAAAAATGATGTCAGTTCGCGAGAGGAAGAAAATCCACAAGTGTCTTTTCACAAACATTACGCAGCTGAAGTCACTGGTTTGATGACTGGGTACCGTAAAGCTGCCACTGCCAAACTGCAGGGATGTTGCTTGTTACAGTTTGCCCGCAGTTTCAAAATGTCCCAGGAATTTTCTACGGGATTTATCACGGTAGCGATAGAGTGCCTGTCATGGAGCCCCGAACCTGTGTGCGCAGTCCTCTGTGCACGGCCGTTGTCATCTTGGAAAACGGGGGTGTCAACAGTACACTTATTATAAAGCTGTAGAAGAAAGGACGGAAATTGGCCGCCGATAATGTTGAAAGAAACATCCTGAATTATGTTCATGGCAGCGGGGTCAGGGATTTTCTCTGCCTCGTGATGACTGGGTGTTGTGTGATGTCCTTAGGTTAGTTAGGTTTAAGTAGATCTAAGTTCTGGGGGGCTGATGACCATAGATGTTGAGTCCCATAGTGCTCAGAGCCATTTGACCATTTTTTTGTTCATGGCAGCCTGAATGAGCAGCCTCAAGTCATAGTACGAAAAATACAAACAGGGTGTCACAGAAGCACCTTCAACTTGAAATACACCTTCCACACGCTATGCTTTAAATGCCTCAGCGGTTCGTCAGTGCATTCGACATTTTGCGCCATTTGAATAGATTAAAATCGGTGACTTTTCGGAGCACACTACACACCTTCAGTCACCTACTGTCGGGTCTGTATATGTGAGTTGTTTAGTGCAGTGAAGACGTGGAGCTTTATGTGCTGCTATGAGCACTATCACTTTGCTAGCTACACGACTCAAAATATGCACTGAAAGAAGTCTCCTTCGCAGTGTTTTCTCTGAAAGTGGCTGAAATGGACCTGCATTCACTGCTAGCAGCGATTCTTGTTGGGTTTGAAACCGACTGTCAATGACAAGACATGACACTCGCCTCAGATCTTTATCTGTTAAGAATATTTTCGACTGCTGTTCTTGCGCCGAGTTATAAAGAACAAAAAAGAAACGAGCCGGAGGCTGTAAACTGGAAAACGCCGAAAGGATCATAACGCCATTGTTTACGGAAGAAGGTACGGTCCTTATAAGAGCGCAGGGCGCCAAATTCGCCGCTACTGGAACACCCACGTGACGCCACAGCAAGCACGTGCACGCGTCGACTGTCCACTTGCGCTCTGTAATGCTGAAAACAGCGAGATAGAGACTCCAAAAGAACGGGAAACGGATGCAGTGTGTCTTCTTATGGCGGAAGGAGTTCAGGAAAAATACCACACATCAGCAATACCCACCCACCTGCATGCAAAAAAACACCATGTTAACAACACAAGTACACTCCTGGAAATGGAAAAAAGAACACATTGACACCGGTGTGTCAGACCCACCATACTTGCTCCGGACACTGCGAGAGGGCTGTGCAAGCAATGATCACACGCACGGCACAGCGGACACACCAGGAACCGCGGTGTTGGCCGTCGAATGGCGCTAGCTGCGCAGCATTTGTGCACCGCCGCCGTCAGTGTCAGCCAGTTTGCCGTGGCATACGGAGCTCCATCGCAGTCTTCAACACTGGTAGCATGCCGCGACAGCGTGGACGTGAACCGTATGTGCAGTTGACGGACTTTGAGCGAGGGCGTATAGTGGGCATGCGGGAGGCCGGGTGGACGTACCGCCGAATTGCTCAACACGTGGGGCGTGAGGTCTCCACAGTACATCGAAGTTGTCGCCAGTGGTCGGCGGAAGGTGCACGTGCCCGTCGACCTGGGACCGGACCGCAGCGACGCACGGATTCACTCCAAGACCGTAGGATCCTACGCAGTGCCGTAGGGGACCGCACCGCCACTTCCCAGCAAATTAGGGACACTGTTGCTCCTGGGGTATCGGCGAGGACCATTCGCAACCGTCTCGATGATCTGGGCTACGGTCCCGCACACCGTTAGGCCGTCTTCCGCTCACGCCCCAACATCGTGCAGCCCGCCTCCAGTGGTGTCGCGACAGGCGTGAATGGAGGGACGAATGGAGACGTGTCGTCTTCAGCGATGAGAGTCGCTTCTGCCTTGGTGCCAATGATGGTCGTATGCGTGTTTGGCGCCGTGCAGGTGAGCGCCACAATCAGGACTGCATACGACCGAGGCACACAGGGCCAACACCCGGCATCATGGTGTGGTGAGCGATCTCCTACACTGGCCGTACACCACTGGTGATCGTCGAGGGGACACTGAATAGTGCACGGTACATCCAAACCGTCATGGAACCCATCGTTCTACCATTCCTAGACCGGCAAGGGATCTTGCTGTTCCAACAGGACAATGCACGTCCGCATGTATCCCGTGCCACCCAACGTGCTCTAGAAGGTGTAAGTCAACTACCCTGGCCAGCAAGATCTCCGGATCTGTCCCCCATTGAGCATGTTTGGGACTGGATGAAGCGTCGTCTCACGCGGTCTGCACGTCTAGCACGAACGCTGGTCCAACTGAGGCGCCAGGTGGAAATGGCATGGCAAGCCGTTCCACAGGACTACATCCAGCATCTCTACGATCGTCTCCATGGGAGAATAGCAGCCTGCATTGCTGCGAAAGGTGGATATACACTGTACTAGTGCCGACATTGTGGATGCTCTGTTGCCTGTGTCTATGTGCCTGTGGTTCTGTCAGTGTGATCATGTGTTGTATCTGACCCCAGGAATGTGTCAATAAAGTTTCCCCTTCCTGGGACAATGAATTCACGGTGTTCTTATTTCAGTTTCCAGGAGTGTATTAGCATCTTCCCACCCAAAAGGCAGAAAACTAGATATCCTTGAAACACTCCAAATATACATACACCAAACAAAACAACCGGAATCCATCTTAAATGACAAAAATGACAATATTTACAATAGTCTCACCTCTGTTTTCAGCAACTGCCTACATCCTTAAAAATGCACACACACACACACACACACACACACACACACACACACACCTTAATATTTACCATAAATATTGACAGCCGCCTCATTTACAGATAATTCATCACACCAACAGCTTGAAACCATATGTACATCAACTACTGGCACAAATTGTATATCTATCTGCATATTTTAAAGCCTTAACCAATGTATTACCCCAACCTTTAGGCAATTAATATGTGTAACATGTAATCTTAAGACCCCATGCCATGTAAAGTTTGCTCTCATACAATAACTCTTTCCACCCTCTATCTCTCTCTCTCTCTCTCTCTCTTTATCTCTCTCTCACTTTCTCTTCCTCTCCTTCTGCCTCCAGCCTCTCACATCTGTCTATTAATTCCAATAAAATATTGTCATCTATGTATAATTTTCCGTCCCCCATGAACTATGGACCTTGCCGTTGGAACAGGGACGCTTGCGTGCCTCAGCGACACAGATGGCCGTACCGTGGGTGCAACCACAACGGAGGGGTATCTGTTGAGAGGCCAGACAAACGTGTGGTTCCTGAAGAGGGGCAGCAGCCTTTTCAGTAGTTGCAGGGCCAACAGTCTGGATGATTGACTGATCTGGCCTTGTGACACTAACCAAAACGGCTTTGCTGTGCTGGTACTGCGAACGGCTGAAAGTAAGAGGAAACTACAGCCGTAATTTTTCCCGAGGGCATGCAGCTTTACTGTATGGTTAAATGATGATGGCGTCCTCTTGGGTAAAATATTCCGGAGGTAAAATAGTCCCCCATTCGGATCTCCGGGCGGGGACTACTCAAGAGGACGTCGTTATCAGGAGAAAGAAAAGTGGCGTTCTACGGATCGGAGCGTGGAATGTCAGAACCCTTAATCGGGAAGGTAGGTTAGAAAATTTAAAAAGGGAAATGGATAGGTTGAAGTTAGATATAGTGGGAGTTAGTGAAGGTCGGTGGCAGGAGGAACAAGACTATTGGTCTGGTGAATACAGGGTTATAAATACAAAATCAAATAGGGGTAATGCAGGAGTAGATTTAATAATGAATAAAAAAATAGGAGTGCGGGTAAGCTACTAACAACAGCATAGTGAACGCATTATTGTGGCCAAGATAGACACGAAGCCCATGCCTACTACAGTAGTACAAGTTTATATGCCAACTAGCTCCGCAGATGATGAAGAAATTGATGAAATGTATGATGAGATAAAAGAAATTATTCAGGTAGTGAAGGGAGACGAAAATTTAATAGTCATGGGTGACTGGAATTCGAGAGTAGGAAAAGGGAGAGAAGGAAACATAGTGGGTGAATATGGATTGGGGAAGAGAAATAAAAGAGGAAGCCGCCTGGTAGAATTTTGCACAGAGGATAACTTAATCATAGCTAACACTTGGTTCAAGAATCATAAAAGAAGGTTGTACATATGGAAGAATCCTGGAGATACTAGAAGGTATCAGATAGATTATATAATGGTAAGACAGAGATTTAGAAACCAGGTTTTAAATTGTAAGACATTTCCAGGGGCAGATGTGGATTCTGACCACAATTTATTGGTTATGAGCTGTAGATTAAAACTGAAGAAACTGCAAAAAAGGGGGGAATTTGAGGAGATGGCACCTGGATAAACTGACTAAACCACAGGTTATACAGAGTTTCAGGGAGAGCATAAGGGAACAATTGACAGGAATGGGGGAAAGAAATACAGTAGAAGAAGAATGGGTAGCTCTGAGGGATGAAGTAGTGAAGGCAGCAGACGATCAAGTAGGTAAAAAGACGAGGGCTAGTAGAAATCCTTGCGTAACAGAAGAAATATTGAATTTAATTGATGAAAGGAGAAAATATAAAAACGCAGTAAATGAAGCAGGCAAAAGGGAATACAAACGTCTGAAAAATGGGATCGACAGGAAGTGCAAAATGGCTAAGCAGGGATGGCTAGAGGACAAATGTAAGGATGTAGAGCCTTATCTCACTAGGGGTAAGAAAGATACTGGCTACAGGAAAATTAAAGAGACTTTTGGAGAAAAGAGAGCCACTTGTATGAATATCAAGAGCTCAGATGGAAACCCAGTTCTGAGCAAAGAAGGGAAAGCAGAAAGGTGGAAGGAGTATATAGAGGGTCTATACAAGGGCGATGTACTTGAGGACAATATTATGGAAATGGAAGAGGATGTAGATGAAGATGAAATGGGAGATACGATACTGCGTGAAGAGTTTGACAGAGCACTGAAAGACCTGAGTCGAAACAAGGCCCCGGGAGTAGACAACATTCCATTGGAACTACTGACAGCCTTGGGAGAGCCAGTCATGACAAAACTCTACCATCTGGTGAGCAAGATGTATGAGACAGGCGAAATACCCTCACACTTCAAGAAAAATGTAATAATTCCAATCCCAAAGAAAGCAGGTGTTGACAGATGTGAAAATTACCGAACTATCAGTTTAATAAGTCACAGCTGCAAAATACTAACGCGAATTCTTTACAGACGAATGGAGAAACTGGTAGAAGCCGATCTCGGCGAAGATCAGTTTGGATTCCGCAGAAATGTTGGAACACGCGAGGCAATACTAACCCTACGACTTATCTTAGAAAATAGATTAAGGAAGGGCAAACCTACATTTCTAGCTTTTGACAATGTTGACTGGAATACTCTCTTTCAAATTCTAAAGGTGGCAGGGGTAAAATACTGGAAGCGAAAGGCTATTTACAATTTGTACAGAAACCAGATGGCAGTTATAAGAGTCGAGGGGCATGAAAGGGAAGCAGCGGTTGGGAAGGGAGTGAGACAGGGTTGTAGCCTGTCCCCGATGTTATTCAATCTGTATATTGAGCAAGCAGTAAAGGAAACAAAAGAAAAATTCGGAGTAGGTATTAAAGTCCATGGAGAAGACATAAAAACGTTGAGGTTCGCCGATGACATTGTAATTCTGTCAGAGGCAGCAGAGGACTTGGAAGAGCAGTTGAACGGAATGGACAGTGTCTGGAAAGGAGGATATAAGATGAACATCAACAAAAGCAAAACGAGGGTAATGGAACGTAGTCGAATTAAGTCGGGTGATGCTGAGGGAATTAGATTAGGAAATGAGACACTTAAAGTAGTAAAGGAGTTTTGCTATTTGGGGAGCAAAATAACTGATGATGGTCGAAGTAGAGAGGATACAAAATGTAGACTGGCAATGGCAAGGAAAGCGTTTCTGAAGAAGAGGAATTTGTTAACATGGAGTATTGATTTAAGTGTCAGGAAGTCGTTTCTGAAAGTACTTGTTTGGAGTGTAGCCATGTATGGAAGTGAACGACAAGAAGAGAATAGAAGGTGTCGAAATGTGGTGCTACAGAAGAATGCTGAAGATTAGTAGGGTAGATCACATAACTAATGAGGAGGTATTGAATAGAATTGGGGAGAAGAGGAGTTTGTGGCACAACTTGACAAGAAGAAGGGACCGGTTGGTAGGACATGTTCTGAGGCGTGAAGGGATCACAAATTTAGCATTGGAGGGCATCGTGGAGGGTAAAAATCGTAGAGGGAGACCTAGAGTTGAATACACTAAGCAGATTCAGAAGGATATAGGTTGCAGCAAGTACTGGGAGATGAAGAAGCTTGCACAGGATAGAGTGGCGTGGAGAGCTGCATCAAACCAGTCTCAGGACTGAAGACAACAACAACAACATGTACAATTTTACTGCTAGAGCCAATATGATTACTGTACTTAAAGTCTGTAACATTTCACCTGATTGTTATTAACA
Organism: Schistocerca piceifrons; assembly: GCF_021461385.2. Lineage (NCBI taxonomy): Eukaryota > Metazoa > Arthropoda > Insecta > Orthoptera > Acrididae > Schistocerca > Schistocerca piceifrons. The sequence continues at coordinate 156,692,229 of NC_060141.1, forward strand.
AGTACGAAGTTTAAGCCATTTTAACATTTCACCTGATTGTATAAACGAGTACGAAGGTTAAGCTGTTTCAACTTGTCAAAGTCGGATTGATATGCCACCTGAAGTACACACACATATAATCGACACCTCAAAACAAATACCTCCAAATCCTTTAAATAATTATTCTGTAATAATGTTGTTACGATGTATATTCTTTGTACTTCGGGATTATGTCTTCTCTTTGCTACACGAACCTTGCACCCAGCAGATTCCAGACGCCATATTTGTTTACAAATGTGACACTATACATATGATGTGTTACGGCAGCGAAAGGAACCTGTGACCACTGGAGGTACGCTATTTTGCTTATTTTATGTTTACTATTAGATATCAGTTTAATTTTTTGGCAGAGGAGATCCAAAACTATGTTCTGAAATAGCGTCTTGTTTCTCCACTAGGCAGTGCCACAAGTTCCTCCAAAAAATCGTAACACAACACACACACACACACACACAAATGTCATACTAACTAATGTAAATCCACCCGATGATGGAGGTTTAAACCTTTGAAACACGTCGCGGAAGTAAATAAAACGGTGACTGGTAACAGTAAACTTGTTGTTTCATTCAATTCATCGAAGGATGGCACAAGCATGCGGGAGCACTGCATGGCCGTTGCAATGGTCAAAGCGTGGTACAAGCGGTTCAAGGGAGG